>NW_019154086.1:32887562-33152562 GCF_002288905.1 Enhydra lutris kenyoni | reverse complement strand
TTTCACAGCAGTCATGAAAACAATTTGGCTCTTCTTTCTAAGAATTAGAATCATTCATTGAGGTCTGAAATCTTCCAAGGAAGCAATAAAGTGAGGGTTTTGAGAACTCTTGTCTGTTGTCTGGACCCTAACCATCCAGTCCGGCTGGGAAATGAAGACCGAATGAGGAGCAGGGTGGCAAGGTGGAGTGGTGAGACAAGCAGAGGCACCCGGAGGCCTGCTGGATGATCCCAGCCTCCTACGGACACCTGGGGAGGGAAGGGACCCCCCTATTCTGGGCCAGCATCTGCTTGCCTGGCTTGACTGTTCTACTGCTTGATTATCCAAGAGTCAAAAAAAACATTTGACCATGACAGAATTCCTTCTTGCAATCGATCCGGCTCCTTTCCTGGTACACTAGAAGCTTCTTGGCCTGTCCTCTGTTGAACAGAAAATGAGCTAGCTATAATTTCCTGTTTCTTAAGTCCTCCCTGTTCTTGAAGGCCATTCCTGGGGTGCCTGGGTGGCTCAGTCGGCTAAGCGTCTGCCTTCAGCTCAGGTCATGATCCCGGGGCCCTGGGATCAAGTCCTGCTGAGTAGGGAGCCTTCTTCTCCCTCTCCCTTTGCCCTTCCCCACTGCTTTTGCTAATGCTCCCACTCTCTCAAATAAATAAAATCGCAAAAAAAAAAAAAAAAAATAGAAGAAGAAAAGAGAAACCATTATTAACACTCAGCCGTCTAATTTTCAGGATGGTTCCAGTTTTTTCCTCCTAGATTTCATTTTCTGAATCTCTACCGTGATTATGACTCTTATTGCTATAGCCTCTGTACAATGACTACCTCTCCTTGAAGTCATCCAGAGCTGGAGGCAATTCCAAGTAGAGGCCTAGACTTTTCAGGGCAGAATAGCAAGGTCACCTAATAACAAAAACCTGCTCTGTCCCCTTCTTTGCATTTGACGGCAATGCTTACTGTTTTTAGGCGGGAAAAAAATCATTTTTAGCATTGTGAACTCATCTTTGAAAAAACTGCTATGAAACAGATTTTAAAATTCTAACCCATTAGAATCATGGAGGATGCTGGGGCTGATAGGTAGCAACTCTTACAAGAACATTGGGCTCTAAAGGTAACAATGCTAACTTAAGTATGAAAAGGGCCAATTTGCTATACAGGTTTCAGTGGTAGTTGGGTATCCAAATAGGAAAACAGCTTATAAGTATGACTAATGTGCCTTTTGATATATACTCTTATAGAGAAGGTTTTTGTTTTTTTTTTTTTAATCTTGCAGGTTTAAAGATCAAGGCAAGTGTATAGGACTATTATTATTAAGCAGAAAAGTTTTTGTGTTGGTAATTAACGTTTTCCAAGAGAGTGCCCCTGAAGGGATTCAGCCACAGGAAATTCCAAGCACAGTGTTCTCCATGATGATTTCGTATCTACTAGAAGGCCCATCTGGTTGAACAGAGCTCTTATATAAGAAAAGCAAGCTTTTTCCTGAAGAACATATGCTAATAAAACACACTCTTTTTCATTTCTTTGAAATTAATTCCACTTTAAACTTGGTTTTTATGTTACTGGGTTTTTGTTGCTAGAATCTTTGGCCTGAGACCACAGCAACAAGCTGGTTTATAAAAATCAAGTGTGTAAATAACATGGCTTTACCGAATGCTACTCTTCTCTCAACTCAGGAACCAGCAAAGAATTCCTCTGAGGCATTTTGATGGAAATAGGCCTTTTGACTCACCATTACTCCATTTCCAAACTCCACATGCCCAAGCACCACTATGGAGTCTTTGCATTTACCGAAAAGACTGAAAATGCTCAGAAAAAGTCTGTGTCTGATTTCGGAGGGTTTTCATCTTGCTGCAGAACATATTTGTCAGTTTTAAAAGAAAATCTAGGAACTACTTAAATGGTGGGAGTGGGGAAATTTGTGGTCTGATGTACAACTTCTATCTCAACAATGGCTTCTTTTTCGTTTGCAAAGCAGTTTCAGATTTCAGTTTCCCTCAAATATGGTTTCTCCAAAAGCCGTCTTCTGAAATCAGGAAGCTCTGATCTTAGTTTCCAAAAGCACAGCTTACTCCTTACCCAGAGAAGCAAGTGTATGCTTGCCTGAGGACTTCAGATTCCAGCAGCTTTTCCCCACAGGCTTAGAAAGAGCTCTGTGGTCCTATTTCCAAAAGAGCGGTAACCTTGAAGGGAAACAGTATGTATACTTAGGAAGCGAAGCTGGACACTTCCTCATACATTCATTTCCTATTGCCACTGCAACAAATGACCACAGAGTTGGTATTTGCCCACACAGATTTATTCCCTCACAGTTCTGGGAGTCAGAAGTCCAAGACCAAGATCAAGGTGTCACCAGGAGGGCCATGTTCCTTCTGGAGGCTTCGCGGTAGAAATTCATTCCTTTGCCTTCTCTGGCTTCTCGAAAAACCTTGCATTTCGTACTTTGCGGCTCCTTCCTTTGTGTTCAAAGCACATCTTTCCAGTTCCGGTTCTGTTTCCACATCTCCCTTTTTCTCACTTTGATCCCTTTGCCTTCTTCCTATAAGGACACCTTTGATAACACTGGGTCCACCCGCCAAATCCAGGATAATCTCCCCATCTCAAAATCTTGAACTTAATCACTTCTGCAAGGTCCCCTTTATGACCTAGAGTAGCCTATTTGTGGGTTTCAGAAATTAGGGCCTGAACCCCTTTCAGGAGCTGTTGCATGGCCTGCCATACCTGTGATGCTCCTAAGTTATGTCAGAGAGGGGAGAGTTAGAGGAGCCCAAAGCATCAGGCATTACATCCTCTCCGCTTTCTCTAGCATCTAAGACTGAAGCAAGACAGTGACAGGAATAACGAGGTCATTGAAAATGCAGGGCACTGGGGATTTTCTCTGTGTAAGGCTACAGCTTAGGTTTTTAATCAGAATAAAAATTCCTATTCGCAGAGTAGAGATCCAGTGTGAAAAATAGTTTAAACCCTCTTATCTCGGCCTAGGCATTTACTATCTTGGCCGTTATTGCTCAAGTCTGCGCTGCCTGTTGGGCACCTCAAGGTAGCACCTACTGGAAATAAACCTTTTTGCCTTTTTTTTTTTTTCCTTCCGAGATCTAAGTATAAGTTAGAAGATTTGGTGGCTGACATTGATAGAAAAACCAATGGATGGCCATAAAGATGAAGCTGTAATTAAAATCTCTGTGGCTCCAAAAAAATATTATCTGCATCCAGATTTCTTAACTAAGCCATGAGCTGTGAATCTTAATCCATCCTAATACCCGGGGTGGCAGGAGCTATAGCCTCGAGCCTTTCTTCTCGTGGGGCCAGTGCACCTCTGGGGCTTTGTGCGCGCCCTCTAACAGTATTTGACCTTTAACTTAACCCTTTCATAAAACTCAGGCTGGTTCTGCCTCTTGAATGTTGTTGTAGCTGTGTTGTGGGGGAGGAAAGGAGAGCTTTCTTGCGGGGATGTGAAATTCTTCTTCTGAACCCTTCTATGAAATATTATTCTCTTGAAGCCATTAGGTTGGTCAGTCATTTTAATCGAGTCTTTCATGGTCAGACAGTGTGTTTCCCAGAGGCTGCAAGGGAAGCCATGCTCGAGTAAGTGGGAAGTGAGGAAGTGACCCCTTGGAGACCTTGCTGGTCGGGGACTATGCCACGGCCCTGAACTCTAGAGCTGGCTGCAAGGCACGTATTAGAATGCTGTGCTGGAGGAGGAATGGGAAGGTACTGCTGTAGAATCCCTCCTGGGGCTGGACAACTCCGCGTGCACATTCAGCCCCATGCTATCACCTTTCTGTAGATGTGAGCGTGTACTTAGAGCCCCCAGTGAACACCCAGCCCCGCTAGTAGTACTCAAGAGCAGGAGGGGGAAGAGGCTGACCTATCTTGGCTGTCCCCCAGATTATCACCAACATGGTCCTTATTCTAACCTGGAGAAAAACTTTTCCTAATACAAATAGAACAATGACAACATTGGTGAATGTTGACTGAAGAAATGAAAACTAAAACAAGTTGAAGTCTGTATATTTATTCCACTAATGAACTCTGCCTGGTTCCAGGTCATCAATGGCCCCTAAGGAAGCAAATATGAGTTTAACAAGTGTACTGCTTCAGCTTCATTTCTTCTTGGCGGGGAGGCAAGGCTGTCGCCTGACAAGACCATGGATCACAGTATTTGACCTTTAATGATGATTAGTTTTAGCAATAGAAATAAATATTCATAAAAAGTTTATAGTTTTTCTTGTTGGTTATTTCTGTTAAGGATATTAGCAGAATGTAATCACTTGATAGTTTGAGATGGGAATGTTTTGGGGACAGGGTTTGACAGAGACAAATACTGATCATTATCAGAATGCCCGAATAAAACTCTATGTCACTAAAATCTTTGTTGATTGTCTCATGTAAACATTTTAACCAAGGGGTTGGGTTAATATTATTTATTATCATCAAGGAAAAGTTTGAAGCGGGTGAGAGGTGGTGTTATACCCTTTTTCAATTACAGCAACTGAGGCACAAAAACAAAACCTAATGATATATTGTGTCGTCTGAAATATCAGACTTTTGGTTTCAATGTTAAGTTCAGACAGCTTCTGGCCAATTTTTCCTTTTACTGACCAGCATATATTTATGCCAATGGTGACTCAGAACAAAAAAAAACCCTAACATTGGCAAGTGACATTTCTGGACAAGGCCCTGTTTTCCCTTCTTGGCAAGAGGCCGTGGAAGGGTCCAGGTGCTGGGTAGCCTCCATTGTTACTCTGCCCAGAAAACCAGGGCAGAGACAGAGCTAGAGTAGTATAGTGGTACTAAGAGTGTCTACTCACGGTCAGGGATGATCCCAGAATCCATAGGCTGATGGGAAGTTCAGAGATTATATGGGCTTTTTTATTTTGGCATATCAGGCTATTAGAAATCTGTCTTGAGTGGTAATAAGTACATCTTCAGGTATTAGTAGGTAAAGTTATATGTGGCTCAAGAAGGAAACAGATATTTTCTAGTTGATTTCTTTGATAGATATTTGTCATACATATTTAGCCCAGCAAGGGGTGTGTTTGTGTGTGTGTGTGTGTGTGTTTAAGGTGCAAACACAAAACATGGATAGTAGCAGTGAATGGCTTCATGGTATTGTAGTGAAGGCTTCTATAACACTCGTTTACGCAGCCTTGTCTTCACTAGCAAATTACTTAAATTCTCTGTGACCCAGTATCTGTAAGATGGACCTGGTAATCCTTTATGGGGTTCTTTGAAAGACTATGATGGATACCCATTATTATCCATCATAAATTGTCAATATCACTAACAGAATAGATGAAGCCCTAAAGCATATGGTGATATCATTGCAATAGGTCTTTTTTTTTTTTTAAAGATTTTATTTATTTATTTGACAGAGAGATCACAAGCAGGCAGAGAGGCAGGCAGAGAGAGAGGAGGAAGCAGGCTCCCCTAGAGAGCAGAGAGCCCGATGCGGGGCTCGATCCCAGGACTCTGAGATCATGACCTGAGCCGAAGGCAGCGGCTTAACCCACTGAGCCACCCAGGCGCCCCAACAATAGGTCTTTTTTAGGAGTTCATTTGTTTTTGCTTTAGAATGTTCATATTTTAACCCTCCCCAGTGCTAGCACAATGTCTGGCTTGTAGGTGAGCAATGAGAACTTGTTGGGTGGGTGATTGGGTGCATGAATAATTCAGTTTTCATAAGCTTCAAAGGTATCCATGGAATTGTATGATAATATAACCCTCTTGGCTTCCAGTGCAGGCTTCATTCTTTACCAGACTTGTCCTCTTCACGGTCATGATGAGTTTTATTTCCTTCGGTGGCAAGAATTCTTCTTGTGTGCTTTTGACCTTGGCTGCTGAAAAGTCTGACCTATGTTTGCTGGTTTCTGTTATATCTACTTACACCCAGCCTCATGCAGAAAAGAACGTGAGGTGATTCCCCAAACTGCATGGATTATAGGAAAGAAAACTAAAAAGACAGGGTTAAGACAGGAAATGACATTTGTCTCATCCAGACCTTAAAGCGTGCACACAGCCTTGAGAAGCATCTGTTGCCCATTCACTGTGTTGTTCTAAAAGACAAAAGTGTAGCTGTGTGCAGGGTCTTGGGGAGGATGGTGCCAGGACTGCCCGAGTTTTTGTTTTTGTTGCTTTTCTGCTTAGAATGTGGATCTGTGTAAGATGGTCATTCTTGAGTTATCACTTGATCCTTTCCAAAGAAGGGGGCATTGAAAATGAGGTGGTTTATAAAACTCTATTCCTTATGGTAGGAAACAGTTGAAGTCATAAAAAGAGAATACCTGCATGCAAACTGTACTTTGGAAGCAAATTATTTTTATTCATAAATAGTACAGGTTCATATTGGTCAATTAAAGTTGGTGATAAAACGATTCCCAAACTCCTTCCGTGACTTGGGTTTTGAACAGAACATGATGTGCAAATGGAGCTGGTGGAGTTTCCTCCTCGAGGAACATCTAGTCACTCTGGCCTTTTCTCAATGGCTGCAGGAAGCCGGGGGTCTGAATTCCCCAAGGACCCAAGCAGCAGGACAACTTGATACCCCAAGCCCAGACCCGGTCCCTCCAGCCCACACTGAGCTACACAGAGAAGGGATCTTCTGGTGTGGTGGCTGTGGGGGCAGCAGAGGAGAGACCATTTAAAAATATCAATATATGTGGTTTCTCCCTGCACCTCTGCAGTTTTTTCTTAGTTCAAGCAAGTAGCTTATGCTTTCTTATTTGCAGAAAGTGTGTTTTTTGTTTTCAAAAGCTCAGGCTGGTTGAGGAGAGGCGGGTCTGAGAGAAAAGGCATTTCCCAGATTAAGCTGAGATTCTGCTGGATGGGAGAGTCAGTGGAAGGTCTGTGGCCCCATGAGCCTTGATCCCTGATAGCATCCAAAGAATATGATAGGATTTCACAGTCAGTGGTATGAGAGCCTGGATGCCCAGCCAAGGGATCTCGGAAACTCCCTGTGTTGCTCGAAGATAGCTTAGCCAACTGTCATATAGTCTGGGACAAAGGCTGTCTCTGGGGTAAAGTGGACAGATAAGCAATAGCAGGGTGATTCCTTAGTGCCCTGGGGGCATAAGACCATGGGACTGATGGCAACCCCAGCAGCATGGGGGGGGCAAAGAGAGAGCCAGTATTGTCTGAAAGTTAAATTTCCTGTCAGCATGGCGGGAAGGCTCCCTGAGTTGAAATTAATTTATAGAAAAATTTTGAAAGGTTTTATTTCTTGAATACTTGAGTTTATGACCTGGACTTCTTACCTGCTTCCTGTGCATTTTGGAAGGTGTACAAGTTGGGGAGGAAGGGCGCTCTAGGCATCATTTCAAGATGGGAAACCAGCCAACCAAAGAGGGATGAAGAAGAGGATAAATGCTTCATGCTAAAGAGACATGAGTCCCCAGCCTTAGCCATGCAGAGACTACATATATTTGTCTTAAGAACAAGAGAAGTTATTTTTACAGAAATGGGAGACTTTATTTGAATTTTCTCATCATTTCTTTTTGCTCTACCTTCACAACAATAGAAATTATTTATTTGGTTAAAACTTCCTCTTACCAGCACACTTATTTCCTCAAAAGGATGATTAAATGGTCTCCACTTTGATTTAGAACAAGAGATAATGTGATTAAAATTGAAGCTGAGTTTTGTAGTGCATAGCTGAGTACAAAGAGGAAATTAAAGGCTCTGAAGTCATCCTGAACTGAGGCCAAGGAAAGTGCAGACATATAAGTAAGACAGGGCAACCCCATCTTAGGGAGCCTGTTGACTGACCACAGCAACGCCATCTTGGGGAGCCTGTTGACTGACCACATTATTACTAAACCCTCATGCAGTATTCTAACCACAATGTAGCAGGAGTTCATGGGTATATCTGTCTCATTATTAAACTATTGCCTTTAAAGCTTTTTCACATTTAATTATGGTTATTCAGAATGGAGTAGGGGTTGTACAGAATAAATCCTAGCAGAGCATCATGCTCATTTATATGGCTTCTTAACTATCAAGGTTGATAGGATTTCTAAGGAATGGATTCATTCAACAAACACTTCCTGAGCACCCACTCTGTGCCGGGCACCATTCTGAGTGTTGAGCATCAAGGGGTGAATAAAACAGTCTTTGCCTTTAAAAAGCTTATATTTTAGAATAGGGAAAGAGGGAAACAAACAAAAATGTTTAGCAGATCAGGAGAAGATACCTGCTGTGAAGATAAGCAGGGCAAGGGACAGAAAGTCCTGGAGAGTGCTATTTAAAGAGAGGGACAGGGATGTTTTTTGAAAACTTTTCATCATGGGCTGGAAGAGGGTGAGAGAGCAAGCCTTCTGAGTATTTGGGGTAAGATCAATCCAGACAGAGGAAACAGCAAGTTCAAAGGCCCTGGGTGTACTTGCTGCATCTGAAAACAGTTAGGAGTCCAATGAGGTTGGGATAGGGCCAGGGAGGGAGAACAGCAGCCAGGAACCAGATCTGGAGGCTCTTGAGGGCTCTGGTGAGGGTGTTGGTTTAATTCTGAGTGGGATGGAGCCACTGTAGGATTTTGAGCTGAGGAGTGACAAGATCTGTAGCAGGCTTTGTAGGGATTGCTCAGATATCTCACCGAAGGCATACACGTGCAAGTTAAAGGGCCAATCAGATGGTATAGTCAGGAGAAGGTGACTTGAACTGGGGAGACAGTGATAGAAGTGGTGAGAAATGGTCAGATCTTGTGTAGACAGGTCTGTGGTATTAATGACGAAGTTCTTGCCTGTGGAGCTTCTGAGCTGGGGCTGTTTGCTCTCGTGTCTAGTCTTGTTTGAATCCAGCACTGCCACTTACCTTGTCTTTGATGCTGGGTTAGATTATCATCAGTAAAATGTAGGTGGTGATGGTATCTGTCTTCCAGGTTGTCAAGAAGATTAAATAAAGGGACCAGAACACTGATCTTAATAGCTCAACATCTTAATTCCATCATGTTCATGTTAGGAAATGTCTTAAGATCAACATCAAGAGTTACTCTAGTCCTGTTTCTTTGTTCTGAATAGCTATTACTAAACGGATGGTACGTTTTCAATTGATAATTTAGGATATACTGTATATCAATGTGAAAAATGAGAATGTGCGTATATCCTAAGGATTTATTGGTATTAGCTTTCAGATTTTTTATTAAAAGATGTTTCTCCCTCTTAGCTAGAGATCCATTTCTTATTTTTCCTTATTTTTTTCCCTTTCAAAGAGAAAAAAAAAATACCCACCAACCCCCCTTCGTTCAAATTTCAGATGCGAAATTTCTATCATTTCAAACATGTCTTCTGGAATGCTGATAATTTACTTTCTCCTTGCATTACCTAATTCTCTCTGGCCCAATACTGAGTCAGAAATAATAAGTCATTTTTAAAATAAAAGGCAAGCATTCAATCATATGAATGTTTTATTTTCCTGATACTAGAAATCTGGATTATCATTCTGCATTGCTTGGGGTTTTGAAGGATGGAAACTATTTTGAGTGTCACATGGATGCACCTTTTAGGCCAGAATGAGGCCACGGTACTCTTCACCACTGAGGAGCTGGCCTCTCTGGTTCAACCTGGCAGTGGCAGCTGCCTCAGATTGCCATAGTACAGGCTCCTGGGGTCTGTCACTCATGTTGTCCTCCATCAAGTCAACAAACCTTTTCTTTAGTCCCTGTCTATTATGTGCAGAGCCCTCTGGTAGAGTCTGTGCATAAAGCAGAAGAAATATTGAATACTATACAGTGAATTGAGAATAATGGAAGTAATATAAAATAGATTGCTCAGTAGAATTATAGAACTATATTAAGTTGAATGCTATTAACTGTGGATCCCAACTCACCCAATCCTTACGGTCAGCATCAGAGAAGGAAGAGGTAGCTGACGTGTGCTCACAAGAAGAGAGCAAGGAGAAGCCTGGCAGCCCCTGAGTCTTCCTCCTGTCTTTGTGGTTAACCTGATTATCAGGGTCACAAGCCAGGGAAATCAGGAGCAGAAGACTAGGGTCTTCCAATTCCAGGAGCTAGCAAGAAAGCCAGGTGTCTAATGCAAAGTTTCCCATTGCTTAGGGAATGAGACTAGTTCTATACAGATAACTGCCCAGTACCACTTCCCACAGGGCATGCTAAGAGCTGGATTTCAGCAGAACCAGCCCTGACACTATCTCTATTACTCACTCCCCCCAAATGAATAGGGAGAGGCTCAGTGGGGAGACAATGAAAGGTCTCCTTGTGGAGTAGAGCGGTGTTCTTCCTCCTTTCACCAATCCCCTACAAGGAAATGAGGTATGTCTTCTCCCAGCCCCGAAACAAGAGTGAGACTCCAAGAAAATCGCTCATAATTCTGTCATAACTATCCACCATCCCCCAAAATAAGGTGAGGGATGCCATCCTGAAAGTTTTTAAGCCACTGGCAACTGCCAGTGCATGGAGGAAGAGTCTGGGGAGAAGATGGCTGGTGCCACATGGGGCAAGGGCATGAGGAAGTATGAAGAGGTAGAAGGCAAAATATAGTTGGTTCTGCAGGCCCTGGAAATTGAGGCCAAATAGACGAGACTGCAGGCTGTAGAGTTCTGGGTGGTGCCAGGGGTAAATACAAGTGGACGTGGTAAGACGCTATCAGCGGAGAGTTGACACACTAATCTCATAATGGACCACACATTCTGAGCTCCAAGAACACAAGCCAGGACAGCAGTTAGGTCCCAGATTTGGAATGGACCAGAACTCTCCATAAAGGAGAAGAGCAAGGAGATGTCTCTCTCTCTTTTTCCCTCATTTTCCTGGGCCAACACCAGAGGAAACATGTAATGAAGAGAGGGAGAGGTGTCTGAGGGGCAGGAGGCCCTGTCTTCCTCCATTCTCATGTGCAAGTAGTATCTGGACTAGGGTAGTCAGGGATGGGAAGAGAGGAGAGATGTGAATTAGGTATGCAGTTGACATTTAAAAAGGAAGAGGGCTCAGTCTGAGAAAGTGTTTTAAGAAAAGCAAATGAAAAGTTGTGAAATGGAGGCAACATCACCTCAGTGGAAGACTTTTGTCTGGTGGGAAAGGGAGGTTCAAGTAGTAGCGTTGAAAGCAGTGAGTGGAAAAAAAATCAAACTGACCAGTGTTTATAATCCAGTGATGTGAGATAAGGGTCTATAATGTAGGCGGAAAGGGAAGGGAAAGGTCAGTTCCACCAGAGAGTTAGCAACATGGCGTCGAAGAGAAGGTGGAGCTTAAATCCTACTGTTGAAAGCTGAGCCACAGATGAGTGCATGGGGAGAGCAGATGAACCTTGCAGGTGCTGAGGGGCCCAGCCTGGAGGGCGTCCAGCCCTGGAGACGGTGACTAGCCAGCGCATACACAGGAGGCCTGGTGCAGCGGTGTCCCTAGCTCCTGGATGAGGAGCTGGCGTATGGCCTGAAAGACCTCCAGTGGTCATTGCATTTCCTTTTGCACTAAGTAATGTCACCAGAAGGGTGCGCTGGGAAGAAGACTGGTCCGTGCAAGAGAGATGAAAAGATGCTCCTTGGGAAGTTATTCCAACCCTATGGGTGAGGCAGAGGGACTCAGAAGCACGACTCTCCCTTGTTATACCCATGCTGTCGTTCAGTTCCTTTTATTGACTATAAATTATGCAGTTGTGCCCTGAGTCCCTTCCTCATAAGCATTTAAGGGCTCGCTGGGTAAAGAGCTGAGGACCTGAAGCTCTGCAGCCTGTTTATAGTGACCCATTCGGAAGCTGAGGCTCCGTGTCCTCACACGTGCAGTAATCCACCTTGGAGCACCCCGGCCGTCACGCGTTTTATTTATGCTACCTACTTTCCTCCTGTTATCTGTAATTTTAAACGGCTCTATGCTCCGCCCCCCCGCCTTGAAATGCATTAGTAACTATGGCAACATGATGCTATTAGAATGGGCAGAGCTTAGTGACATGCACAATTGGAGCATTCAAGTGATTTTATGTGACAGCTGGCAGTGTGGATTTGTTTGTTGAGGAGGGTAGGTGACAGATATTGTGACCCCATACATGTAGAACACCACCTCTGCTAGCCCGTGTGCATATTACACTTGAACAGAAGATAGGCCTTTCTCGTCCCCTTGAAGACCGGTTCCCAGAGGTCTCAAATAGCATGGAAAGGGCACTATTGAGAGGAACAGAAAGAAGGAAACTTTTACTATGCTTAAACAGATAAAATGCCCCCAAAGCGTGTGTGTTGTGGAAATATCCTTTATCTCCTAAGAGGGAGCAGAGATCTATGTTTATCTGACGCAGACTCGAAGGAAATAGGATGATTATTGCGAGCTCAGGGGGTGAGGATGACAGCTCACTTGTCTGTCTCCTCACGGTTTGTGGAAATTTCTCTCAGGGAAGTGGAATGTCAGTAGCTGCCTTTTCTGACAGAAATGGCCACCAGCCTGGCTCCAGCCAGAATGAGCCCTGAAGCCTTCACTCACGTTGTGACCATTCTTCTCCCTGTCCCCAGGTCTCCTTAAGACTTCGCCCTATCCAATACCTATGACTGGCCTCTTTTGCATCATGTTTCTATTTCTTAGGAAATATTGACCCTTTTCCACTTCCACAGCATCAGTAGCAAACAACATTAGCTCAAATCCATGTGTTCAAATGTAATTCAATAGAAGATGTTAAGCGAATCCTGATTAATGGTCGACAAGTGTGACAAGGGTATGTGTCTTATTAATTTGTGGACTACATTTGCTGGATTCAATATTAAGATGTACTGGGAAAAAAATCCATGTGTTTGCTAAGGCACTTCCTCTCTCCCCTATTTTATTGGCTATGGCAGTAAGCTGAATATGGGCCCCAAAGATACCCGATCCTAATCGCTGGAACCTGTGAATGTTACCTTATGTGGCAAAAAGTACTACAGATGTGAGTAAGTTAAGGATCTTGAGATGGATAGATTATCCGGGACTATCTGAGTGGGTCTTACATGTAATCACAAGTGTCCTCACCAGGGAGTGGCACAGAAGGGTCAGGCAGAAGGCAGTCCATGACAGAGGAGATAGGAGAGTGGAAATGTTATATTGCCGACCTTGGAACTGGAGGACAGGGCAGAGAGCCAATGAATGAAAGAAACCACGGAAGCCAGAAAAGGCAAGGAGTTAGATTCTCTCCTAGAGCTTCCAGAAGGGACCAGCTCTGTCTGCACCTTGACTTTTGCTCAGTGAAACTGATTTGGCACTTCTGACTTCCAGCAGTACATGAGAATAAGTTTATGTCGTTTCTGGACAGTAAGTTTGTGGTAATTTATGACAGCAGCAATAGGAAATTAATATCACTTCCTACTAAGCTAAAACCAGGAAAATGGAGAGGAATCATCCGTTTCAGTCACCAGAGTATGCAAACAGCGTTCTCTGTGAGCATTGCCTGACTGAAGGGGTAATGAGCCCCCTTCTTCAAAAAGCCTTTTTTCCCCATCTGTTCAGAAGGGTTCTCACTTTCTTGCCTCTGTGTGTGCAGTTTACATGCCACTTACCTTCCGCCCAGCATAATTACTAGCTATCTGATGGGTGAATGTCTTATCTGATAACTCGATAGTCATTTTCTGGAAGGTAGGGACACCATCTTGTATTTTTCCTTGACTGACTCACCCAACATTTATTGAGCACCTGCTGTATACTAGGCATAGTTCAGAGCACTGGAAGGACAGAGTGGGAGGAAGAGGTGAAAAGACAAAAATGTAAGTAAATTTGGTAATATATAAAATGCTATGTCAATAATGTATGGGGGGGCATTAGATCCATTAGGTTCTTATTATGTGTAGGCACACTGCTGAGTGGTTACGCTTAGTCTATTTGAAACTCTTAACATCCCTATAAGGTGATGCTATGATCTTCATTTTATAGGTGAGTAAACCGAGGCTTAGAGAGGAAATCAATCCAAGGTTACCCAACCTGCCTGACTCCAGAGGCCAGCCTCTTAACCATTCTGCATTATTTCCTCACTGTGCTTGCACAACTAGAAAGTGGAGTGAGCATGATCTTCAGTGATGAGTAGCCACCACGGCCCTGAGTCAGAATCTTGAACATCAAAGACACTAACTGCCCAGTGCCTATTGTCTAATTAAGCGCTGGTCACAGATTAGAAGCATGTGACAAGTACATAGACGATTCCAGCTCAAGATACAAAGAATTAATTGCCCTTCATTTTTCTGTTGCAATGTCTTCTTGGATCTCTAAAAAATCTTCAGCAATCTTGTGAGCAAGAGGCAGGAAGCTGGTACACACTATGTCGACAGAAAAACTGAGGTGGCAAACAATTGGATGATATCCGCAATAGCAGAGTGAGCCAGAATGTCGGCCAAAGGACAGCGAGGCTTATGTCAGTGGTGCTGAATAAGTGCCTCTTTTTTTTTTTTAAAGATTTTATTTATTTATTTCAGAGAGAATAAGCACAAGCAGAGGGAAAAAGAGAAGCAGACTCCCCACCGAGCAGGGAACCTAATGCGGGACTCGATCCCAGGACCATGGGATCATGACCTGAGCCCAAGGCAAACGTTTAACTGACTGAGCCACCCAGGTGCCCCGATAATTCTTTCTCTTTAAAATGATTGAATGTAAATATGGGATCCTAATAGTTAGAACATGTGCAGATTTGAACTGTGGACAAAGAGTTCATATCATGGAAGAGGAATGGTGTTTTAACCTACACAATGGAGATATAAATTCCACATGTGTGCATGTACACACACACACACACACACACACACACACAAATATCTAGAGAGATCTGTGTCTTAATACTGTTACAGATTGTGTAACCCCAAGATAAACAACTTACCTTTACCAAGCACTCACATCGTTTTCAGGTGCTCTCCCATCTGTTACCTCAAATCCTGAGCAGTAAGTGGATCAAGTCTTTCCCCCATGTTGTAGAGGAGACCAAGGCACAGAGAAGCCAAGTGGCTTTAGAAAACCATGACCCAGCTCAATAGTGCTAGAGTAAAGCCAGCCCCTCTTCTTGGGCTTGACGTCCAGATCCTTGTCTGGTAATCTGTGTGGAAAACCAACACAAGGGGATTCTGTTCCAGACCCCAGGTACCGGATTGGGTAAGAGCCTTGGCTGAGACCTCAGTTTAAATCTTGACTCTAGTGTTGACTCGCTATGCTGTCTTGGCTGAGTCACATAACTTGTCAAAGCCTCAATTTTTTTTCTCAATATATAAAAGGGAAATGATAGTACTATATTATTCAGAGTCCAGAAAATAGACGGTGCACTCAAAGTAATCGAGAGCATTTACTAAGGGCCTAATGACAAGAGTGTAGGCAGAATTAAGAGCACTCAACAAAGGACAGTAAAGCATCCTGGGGATAGCAAAGTAGCTCCTGTCTGAGGGGCTGAGGGGTAGGGGAGGCTCCTGGAAGCTGATCAGAGTGTGGTGCCTAAGGAGAGGGTCCTGATAGGAGCTGGGGTAATTGAAAAATAATAACAACACTGGACCCCAAAGAACAGAGCTGGGAGAATAAATACCCATACTTCCCTCTCCTCCCACTCTGGGAACTCAACAGAAGGCAGAAGGCATGGGAACTCCAAAGATGACATCCATAAAGGTCAGCACCACGGCGCAGGGCAGACTAGCAGAAGATGGAGAATGGACCTGGCGGGGTGTGTGGGGGGGTAACAAATGAAAAGTAAGAAGGGCCATGTCATAGGGTAGTCAGGGGGATTATACGAGCTAACCTGCTTAGCACACCACCTAGAACCTAACAAGTTCTCAATAAATGCTAGTTGTTGACATTATTTTTGTTGTCATTAGTATTGGGTGGTATTTTTCAGCGGCAGGGAGCTGTTTCTAGAAACTTGCCTGAAAAGAACCTCCTTTGATCTGGAACCTAGAATAATAATTCTGCTTTGAGGTGGGATAGGAATGTCACATATTGGAAATATAATTCTAGACACAGCCAGAGGACTAATTTCCAGGATTAAAAAGGAACATTTATGCGTACATTTTAACATTGTGTCTGGTGACAGTGTAATGAAGGTGGTGGCAGGGTTTCCATTGTGTCATGCTATTTTTGAAGCGTTTATAACTTGTTTATAAAATTTGGCTCTGGTGGAAATTTGGCTTAGCTCTTAGACGAAAATTTTTGCAGAGAAAAATGACCTTTTAATTGTCTTTCACTCGGGTAATGGAATATATGTGTGTGAGCCACCCATTAACGCATGTGGTGATAGCTTTGCTCTTCTGTCTTCCCTCTTCCCTATCTTGATGCCATTAACTCTGCTGCTTAATAAGGAGATTACTCAAAAAGATGACTCATCTGCAGTCCCACCTAAGGAAGAGGGAAGAAAGAAAGCAAAAGAACAAGAAAAGAAAGGAGGAGGGAAGAGAATGGTTTTGGTACAGATGACTTATAATAACCTTGCAAATAATTTTTTAGTGCCTACCAGCCCACATATTTTTCACAAAGCCTGTTCCCACTGGAGCTGAAACACATAACCGCTCCTCGGCACCCACATCCCTTCTTGGATTCACTGCCAAGGAGAACGACGATGCAGCTAGTAAATAACGTTATACAGCAAACAGAGGGCTTTCCAGAATCTTGTTAAAGTGATACGCTAATTTCCATCTGACTGCTGAACTACAGTTTTCGACAGGTGGTTCAATATTTAAGATACCTCAGGTATATGCACTCCTGGTTATTTACAAAGCGAATTTGCATCCGGAGTGAAAAGCTTGCCAGGAGAGCGGTGACAGAGGGAGGCAGGGAGCAGGATGGAGACCAAGGAGATGGGGAGTGGGCTGGGTGTATTTCTTTCTTCCTACAAGAGTCCGCCACGTGAGAGATAGTGGGGCTGAGAGCAAGAGAGGGCGGAGGCTATTTTCTGTTTTACATATATTCACAGCCCTGCTTAGAGAAATCTGTAACAGTATTAAGATGTAGATTTTCTGTCATACACTTAGAAATACTGTTTTTATTTCCTGAGGCATAGACTTTACAATCATGGCTGTTAGGAACAAAGGGCTCTGAGAGGTCATGGGGTCCGAGCCTCCAATCGCAGCCACCTGCAGGTGCGGGTGGGGAATGGGAGCCCCTGGCTGGGCTCTCCCCAAGCCTGCAGAGGCAGGACCCAGTGCCCAGTCTGAAGATACAGCCACCCTGCAGCTTCACAAAAGTCTGTGCTGTGTTGAAACAGGCCTGGTGTTGCTGGATCTTCCAGTGATGAGAAGCCAAGAATCTTCCAGAAGGTCAACTAGGGGTGGGGGGAGTGGAGGATGGATTTTTCGCCTGTTTTGTGTGTAACTATAAGTCCAGGGCTTAGAAGCATGAATGGCACACAATGAGCACTCAACAAATATTTGTTGAGTGAGTGTATGTGAAAAAGCAGGCAGCAAATGTTTCCGTGGGTTAATGGAAAGGGGGGACAGGGGAACCCACCCCTAGGTAGACCAATCAAAACCTATCTCAGAGCTAGGTATAATCCATCATGGGATGCTACTTTGCCATCTGAGGTCTAATCCAAGTTGTCTATGCTTCTTGGAGGAAACTGAGGTCCCAAAACATTAATGCTCTGTTAACCTACAGCTGGTTAACGGCAGAGTCAGTAAACCAGTAGAAAAACCTCCATCTCTGAATTCCCCTTCTAGAGCTTTTCCCCCTCCTTCGTAACTTGCCCCTGCTTCAAAAACCAATACAAAATCAACAACAGCAACAACAAATAAATTACGTTTCCTTATAAGAGGTCAAAGGATAACCAAGAGCTTTGAGACTAAAATGTAAATTATAAGGGGACAATAGAGTGATTTGGAGAACCCTTCGGCGGTTCCTCTGAGGTCCGCCTGGCAGTGAAACGGTCTCCTGGCCCACATTTTGTCTGTCAGAACCTAGAATCTGGGTTTCGCTGCAGGAGCAGACAGCCCCAAGTCTTAGCACAAATTGCATTTGCTCACTACACATTTCTTCCTGCGTCAGCTGGGGGTTCACTTGGGGCGGGGGGAGGTCCTTACCCTGGGGCCCCAAGCTAACAAGCCGCCATCTCTGGGACCCTGTCCATGGCCATCGCAAACTAGTAGAGTGTGGCAAGTGGCAAAGTGGCTCTGAGAGGTCCTGCCCAGAAGTGATGCCTGTCACCTTTACTCACTTGTCCTTGGCCTTGTAAGTCACATGGCCACACCCAACTCTAAAAAGGGCAAGAAAGAACAATCTGATTGATCATCTTAATAGTGCCTGGAATGCAGCGGTCAGAACTTCTGGTGAACAGCATACAACTTCACTGAGCACAACTTAGAGCCCTGAGGACAGGCACCCCTCAAACTGACTTATGCCTACGTGTTTATTTCTCACACACAGGCTAGTGCAAGGAAAACGATGTGTTCTACCCATCAATGTCTCCTATTGCATATTCTCCTATAATCTGTTTCTACTTTTTTTTTTTTTTTTTTAGATTTGTGTATTTATTTTAGACAGAAAGAGAACAAGCAGAGGAAGGGGCAGAGGGAGAGAAATCCTCTGGCAGACTCCCTGCGGAGCACAGAGCCCAACGTGGGGCTTGATGGCAACACCCTGAGATCATGACCTGAGCCGAAATCAAGAGTCAGTCGCTCCACCAGCTAAGCCACGTGGGTGTCCCAGAGGCTCTATTTTTTTCAAGTTGTTCCAAATGCCCTGGTAATCAAGTGCTTACTCTAGTAGAAGGAGAGACCAAGCTTTGAAACATGGCTTAACTGTTAGTACCGTGTGTTCTAGATTTCTAAATAAGTATGCATTCTCTTTTGATGAAGTAGTTTGGATGTGGATCATAAAGGCTCTCCCCAACTCTGTGAGCTTCCTTGTACCTACACGTGACAAGCATCCTCACTCAGGGCAGGAGCAGAGCTAATGAAAAGTGTGTTCGGAGACCCCAAATGCCCTGTCTAGGAACTCTGAGGAGTCTCCAGGCCGACTGTCGACACTGTGCACCAAGAGGGCCAGGGAGCCACGCTTTGTAAACTGCAGGCTTCTTTGCTGTGTCCCAGTTGCACAGAAAAGCAGTGCTTTGGTTTGTGGGCACCTGAGGACAAGTAAGGCTACCCTTAATCTAGGCTGACTGTTTGCTCCCCTTGCTCTAAACTGTGAGCTCCTTGAGGGCAGGAAATTTCCTTTAAACAAAAACATAGAAACAGAAGGTTTATTTTTCTCTCTTTTTGGATATTAAAAACTTTATAGTAATCATTCCATCATGAACCTGACTTTACATCCAAACGTAGGTTGGCCATTGCACTTAAGATTAACTCCTTAAAAAAGTCTAAGTATCCTATTATAAATATGTACTGTCTAAAATTCCAAAAGGTATTCTTAAAATCTAACCTAAGCCTAAACACTAAAGACTTATTGAATAAGTGAATGGATGGATAGATGGATGGTGCAAGTAGTTGATATGTGCTTTAATGCACTGAAAGAGGTCAGGAAATGTGTTTTATCAGAGGATGCCTTTCTTGAGATTGAGAAAGTAGTGAGGGGCCACCCAAGATTCTGGGTGTTCTCACCTGTGTACAACCTGCAGTCTTTCGACATTTTCCCAGAGAGAACATTTGAGAACTCACAGAGAAGATCTAGAAGGTGGGAGGCTACCCGGCAGGACTGTGTGTGGAGACTGAGTGCATGTGGGGAGGCAGGGCTGAGGTGTGAGCCCCAGATAGCAGCTGGAGGAGTTCTCATTTGTTCCTCTGTCCTTACTGCTCAGGGTCTGCTCTGTAAACACAGCTCCATGAGGTTTGTCCAGTGGGCTTTGGAAAGTCTTCCAGAAGTTTCCTCCCTCTCAACAACACATCCTCCTTGCCTCCTGCTACAGATACTCTGGACTGGAGGGGAAGAGAATAGGGTCAGCACAGTGACTGGCCAAGGAAAAAAGTGGGTGCAAGAGCATTCCCCAAGCTTCCTCCCTTCAGCACACCCCTCTCCTTGTCTTCCTTTCAAGTTCAAGCAAATACTCATTTGAGTAAATGTTTTTGTACTGGGCAAGGTTTGGTTAAGATTACTGAACTCCCCCCTCTGGAATGGCAGGTGACTGGAGAGGCACAGGTCTTGGAAATGCTATAGTGTGTGAGCAGAAAAAACATGTGAGCAAACACAGAGCCCCTTTTCTGTGCAGCATGACTTATATTGACTGATTATATCCTCACACCTACCTCTGAAGGAAACCTTCTGTTAGTCCCATTTTATAGATGAGCAAACTGAGACCCAGGGAGATTAACTTGGTCAAGGCCAAAAGCTAACAAGTGGTGGTATTCAGACACAGAGAGCCTGGTGCATGTGCTCTTAGTTGTTATACTTCTCTATACATCTCTCTATATGTATAGTCACTATACGTCTCTATACCCTTTATACTCTTTCCTTCTAGTTTTCCTTTGCAAATGTATAAATCTCAGAACAAAGATGTATGTAAGCTATTCTGGGAACCCACATACCTTTTGTACCATTTATAACATTTGTTTTTATAGCAAAATGCATTCTGAGTTCCAAACAGCTAGGTTGCAAATAAACTTTTGAGCCTCACTCTATTTATAAGCTGGATAGTTTTTGAATTTTGTTTTAAATTTCAGGTAGTGAAAACAATTTTAAAAGGGCTAGGAAGTCTGGTTCCAGAAAGACAAGGTCCTCCAACATCTCCTAACATTAGAAATAGTGGCGGTACGTCTTATATGTCAGTTATGTTCCGAAGTTAGCAGGTAAGAAGAAAGCCAGGTGTAGTTGAAGTTGCCCTTGAAAATCCTTTAGGAATGTTCCACGTTGGAGGCCACCATACCGTCCCCCAGCCTCCTTTTTCCTCCAGTACTGTAGACCCTCAGGTGAAGATGTCAGCCTGTGTTTAGGGCCTGAACTTGAGGATCTCATAAGCCCAGTGAAGTGCTCACTGTGCCTAAGACACAAAAGAATGGGTCCCACTGACGGGACACCAGCCTCTTCCGCATTATCTCATCCTGGAACAGCCCTCAGATGAGGGAAATCCCCAGCAGAACACTTGAGTTACTTCTCCTTTCACTTCTCTGACTCCATGCCTTTTACTGAAATTGAGTATGTTAAATGAATATTTGCTGTGACGGAACTCAAAACATGTATATTAAGGCAGGACGCTGAAATACTTAGGAGGGCAGGGTGATCTTTAAAGCTTCATGTAAGCATTCTCCCTCACCTCTGAGGAACACTTTAATATGTAACAGAACCACAGGTTTCTGAGGGAATTTCCACCAGATACACAATATTCAGGAACAGGAATTACTGGACAACTCAAAGGGCTTCAGAGGTCCCCAGTCTCTTACTTCCTGCACCTGCTGTCTTAGTTCACGTCAGACCTGACGTATTTGAGGGAGACATTATAGTGTAGAAGAACTGTTTGGATTATGACCTATCAGCTCTCCTTTTAGTAAAAGATGATGCTATGATGTGCCCAGAGGAAGCCCATATTTTCTGTTGTTTTTCCAAGAGGCTGAATCAGCATTCACTAGCCATGCCTGCTTACTGGCTACCCCTTGTGCCCTGGTCAGCAGGTCCCTGGGCTGTCTGGCTGACTTACCCTGCATGGTTTGACTCCTAGATCCCTAATTTTTCAAGATGTGGGAATCACATAGGACCCGACCTCTTCCTACCACACCCCGACTCCACATTGCCATATGTGTATTAAGTGACTTCTTGCCAGGAAGATTCTTTAAGTAAAATGGCAGATATATATAGATATATATATAGAGATAGATAGATAGATCGATAGGTAGATTTTTTTTTAAGATTTTATTTATTTATTTATTTGACAGAGATCACAAGTTGGCAGAGAGGCAGGCAGAGAGAAAGGAGGAAACAGGCTCCCTGCTGAGCAGAGAGCCCGATGTGGGGCTCGATCCCAGGACCCTGAGATCGTGACCTGAGTGAAGGCAGAGGCTTCAACCCACTGAGCCACCCAGGTGCCCTAAAATGGCAGATCTTAAGGACAAAGACGAGTGGGTTGGAATCCCCTAAAACTGTAATGCTTCTATTCCATTGGTATTTGGGGGGGTGAAATGACAGTCACCTTCATCAAACTCCTTCTCTAACCAATGTCCACAGATATGTATTTATTTCCATCATTACAGTAGAACGTCAAGGCATTGTTTTAAATGATAAAACTGCTAACATGTACAACCATCATTCATCCACTTGATTCATCTTTATTCGGTCTATAGTGACCACCTCCCTTCCTAAATCTCTTTTTCAGCCATTCAAAATAGCATTAGGGAAGTATTTTTAAAACCAATCCCTTGATCCCGTGTGAGATTTGTGTCATTCTGAAGAAGGAATTTGAGGTGTTTCTTTTGTGTGGTTGGAGGTTAAGTTGCCATGGTAATGGCTTATTGTGAAATACCCAGAGAAGTGCATTAGGAACATTGTGTGCAGCAACTCCACGTTGGTTCCTGTGATAATAGCCCAGGCAGACCTTGACTTTCTTGGTCCCAAACAATCTTTCCATACTTTTGTAATAACAGGAATTTGTATTTCTACCCCAAGGCTGCCTTTTTCATACTTCATGCTGCTTTTAGGACAACCAGAAAGAGGATCATTATGGAAATGGCTTTGTATCCGGTGTTACAAAGAAGCAAAGTTCTCATGATTTTTACAGACTTTCAAACATGTTGAGCACTTTCTTTTTAATTCTTTCTCTCACCCATTATCTCTGCTTCTTAAAGCCAGGGAACCTCCCAGAGAACAATTGTCAAAAGCTGGAACAATTTATTTTGCATTTTTTAACATTCGCTCTCAGGGTAACATATGTTTTATGAAAATACATGAAGAATTGGATGTGCTTTCAGAGTCTTGTCAGAAATGTGAGTCAGAATTAGTAGGAGAATAAAAGCCAAAATCTAGATGCTGCTCTGTCAGCATCTTTTTGAGCTGAATGGAGAGAAAAGTATTTTCATTTAAATAATTCAAGTTCATCCTGTCCTTGGCAACCATTTGGCTCCCACAAAAGCCTTTGGTAGGCCAAGCCATATTTTCTAAATTGATCTATATTCCAAGGCACTTTAATTAGGAAGCAAAATAGATAAGTACAAAGCGATTTCATTTAAGACTGTTCTATAATTTCTATCCATCTATAATATCCACGAATGTTGCCCATATCTGTTTCCCAGGAATCGGTGACATCTTAGTGATTTTGGTGAGCAGGTTTTTCAGAGGATGACATATTTGTTCATGCCTTCATTGTTCAGAAGGCATTATTGAACACCTGCTTTGTGCCAAGGATGATAATTTGATGCCATACAGTCACCTGGCTGACATCTCTCCCCATGGTACCAAGTGGAAGCCAGCTGTCCAAGGCCACCCCTGCTCCCTGGTGCTTTGCTAGTTTGGGGACTTTGCTCCAGACCCTCACAGCCACAGCCATTTTGTGATGGCTCTTCATCGCAATATTATTCATTCATTCATCCAACTGACATTTATTTATTTATTTATTTTTTTAAAAGATTTTGTTTATTTGACAGACAGAGATCACAAGTAGGCAGAGAGGCAGGCAGAGGGTGGGGGCGGGGAAGCAGGCTCCCCACCGAGCAGAGAGCCTGTTGCGGGGCTCAATCCCAGGACCCTGGGATCATGACCTGAGCCGAAGGCAGAGGCTTAACCCCCTGAGCCACCCAGGCACCCCTCACTGACATTTATTTGGCCAAGGTTTCTACCCACGCACATGGGATATAAAGGCAAGAGTGGTCCCTGCCCTAAGAGGCTTAGTCCAGACCCTTCTGTAATCCTGTCCTTGAGAGTGAGGGCCAGAGGGGCTTGTTTTCTTATTGATCCCACTTAGAATTCTACTTAGACTTTCTTCAAACTCTTTCTTCTCTGCATTTCTCTCCTCCCCTTTCTCCTCCAAGCAAGGGGTAAGGAGGCTGTGATCCTAACATCATGGCACTAAGCTCCTTTTGCTGGGTGAGCCCAGCCATGCAAGGGATGACAGTTTTCATTCATTGAGGATGCGTTCTGTGCCACATATGCTGTGAAGCACTATACACATATTGTTTCATTTAAAACTCACAAAACCATATGAGGTAGGTACTATCATTGCTGTCTTATGGATGAGGAAGCTGAGGCTCAGAGGAGCTATTCTGACATTTTTGAGGTAGATTAAGTAGAAAATCTAAGACCCAAGCCCAGTCTGGTGCCTGGGCTTTTAAGTGTTTCAGTGCATCGATAATTACCCTAGAGCAAGTCATGAGTCTAGCTCTAGTGAGTGTCCATTCTTATTTATAAACTGCAATATACATACCACTATTTTTGTTGTTAGACTTTATTGAGAAACATACGTCTTTTACAAGCCTCTTTCAAAGTAAATGTGACTCATAGACCAAGAAGAAATGGATTCTATTATTTAATGCATTTCAGAAGGATTTAGAAATTAAATAAAGAAAATAAGTCCTTGGTTTCCTTTGAATACTTGTTTCATGTTAAAAAAAATTTCTATATTAAGAAATGCAAATTTTGTTTTTTACAATAGTGCTCTTTCTACATTAAGGAATATAAAGTCTTCAGTATAACATGAAAGTCTAAGATGTGTCATGTGTCTTTGGCCGCATTCAAGTTTTTCCTTTATCTTTGTTTTTTAGCAGTTTGGTTATAATATACCTAGGGATGATTTTCTTTGTATTTATCTTGCTTGGAGTTTGCTGACCTTCTTGAATCTATAGATTAATGTCTTCACCAAATGTGGGAAATTTTCAATAATTACTTTTTATTTATTTTTTAAAAGATTTTATTTATTTATTTGACAGATAGAGATCACAAGTAGGCAGAGAGGCAGGCAGAGGGGCGGGGGGGGAAGCAGGCTCCCTTCTGAGCAGATAGCCCAATGCGGGGCTTGATCCCAGGACCCTGGGATCATGACCTGAGCCGAAGGCAGAGGCTGTAACCCACTGAGCCACCCAGGTGCCCCAATAATTACTTTTTAAATTGTTTTTTCTCTCGCATTCAATTACGTATAAGTTAGACCTTTGAATATTATCCCTTATTAACTCCTTGAGGGTCTGATTAGTGGTTAAAATCTGTTTTCCTCTTTTATTTTAATTGGGCAATTTCTATTTATGTGGTTCCAATTTTATTTTTTCTTCTATTTCCACTCTCATGTTGAACACCCCTAATGATTATTTTTTCATAGATTGTATTACTTAATTTTGGAATTAGCATCTTTAAAAAAACACACAGCTATTTGCAAACTGAAATTTCCATTTTATTCATGATGAGCATATTTTCCTTTCCATCCTTGAGCAGAGATACAATTGCTGCTACAAAATCTTTGCCTGCTAATTCTAATGTCTGAGTCATCTCAGGGTCATTCAAAAAAACATGTTTGGTTTTTTTTTTTTTTGTTTGCCTTTTTAAATCTTGAGAATGGGTCATATTTTCTTGTTTCTTTGTATGTCGAGTAACTTTGGATTATATTCTGGACATTTTAAGTGTTGTGCTGTGGGAGATTCCGGATACTATGCTATTTCTCCAAAGAGTTGTTGCTGTTGTTGGAGCAGGCACTTAGCATGATTGAATTCAGAGAACAAACTCTGTCTCCTGGGCAGCAGCTACAATCTCATTTCTGAAAGTTTAGTCTCTCCTGGGCCATCTGGAGTCTGCCTTGCCAATGAATGGTTCAGAGGTCAGCCAGACATGTGGGCAGAATTAATAGACAGAATTTATGGTTCCTCCCTCTGGCTTTCATTTCTGTGATTGCCCTCTTGCTTTCTGCTGGGTGTGGTTGCCCCAAACTTTGCCCTCTGATTCTTTAGCCCAGAAAGACTACAAGCTTTCTAGCAGAGTCTTAGCCACTCCATATGACATAGACTGAAAACCTGCTGTCAGGCCAGAAGTCATGAAAATGGGAGATCTATCCAGTGCCGTTCCCTTCTTTCAAGTGTCAACTCCTTCTGTCAAGGTCTGAGATGTTATTTTACCCTACCTACCAGCCAATAAATAAGCCTGTCACTATTTCGTGGGTCAGAAAGAAGGGCTTTATTATTCCTGGCATACCAAGCATCATTGGTATCCACATCTCGGCGTTGATTTCCCTTTGCCCCCAAGTCCCACACTGATGACTCCATGGGCCCAGATGGATGCAGGCACACACAGTGGGTTGCATTACAGGATAGGAACACTAGTTTGAGGAATCTAATTCTTCTATGTTAAAGTAGCTGAAACCTATTCTTTGTCTTAAGAGACCTTATATAATCCCTCTTTTGTCTCTTTGTCTCTTTTGTCTCTTTGTCTTCCTCTTTGTCTCTTAAGAGAATTTATATAATCCCTCTTTTGCTCACTATGGATTCAGTGCTGAGTAATGGCCCAGGTTACAAGTAGTCACGGCCTTACGTCCTAGGCATAACCAGAAAGAACACACAGGGGCATTTAGGGTTTCTGTCAGATTGTTTCTCCTGACACTGAATATGTCTTTTTTGGATTGATCTTCAGTGCCTTCAGTTGTTGTTTTATATATTTTCTTCAGAGTTTATGGTTATTATCTTCAGGAGGATTATTCTGACAGGAGCTTATTTGACCATTATAGGAAGGAGAATAGACCACTGTGCTTTTGTAGACCACATTTGCGAGTGGTTTGGGAAGAGCCCCACCCAGCACTAGTCTGCTCCCCAGCCTTACAGTAGGTGGATCTTGTTTGGACATCATAAAGTTAGTCACATGTGAAAGATCAGGCAGAGGACAAGGCCCTTGGGTCCACAGACATGGTCTTTCTGGCCCTTTTCTTCCACAAAGCAGTGAATCAGCAGATCTGAAACACTTTCATCTTGGATTTGGTTTAATAAACTGAGTTCCCAGGAAGGAAAATGTCAGGCTGTTCAGGAACTCATAAACTGTATCAACAGAAAAGCTCTGAGCCTGATAACCAGGGGCTTCCATCGACTCGAGCTAATATGAGAGAAGTGTCAGCCCCTTGAGGAAATCCCAGACCACGATGCAAAGAATGAGAAGACAGACAGTTCTGCCTTCTTTGCTGACACCAGCAGATGGGAACTTGCTATCATCATGGAGTTCCTCAAAAGGCAATCCTCCCGAAGGGTAGAAACTTGGGCAGGTAGATTTGCAGAGGAGAGAGTCTTCCTACAACAAAGAGAAGAAAGCAGCTGATGCATACTGGATTCCTCAGTCCTGCCATCTTCCTTACCATCTACGCACATCTGGCTTTTACTGCTCTCCCTTTCTCAGCAGCTTGAGTGACCCTTTTAAAAATTCAAATCACACTGTGTCACAGACTGTTCAAGCCCCATCACACTGAGAATAAAATCTGAAATTCTACTTTTGATTCTGTAAGATCTGGCCTCTACCACTTTCTCCAACCTCAGTTCTTATCTCCCCATTCACCAGGCTGACAGTGATATGGTTTCTCCTTTCCTCAAACACCCAAGCATGTTCCTTCCTCAGGGTTTTTGCACTTGCTGTTTCCTCCACCTAGAATGCTCTCATCCCAGAAATTAGCACAACTCCCATCCTTCTCCCTCACTTCATTCAGTTCTTTGCTCAAATATTACTTCCCCTTTGAGACCTTGTCTGGACAGACTATCTAAAATAGTAATCATTGTCATTCTCTATCCTCCTTACCCAATTTATTTTTCTTTATAGCATATCACTATTTGGTGTAATATTGTATATTTATTTGTTGTTTTTTTCCCTCTGTTCTCCATATGAAAACATAAGGTCCTTGAGGGCAGGGTGTTTTCAACTCTATTACTTGATGTATTCCCAGCACCTCAAATTGTCCCTAATACATACTGGGTATTGATATCAACTGGTATTTATAGAATAAAGGAATGTCTAATATGGTTAGCATTAAGAGTAGAAAGAACATCATATTGTAGCTCAGACTCCATGCTCTGAAAAGCAGATAAGAAATAATTGACAAGAATGGTGGCCCATGAGCTTCTCTGTGAATAAGTAAGGTAGACTATTCTCCTACCAAATTAAACATAAATATGCTAAAGGCAAATGTGACAGCAATAATAAAATAGCACACTTCTAGGGTAGGGATTCAGTCCACTCACATATTCAAAATTTGAAGAACAGTGGAAATGTTTTGTGTTAAAATTGAGTACTTTATTTCCTTCCCAGTAGAAGACTTACAATTCACCTAAGTAAGTGTTAAGTAGTCATGAGTGTTCATGATGACACCGTATGATCCAAATGCCTTTTAGGAGATATGGCTAACTCAGAATATGGATTTAGAAGCATTTTCTACTCAGTAATATATTTTTTTAAAGTTGTTTCTCTGATAATGAGACAGATTAGGATACACTAACTCTTCAATGCTAATATTGGCGTGCTTGAGAAATATGGTTTTCAGGCAAGATTTAACAAGATGGAAAACACCATCTTAAACGCATATACAATATGTGTATATAGAAATGATAGTGTATATGTGTGTCTATGTGGATATAGTGGTTGTGGGCTATGTGCCAGATACTGTGGTACAGATATAGTACTGGGGCTAGACCCTGGGATTACATAGGTAAGTCACAGTCCCATCATCCAGCAAGTGCTCAGTCTGATGTGAGAATTGGAAATATAAACAAATAATTAAAAATCTGGGTCATATGGATCTAATAGAAAAAACATTCAAACTATAGAGTTGCCACGGGGAAGGGAGTGGTCAGCTCTGTCTTGGAGTCAGGAGAGCTGGAGAAGATAAAGTCTAAAAACTTTTGGGGAGATGATTAAGACAACAGAGGTGGCGGTACAGTTGGTTAAGCATCTGACTCTGGGTTTCGGCACAGGTCATGATCTCAGGCTTCTGGGATCGAGCCCTGGCATCAGGCTCTACACTCAGCATGGAGTCTGCTTGGGATTCTCTCTCCCTCTCCCTCTGCCCCTCCCGTTTGTGCTATATCTCTCTCTAAAAATAAAAATAAATCTTTAAAAAAAAAAAAGATAGCAAAGGTGACAGGCAATCCAGGTGGCGGCTCTCTTTCTTCCCACTCTCTCTTCGAATTCTTGCCTCTTTCCCATAGCTTTGATGTTTCCTTTAGGCGCCCACTGAGCACCAGGCTTCCCCAGTTTTGCATAATTCTTATCTTTGCCTGGTACTTCATCTGGGTTCTTAAGCTATCTAGCTGCTGACTCCATGGAATTCTGTTGCCTGCACCTATCCACCACCCCAAAGCTCTGGCCCAACACTCAGCATCCCTTCTTATCCACACTTTCCCACACCTTCTTGAAGAGGTGAAAATTTAGACAAGGGTAACCTGGACAAAGTAACAAAGGCCCAAAAATGCATGTGGAAGGAGTCACCTGAAGTTTGGAATGGGACAGCAGGCAAGAGACAAAAACAATGATCTGTGAGGCCAGATATCTGTGGGAGGTCACGAAAGGCATGGTACACCATGAAAAGAGTTTGAGCTTTGTTGTGGGGGCAGTGAAGGGCTATGGTTTGCTGGAAACTATACCGCTTGGAGGTTGGATTGAAGGAAGATGCAGTTTTCTAGGACAAACTACAATAAGACTAATACTTCTGTGGACACTAATCTTCTCTTAACACAGCCCACATCCACTAGACTTCCCAACTGTCATCTCTCACTCTTGGCACATATTTCTATTATGGTTATGTC
Organism: Enhydra lutris kenyoni; assembly: GCF_002288905.1. Classification (NCBI taxonomy): domain Eukaryota; kingdom Metazoa; phylum Chordata; class Mammalia; order Carnivora; family Mustelidae; genus Enhydra; species Enhydra lutris. Next base: position 33,123,057 of record NW_019154086.1, on the reverse strand, counting down.
TTCTAGGATATGAATTCGGTGCCCCTTTACTATTTAGCTGGGCCACCTCTGTCTTGTAGCTGTGACATTATTATATTAAATGTAACTAGAAGATATAGTTAGTATCGAGTTTCATCAAGTTAGTTTCAGCCCATTGCTGTGGCCAATCTGTCCTTCCTCACTGTGGGCCAACTACAGATTTAGGAAACATGTCTTCTGTTCTCAGCAAAATCATTAATGGAGTTGTTGAATGGAATGCAGTACAGTGCAAAACTGTGTTGCACAGCATTAACGATCTCCTTCCAGAGAGAAATTGATCTGTAATCTGAGACGTTTCCAGCTAGATGTTCAGTCAGCTACAAAATCACTTGACCCCACAGTCCATCTGGTGAGTCTCTGCCTTGTTAGGATGGAGGTGTTTGATATTTATACCATTTCTCTAATCTCCCAATATAGACATCTAGTCTATCTATAATAGTAGTATCTAAATGGTGAGTGAAACTCCCTTCTAAAGAGAATTGGATGCTGGAGGTGGGGGGTCAAGTCCTTTGTTAACAGTCATAGGTCAAGTCAGGAAGGGGATGGAGATAATTGAATGGTAAGAGTAGAGGGAACCAGGGACCTGCTGTCCAGCTGGAGCCCTGGAAGAAAGCTGCTTTGCAGAGAGGCTATATGCATTAGGGACATGTGAGGAGGGTAGTGTAGGCACACAGAGCCTTTGTAGCCCCAAGGAGAGGGAGAGAGCAGCTGAACACTCTCAGTGTCCCAAGTCAAGTGGGAAGTTAGCTGAGAAAGAGCATCAAAGGGTGAAGTCATGTTACTTTTGTAGATGGAATACCAGAGAAGAGAACAGCAAAGACCACCCAACAGAAGACAGTAGAAGGGCCAAACCATAGACTCTTAGCAGATGGGGACATGGGGGCCTTTAATTATCTTAAGTCTATGCTACATTCAAGGGAGCCCAGACCAGGCTATATTAAGATGGAGAGGTAAATACCTTTCCTCATTCAATAATGACATTTGCATAAACCCAGAGCTTATAATTCACCCCAAGGGAAGGGAAGAGAACGGAAGCCTTAATGAGACTAAGTTTTAATTGCAAAATGTTTTTGAAATCTTAGACATTTCATTGACTTTCCCCAAATATAATTAGATGAAGTTTTCTGAAAATAAGTCCCTGAGATAGTTAACTGGAAAAATTTAAGACCTGCTTTCTTGCAAACCATGTCCCATCTGCCTCAGTTTCATAGTAAAACAATAAGTGAGGGCTGCTTGGGTGGCTCAGTGGGTTAAGCCTCTGCCTTCAGCTCAGGTCATGATCTCAGGGTCCTGGGATCGAGTCCCACATCGGGCTCCCTGCTAGGCAGGGAGCCTGCTTCCTCCTCCCTCTCTCTCTCTCTCTCTCTCTCTCCCTCTCTGCCTACTTGTGATCTCTCTCTGTCAAATAAATAAAATCCTTAAAAAAAAAAAACATAAGTGAGAAAATAGGACTGGCTTTGTATGCTTACCCATGCTACCAGCTGATTTTGAGTTTTCACCTCTGTCGCTGCTAAGTGCGTATCACTGGCCCTGAATCCACGTTAGACTTACCAGTATAAAGTTTCCAGGGCCCATTTCTTCTCATTTTAAGAAATCAACATTTGCCTGTCTCTGCCCTTCAGGTACTTTCGTTCATTGTGATTTCTCCTAGACCCTTGGTGGGTCTCAGTTCTCCTTTGAGCCATTTCTGCTTTTTTAATTGAGAAGGTTGTCCTTCCTGGAGGAAGATGGACTCAAAAGGGAAGCTCACTTTTGCTTCCAGTCGTCACCAGCTACAATACCTAACCTGCCCTCGAAGTTCTTTCATCGATCCCCTGAGACTGTGCCTGACCCAAGGAAGATCTCTGCTGAGTGAATGAGTGCTCACAGCATCCTCTTCTGTGATCCCTGGCTACACTACAGGCCTTCCCAGAGCATGCTGGATTTACTGGCTTTGTAGCAACCCCCCCTAGCATCCCCATTTCTAGGTATTACTTTGGTGCTCCTCCTCTAGATGGTGCCTCTTATCTCCTACTCAAGCTCTGCTTTCAAGAAAGGGGTAAGAAGACTGAACCACTTCCTCATCTTGAGTAGAGCAGACCCCTCTGCCCAGGAAGGGTTCTCATGGGCATGGAGGTGGCTCTGGCCCCAGGGCACTGCAAGACAGGATCTCCTTGTCCACTGTCAATGCTCAGCCCCTGGAAGCCTGCTTCTAGAAGACCTGAAGCGATTGATGTGGCTTTGCAAACAAAGATTTTTCAAGCTGTTCTTTATAATGCTCCCAAGATTCTTTTCTAAAGACTTTGTCTCCTTTGTCCCATAGATGGTCTCCTCGTGGATGAGGCAATCCTGCGTGGGCCTGGTGTTCAGAGGCTGCTGGAGAAGAGTCAGGGTGAAGCTGAGGAAATGCAGAATCGGGGCTAGAGCCGTGCAGATCAGCGGGGTTCCCCTTTGACAGCAGAGATTCGGGGCTGGCTCAGGAACAGCTTTCCAGGGTACATGGCAGGAGGAGGAAAAACTAGAACAGAGCGAAGTTTTCTTTAAAGCTAACCGTTCCATCTAGAAGAATCACTTGTAGGGGTGCTTGGGAGGCTCAGTCGGTTAAGATTCCAACTCTTGATTTGGGCTCAGGTCATGATCTCTGAATCCTGGGATTGAGCCCCTCCACCCCCACCCCAGCTCCGTGCTCAGCACAGAGTCTGCCTGAGATTCTCTCCTGCTCCCTCTGCCCCTCCTTCCTCGCCGCCCTTGCACACATTCTGATGCTCTCTCAAATAAATAAATAAAACTTTAAAAAATAAAAGAACCCCTTTTAATTCCTTCTTAAGATAATTTAAAGAATATTTTCAAATATAGATACTAGCTTAATTTATATAGGAGAGTGTATACATGATTTTTAAAGCAAAATTTAATTTATAAAGGAGAGTGTATACATGATTTTTAAAGCAAAATGTAAGACTATTTTCTTTCACTTTTTTGTGGTATTGAAAGGTATTTTTTAATTTCTGAAACCCTGGTGATAGCAGATGGTGGTAGGCATTTCTTTTGCATGGCTGTTAATGTCCTAATGTGGCAAAATAAAAGTTAGCAACCTTATGTCCAATCCCCAAATTGTTTTAGAATGTTTACTTGCACTTGAGATCTGGCCATCTAGAAACCCCTAGTGTTGATGAATTCCCTGTGGACCAAGTTTTGGCAGCAAGGAGTTGAATTTTGCCCAACAGTCTTTTGTCCTAAGACCCACTGGGGTAAGCCAGACAGCTATTAAAAGAGGGGGGTAGGGAAGTGTCTACACCAGTGGAGACGTCCACAGGGATCTGGAGATTCTCTCTGCTCTGCTCCTCTCAGAACGTGTCTGAGCTCAGGGGTCTCAGGCTGGAATGGAATAGGACTTCCCGATAGCTTTTCTCTAATTTGCCATATGTAAATATGTCCTCTAGCCCGGCATGGTCCTGATCACTTCACATCTCTTGACAAATTGTATTAAAAAAATAAGCCTTGAATAGTAGATGAGTTTTTAGATTCAAATGAGTTGGTTTTGTTGTTTTTTTTTTTTTAAAGGTTATTTCTGGGCTTTGTATATTTGCATTCTTGATTAGAGATTGTGGACATTCCTTTATTTGAATGGTATATTTTAAAAGAGGAAGTTAATATACGAGTAAAAAGGTCAGACATAAGTAATTTGATGCCAACCTTTTAGCTTTCACACAAGGATCCCACTCCTTCACTTTTCACCAAGTTTAGTCATCCAATTTCTTTTCTTGAAGTGGGTCTTTTATATCCTTTCCCTTTAACCTGCTCAATTGTACCGTATTTACTGATGTACTTGTGCATTGCATTCACTTGGAACTGTCTGTCCGGAATGGGTTAGTGCGCCCCCTAGTGTGTGGGTTAGTTCTAACCGGTATCTGTCCTGGTTCATTCCGGTACAAGCACAGCTTTTCCACGAGGAATGTGTTGGGGTTGAAGTGAAGAATGTCTGCCCCCAACAGATGGTGTGGAGGTCTCCATAGGCAGTACACGTCTACCCTCCCTGGAAATGCAGTGATTTCCACCCTGTGCTCAAACCACGGACACACCAGGAGGCTTGAGTTTTCTTTCAGAAAATATGGCCATTGTGACACAAACCCATTTGGTAAAACATAAAAGTAATAAGGAAATAATATAATACGGAAAGTGTTTGGAAGTGTTTGATTCTTATGAAAAGAGTTTTATCCTTAGGTTAAGCAAAATAAAAGTGGTGCGTATGATTTGTGACTTCTTCTGGGGAGACGAGTTTCACCCCTGGATTTTATGATTAATTGTTCATTTCTAAGTTTAGATAACTAAGTTTGGTCAGAAACCTACCTGCAAAACGTTTCTCAAAATCCTTATCTTTCCCTTGGTCCCTTAGCCAGCCCTTTATGGGGTTGGCCTTCCCAGTGTAAAACCTCACAGAGCCTTGAAGCTGGCCCAAGACAAAATGGGAACAGAGCTAAAATCTGTTTTGGTCACGTTCCTGTACTTCTCTCCCTCATATGCATGATTTTTTACTCTCTTTGCCCTTCTTTCCCCTACTCCTTTTATTCTGGAAAAAGAAATACACACACATGGTGAAAAGTTGTTCAGACAATAGAAAAGTGTACAGAGCGACACGTAAATCTCCCTCCCTTAGCTGCTCTTGGTTTCTCTACCTTGGACTGTCAGGCGTGTTCCTTGCATCATAATAATCTATGAATACATAGGTATACATGTGCACACATGCATATATATCATACAGTACATATATGTGTGTGTGCACCTTTTTTCCTTAAAAAATAGTGATATACTATGCTCATTGTTCTTCATCTGGCTTTTTTTCCCTTGGAAATAGATCTTGGAGATTAGATCACGTCAGTGTATATCTGCGTCATTCATTTCCGTAGAAAATTCCATGGGTGATCCTTGGGTAGCTGTACTATAGGTGGCATAAGAGGGTCCCTATCAATGAATGAATTTGTTTCTAGTCCTTTTCTGTGCACAGACACATGCACATACATATAGACACAATAGCTGCACTAAAAAGCAAGATACGTCCATTTTTAGGTACGGGTAAAGTGTATTCATAGAAATTACTAGAAGTGAAATTGCATGATTGAATGTAATGTCCACTGAAACTTTTCATGCATGTTAACAAACTGGTCTGTTAAAAGATAGCTTCATAATACACTCCTACTGATAATGTTTGAGAATGCTGATTTCCCATGCCTAATAACGATAATATCAAAATTTTTGATCTTTGCTAACCTGATAGGTAAAAAAAAAAAAAAATGGTATCAACATGAAGTTTTAATCTGCATCTTTTCACACATTCAAAATTCACTTGTGTCTCTTTTAGTCAGCTTTCTGTGAATGTGTTCACTTTGCAGTTGAGTTATTGGTCTTTTTTCCCCCGAAATGTTTAGTTTTTATATTGCCAAGTGATCAGGCTTTGGAGTTTGTGTCATGCTTTGAAAGTACTCCCAGACAATTTTTTAAATCCCAAATTTTCTTCTAAACCTTTAGGTTTCTTCTTCTTTTTTCTTTTTATTTTCTTTACATTTCAATCCTTGATCTCTCTGGAATTTATTTTGGTGTAGTGAGTGTGTCCCCTTCTTTATCTTAGGAAAAAAAAAAAAAAAAAGAACACCCCCCAGTTGTAGCAACACAGGCTCAGGGAAATAAAGACAAGTCAAGTGGACCAGCTACACCATCAATGAGCCTCCTTCGCTGACCCATACATTCTCCCCTCTGGCTCTGAGCTTTTTAACAAATGCGTGATACATTGATGAAATGATGTGATTGGTGTCTCAATGCCAAGACCCATGGAAGGGCTTCTCCTTTTCTTGTATCTCACTTGCAGCATGAGTTCAGAGTTACACAAACCTGGCAACAAAACTCTGCTTTACCCTTGTGAATTGTGAAATTTTAGACAAGTTATCTGAGTTCATCTTCTGCATCTGTGAAATTAGGAACCACAGTCCCAGCACAGGGTAGATATTGCGAGGGTTCTGACATGAAAGGGGAACAGTGTTGCCTGGCGCAGGGCCCAGCATCTAAAAGCTGCCTAATAAGTGTTGGTTGAATCCTTGGTTTCCCTCTGGATTTTTTTTTTTTCATTTAAATTTGTTTTTGTTCTCATATAAATAGAAGTCAACCTTGTAGAGAATCATGGTCTCTAGTTTCCCATTGGGGTCACCTCTTCACAACCCACCTACCTTTTTTCCTGTACCAACTCTTACCTGGAACTCTCCCTACGACACCTGTCAGAACTCACTGATCACGTGTATTTATTGTGAACTTCTAAGCCTAAACCTGGAATTCTATCTTCATTCCCCCAACTTTCAGACTTTCTTACCTCAGGCCTAGGATCATACAATTTCCTCCTGATCATTCCCCTGACACTTGGTCATTTCCCTGACGGCAGGCTTGCCCTTCTCCAAATCCATGCTTGAGCCTGCTGCTCAATTACTACATTTTGCTTCTAGAAACAAATCCAATCACATTACTTCTCTGCTTAAAGGGTAAAACTGCAGCGGCTCTGCATGACAGACAAAGGTCTCTGTGAGCTCATTCCTGCTGGCGTCTGGGGCCTTCTCTTGAGATGCGTATAGAGTCCCCAAACACGCTGTTCTTTTCCATACTTCTGTGACTTTGCCCTTGCTGTCCCTTCATCCCAGAATGCTCTTTCCCTTATTCTTTCACCTAGAAAACTCTTGCCATAGCTCAAGTCTGTGTTCCTGCTTCCCCCTCCTCCTCTCTGCAAGTTTACTCACCTCTCCTGCTTACCTCTCTCACTACTTTGCCTCTGCCTTTGCCCAAGGAGAGTGGCTTTGAGTCATCACTTTATATACACATCGACTATAACACTTATCACATGACACTCCATTATCCTCACACGGTGTTGAATTATTCATATCCACGCCTGCTTTTCCCTAGATTGTGAGTTCCCTACAGATGAGGGCTACAGCTCTGTTTACCCCTAGCATGTCACCTCGTACATAGTACATTTTCAAAATTAGGCGTTAAAAATAAAATATTAGACCATAAATATCCAGACACTTTCTGGGCCTCTGGGTAAGGAATAATTGAGGTAGGATTTCTAAGCTTTGGGACACAAAAGCCTTTTTTTTTGCTTTTTAAAAATTCCGGTATAATTAACATACAGTATCGTATTAGTGTCAGGCGTATAACACAGTGATTCAGAAATTCCATACATTACTCAGTAATCATCACAATAAGTGTCCTCTAAATCCCCTTCACCTCTTCCTCCCATCCCCCACCCACCTCCCCTCTGATCGTCATCATTTTTCTATCGTTAAGAGTCTGTTCTTTGTCTCATTTTCTTTTTGTTTGTTTTGTTTCTTAAATTGCACGTATGAGTGAAATCATATGGTATTTGACTTATTTCACTTATTACACCCTGTACCTCTACCCTTGTTATTGGCAAATGGCAAGATTTCATTTTTTATGACTCGGGAATGTTCCAGTGTGTATATGTACTACCTCTTCTTTATTTATCTGTTGATGGACACTTAGGTTATTTTCATATCTTGGCTCTTGTAAATAATGCACTAAACATAAGGGTGCATATATCTTCTTGAATTAGTGTTTTTGTTTTCTTTGCGTAAATACCCAGTAGTGGAATTAGTGGATCATATGGTGGTTCTATTTTTAAATCCTTCGGGAACCTTCATACTGACTTTCACAGTGGCTGCACCATTCTGTAGGCATTCAAGGAACTATGACTCTTTGTCTAATTTTTGTTATCAAGAGTATATTTAAGATCAACAATACTGCTAACCGTAGTGCTGAAGGCTGTTACTGAACTAGTTTCATAATTGATGGGGAGAAAGGACCAAAATTCTTTTAAGCTCATCTACAGATTAAAATTCTGATCAGCAGCTTGAAGATAATTTAACTCTTATAACTCTGATGATTCTTGGATTTTACCCGTTCGGGATGGCAAGGATTAAGGAAGTTTGGTTGTTGATGTTTATAGTGATGAAAAACAAGAATAAGTTCATACACCTAGTGTACCAAGGCCTATAAGCAAGATTCATGTGATGATATTCCAGGGCCACAATTTCAAAACTAAAAGGTTTGTGATACATGCAGAGGAAAATAGAGTGATGGGTTTATGGCCTCTGGTACTATCAGGACTGGGCACAGGAGCCAGTGAGAATGCTACTGCAGTAAAAATCAGCGTCTGACCTCCTTTTTTTGGTCTTTGCCACCAAATTTATTAAATCTAACATAAGTCACATGGCTTTTAGAGGTACAGAAATTATTCAAATTGTCTACTTCTTCTTTTTTATGATTTTATTTATTTACATGAGCGAGAGTAAGAGAGAAAGAGAGAGCACAAGCAGGGCAAGGGGCAGAGGGAGAAGCCGATTCCCCACTAACCAAGGACACTGACGTGGGACTCGATCCCAGGATCATGACTTGAGCTGAAGGCAGATGCTTAACTGACAGAGACACCCAGGTGCTCTCAAATTGTCTACTTCTGCCATAAGAAGCCAAAACTCCTCCTCTAGAGATAAAGTTTCATTCTATATACATGAGATAAGTTAGGAATAAGTCATCAACTGGGGGCACTCTAATTGGGGGTTGTGGGGAGAGGAAGGTGCTGTTTTGAAAAGTAAGGGTTGGTGGCTTTAGAGCTGTTCGCAGGGAGACACTAGAGCATTTCTTACTGGAGTCAGAGAGCCCGTAATAATGGTTTGACTTGGGGCGCCTGGGTGGCTCAGTTGGTTGAGTGTCAAAGTCTTGATTTCAGCTCAGGTCATGATCTCACGGCCCTGGGATCAAAGTGTAGTCTATCTCCCTGTCTGAAACACTGTGTGGTATGACCTAACAGCAGATCTAATCCTCAGGAAGTTTATAATCTGGTTGGGAGGATAGTGTTTGTAACAGCAGTGATGGTGCACGTCACTGGGTGACACATACTGGTGTGCTGCTGGCCTCCAGAGAGGATGGGAGGTCTGTCTCTGAGCACCCCTCCCCTCACTGCCTGCTGCCCAGGGAGGGAGTCACAAAGCTGATTGGTCAAATTCCAGGACACACGATTTGGGTCAGTTCTGTGGGTTTGCTAGTGGGCAGGATCACTGTGTGTTCAAAGGTTTTGCGTGCGGGCACGGAACTCTCTTTAGTTCCTTTTAGTTTGATAAATGATGGCCCACTTTCACTTGGGAAGCCAGTAATGTTACTTTTGTTGGCATCTCTACTCCTTTCATGTTATTAAGCTTCCTAGAGTGTGACACATTTCACGTTTAAGCTTAAGGTGGAGAAAACAAACCTTCTACATATTTCTCTTCATCCATGTCCCAGCTGCCAGTCTCCATGATTGTGCTTCGGGACTTGCACTGGACCCACAGCCTGAAGTAGTGTGGGCGGCGTCGTGCTCATTGCTATGTTAGTCCATCCTTGTATGTTGCTTGTATCTCCCTTGGCATCTCACAAAGTCATGGGGATGGGCAGGCAGTATGCCACAGGGCAGGATCGGGCCCTCCTAGGTCACCTCAACACTCCTAAGACCCCATCGACACTTCTGACCGTGCTTTTAAGAAGATTTAATCAGAACATATGGAAATTCCCAGAAGAGGAAAATTATTCCCTACAGGGACATGCCGAAGGATGTAAGGGCAGGCAGGAACGTGGCCTGGATCAAGGACATGAACGATCCAGGGGTCTGGTTTACACTAAATGATCGTGAAGTTTTGCCCAAGAAAGCAAGAATGTGGTTCTTAGTATTATAGCCCAAGTATAGGCATAGCATCTGTATTTGATCAAATACTTCATAATATTTTATTCCATAACCATTCTTTTTTGACATTAGGAACATAAGGACTGTTTAATTTACTTTTCATAATAAAGTGTTTGGTAACAGGGTCTATTTCAAGTGTAGTATGCCCCGGTGGGGGCCTAAGATAATAGTAAAAACCTTCCCTCCTCCCCCAATTATTTAAGTGCCTGCTATGTGCAAATTTCTGATTTTTACAGTGACCCTGAATGTGGACTATCCCATTTTACAGAAGAAAAGTTGAGGCTCAGAGAGGTGGAGTGAGTGCCCAAAGCCTCCTGGGTAATAAGTGGCAGAGCCGGTATTTGAACTTTCTATCTGTGGCTCAGTGTTTGTGGTATTGTGGTCTCTGCCCAGGATTCTGCTTACTTCAAGGCAGCCCAAAGGCCTGTCTCTTTTAGTTACAATAGCACCTATGTCTGTCCTGGGCTGATCATTTACCCAGGCAGTGGTGGGACATGGGCTACTGAGTGTCCCAGTGATGGTGGCAGACTTGCCCCAGTGTGGGTGCCTTCTCCTGCCTTTGCACCCCTGGTGCAGGGTGGGGAGCTCACAGCCCACCAGGGATAATGAGCCCCACTCCTGGGTTCATCACTGCTTCTCCTCCCTCTGTGTGGGGTCCTAGAAAGAGGCATTGCTGGAAGACAGTATAATCGGATTCATTTAGTCTTTTTTGCTACCTGGTGACATGAGGGAGACTCCTATCAAGGTTCTGTGTCTCTGTTCTCTCATCTGTAATAGTAGATGACACTATCTGTTCAATTTCTCTCTGCAAGTTGTCATAAACATCAAATATGATTATGGATGGAAACACAATTTCTGAAGGTAGAGTGACATATGTTATCATTGTTTGTATCAAAGGGAAATTAAGGGATGCATTCTTTCTCAATATTAGCAGCAGAGGCATTTCTGAGGGGTTCACCTAAGAAACCTACACATCGTGTTGCCCAGATGTAAGTGCGGCTCCACAGTATCCTTCACCACAGCCCAGTGGAAAAGTCCATCTTGACTAGCATCCAGTTCAAGTGAAAGGAAAAATCCATTGGGAACTAGCTTCTGGATAAGCTACAAAATTAAAATCCCTGACATTCTTAGCAATGATTCAGGTTTCCTTCTGAAAGGGGAGAAACCATTCTGTTAACCACATGACCCCTCTCTCAGAGTTTGGGGGCTCACAACCCTCCCCCTCCGTCCCTTTCAGGAAGATCCTTTTCTGAGAGTTCCAGGCAGCTCCTTCTCCTTTCCAGCTGGCATGTCCTCCCTGTCTCCTCAGACAAGGCTCTCAGAGATAAGCAGCCAATTCAGAGACCTTGCGGGCAGAACCACCACCTGTACCTTCAACGGACCTGTGACCATCTCACCTGATGGGCCAAGTCAGCGAGGGTGAGGAGAGGAAATGGGTTTTATCAGTTAGGTGTCTGCCCAGACCTTTATTGCTGTTTCTTCATTGGCTAGCTCTGCTGCCAAGATGGCCGTTGTATCGTTCGCATATATGATAACTGGATATTCGACTTCTGTTATTGTTGTTTCTTACTGGGAGAATTGGACTCCCCTGAGTCCACACTCCCCACCCCCCAAATTAAGGTGAATAACTAGAGAAATCTTGGTTTTATCAAATAATCATTAATGAAAAGAGACACTCCTCCCTTAATGCAGTACACCAGTCTGAAAAATGTGGCATATTTCTACATTGAAGCCTCTATTTACGGTAAATTTAATTACAGGATATGCACTCATAAACTCGATGACTTTTCAGAAATACAAAAATGTATTTTGTAATGCGAAGTGACAACTTACAGATATACACCTGTAGTAGATAGTAATACTGGTTTCCCTTGGAATAGCATACCTGCGTTTGTGGCTAATTCGTGGGGCTGAAAACTGGTAGAATGTTGTCAACTATCAACAAAAGAAACCTTTAAAAACCAGTCCTAGACCGTGGGTCAAGTTCTTTTGACACATAAGTCTGTCAGATTGTGTCTAAATTTGGGTGAGTACCACGAAAATGGAAGCTCAGTTCTCACCATCTTAACCACAGTGCTGTTGTCTGAGTCCGTGGTTCAGGCCTGCCCCAGGCCCCTGAACATCCGTGCACCTGCTGTTAGAACTTCTGCCCCTCCTCTGCCTGTTCCCACAGTCTGAGCTCTGTCAGGCTGAGATTGCGGCTTATCTTCCCAAGGGCCAGTCCCATAGCACCACAGACCGCTGTACCCACAGACTGTGTCCAGGAAAATTTATTTTTTATTTGGCAACTAAGAAATGCAATTCAGTGGTCCTCAAATGCTTTGACCATAACCATAGAAAGAGGTACATTTTCCATTGTAAACCAGTGCACAGGGGCACCTGGGTGGCTCAGTGGGTTAAAGCCTCTGCCTTCGGCTCAGGTCATGGTCTTAGTGTCCTGGGATCGAGCCCCACATCGGGCTCTGTGCTCTGCAGGGAGCCTGCTTCCACCTCTCTCTATCTGTCTGCTTCTCTGCCTACTTGTGATCTCTGTCTGTCAAATAAATAAATAAAATCTTAAAAAAAAAAAACAAAACCAGTGCACATACACAGATACTTGCACACTATACATCAAAGTTTAAAAAAAAAATCATTATCCTTACATATGGGATGGGTTGTGAGCTCTGATAGTTTCTATTCTATTCCATGCCATTTTATCCTGCTTAAAAAGACTGGATGTGACCTTTAAAATAGATTTCATGACAAACTAATGGGTAACAGCCATCAGCTTGACGAACACTACCTAGTGTATGCTGGGAAAGGTTTATCCCACACCCACATCACAGCCATCCCTGGCATTGGTTCCTTGACCCCCCCACCCCACCCCGTTGTTCCCAGTGGAGCCAGAGACACCGCCAGGCATGCTTGGCCAAGGTCCCCCGATGATATGCTATTTTCAACAAACACATGAATTTCAAAGAAAGTGCGAATGTGAGGGAAGCCAAACTTCATTTTGCATCTATGTTTGTTTGTTTGTTTCTTTCTTTCTTTCTTCCTTTTTCCCCTCTATACTGCCAAAACCACAGGTGGTGTTAAAGGTGGACCACTCCAGGTTTGGAGAGACCTAAAAAGAATGAAAATGTTCAGTTGGAAAAGTTGATGACTGGAAACTGCATTGCTTATCCTCTTAATCGAAGGGAAAGCACCCAAAGACATTCAGGTCTTTGAATGGGGTCTCCTTGAGGATAAAGCCTAGTGTCTAGCTGTCCTCCCCTGTCCCTAAGTCTCCCTAGCTTCTCCTGTCCCTACACTGTAAACCTATATCTCCTGGGGTTGCTTGAGGAACACATGGAAATGCCACTTTCTCACACACTTTCTGACACACTATTCATTTCTTAATTCTGAGTTAGCCTGCCTTGCATACCCAAGAATTTTTAAGAATACCTCTGCACAAGGCCTCATACCCAGAAATTCCCGTGTAACTGGTCTGAGGTGGGGCTGGGTATTGGTGTTTTTGAGTGCTCCCAGGTGTTTCGGATAAACAGTCAGGGCTGAGTAACCCTGGGATGGGCCGACCCTCCTGGGGTACTTCGGGAGTCATGTGGGTTTTGGGGATGGTATCCACATTTGGTTCTCTTCCAGAGGCTCTCCCCACTGTCAGAAGCACAAGGAGGATTTCTCCTGATATCATAGCTGGGAGCTACTTCTCCTAAAGATACATCATTAATTGTTAGAGTCAGTGCCACTTACATACACACTAAGGAAGAAAAGCAGCATAAGCTTCACAGACTCTGACTGTTAGGAAGAATGGTGTCTGCCTCCCTCCCCCCACCCTGTCATTCAGTGTCTACCTGCCAGGCTGTGAACTTAGATCTTCCTGCATAAAATGGGCTCCAAATAGGGAGCTCTCTAGCTGCCACAGCTTCGTCTTTCTTAAATTCAAGGATTAAGATTTAATCCTTAAGCTTAAAGATTCTGGGTAAAATTCAGTTGGTCTGCGGAAGGGCCTCAGATTCTGCATTCCTAACAAGCTTTCAGATGATGTGGATGCTCTAGGCCTCAGAACAGATCAGCTTCTGGTCAGAGATCCCCCATGTGACCCTGTAAGTGGGCGAGCAGCCACGTGGGAGTTCATGATGATGCCTCAAAGATTCCTCAGAGACCTGGGATCAGAAGAAGAGAGGGTGTCGCCAAGTCTCACTAGCTACAGAGAAGCTTCTTTCAGCGAATTGACCTCCTGGGTCAGGGCCCTTTCCATGTCCTTAGCCGACAGGAGAGCACTGAGCTTTTTGGCAAGTTCCCGGTGGGTTCATACTCCGGTTGAGACCTTCCTTTCTTGGCCTCCTTGGCTGACTAAGAAGCTGATTCTGAGGACATCAAAAGCACTGTGGTTTGGGCTCCAGTGTAGTTAGGATTGGAGACTTTAATAAGCCCAGGGAACAGACACCAGTGACTGTACAAAAAAGCTACTTATTTAGAGTGACACCGTAAAGGCTAATTTACTGAAATATGTAAGTCAAGAAATACTAAGAAGTCAAAGAAAACTAAGAACTTGTGAGTGGAAAAACGTATCCTGCCTCCTCTTACTGGAGAGTGGAGATCTGCTTTGGCATGTTGGCTTCCTCTCAATGTTTCTAAGAGTTAATGCCCTGGCTGAGATACTACACGATCACTTTCCTATTCAGTAATTCATTAGCACCTCAGGGGCTTGAATCCACGTGAACTTCTTTGATGGGCAATCGGGTCCTCTTCTAGAATGGCCTGGAGAAACACTCTTTTTGGAACACACAGCTCCTTTCCCCTTTTTGTTGCTTTCAGTGGAGCTTGTCTTGGCCAGAGACACCCAAAGCTGCTTTTCTTAGAAAAATCTGTATCATTTCCTCTTGAGTTTATTTCTCTCTGGTTAACTTTTTTAAAGGAGTCCTTTATGTGAACCACAAAAATACAGGATTGTAAAGACAAGGACCACTTCCCTTAATGAAATCAAACTCCTCTCAGGTTGGAAAGAGGGCAGACTACCTCGAAGAGAAGGACTGCTCTACTTCCCAGCCCAGATTCCTCCTTGCTCTGGTTCTGTCCTTCCCTGCCAAGAGCAACTTTCTCCTTCTGGAAACTACCCCTAGCTGCCATTGGCCATCCACCCCTTGCCCACAGGTCTTAGGTGTTGGGTGTTTCTTCTTAAAATTCTTGTCACACGTGTAACATGAGTGTACTTGTGATCTGCTCAGAGGCATAGCTGAAAAGATGGGAATATTAAAATAAGGCTTTACCATAGACTGGGGCAGTGAATCTCAAATTGGAAGGCCCATTTAATATCTGATAACAAGGTCCCAAGCCCAAAGATCCTGTTTTACTATATCCAGGATGAGTCTGGTCTGACCAAAGACTACACTTTGTAAAACACTAGCTAAGAGATTTTAAAAAAAGATTAATTGGAGAGAATAGCATACAGCTAAACAGGATCAGGTAGTAAATTTGTGCTCTAAGAACCCATCATGTCTGTGTCCAGGTCTAGCCCTCTGCTCACTGCTCATTCTGGAACCAGATGGTAAGGTCTAGAAACAGAGACTTCCCTGCTCCCTCCTGTGCAAGGTTAGTTGTCCAGGTTCTGAAACTTGGCCTCTTTCTCTGATAAGTGGTAATAATGTCCTCTGTTTCTTCAAAGGCCTCACCTTCCACCAGAAGGGTGTTCCATATCTCATAGAGTCAAAGGGACAGTCACATCCGAATCCAACATGATCTGCCTAATACCTGTTAAAGAAAGAAACAGAAACATACACTGTCCATTAATGGGGGATAAGGGTGCCCATAGGTCATTGAAGGATAAATAAATCTGACAAGTACACACTACTACTGAATGGTAAACCAAAAGATTTCTTTGATATGAATTTTTGCTTCTTCCACCTTATTTTACTGATCAACCCAAATACTCCCTGTTCTTCATGGTGAAAATGGAAAATTTAATTTTGGTGCACCCATAGATGGCACCCCAAAAGTATGGCCTCTTCTTCCCAGAGTTCACATTCTAAACAGTCCGAACAAACTAAAATCACATTGTTCCTACCCATTCTGCCCTATAATAAACAGCAGGCTGCCTAAAATCTTTCCAGAGTGAGAAGTATAAACAAATACATGGCATAATTTGTTTTATTTATTTGCACTTTAATTGTATGCTGTGCTCAGCAGGCAGGGAATCAGATTCTGAAGGTGCTGTGATTCTTCTTTTCCTGGTGACAAAGGGGGAAATGAATTACTCCATTAATAATGTTTGCTTTGGGGAGAAAGAAATGGATCAAGGTTTTAAAAATGAATGTACCAGTTTTAAAGTTCAGTTTTAATTGCGTTACTTGTTTTTATGATGATCCTAATTCTCAAAGTTTATTATATAATTGAGAATAAAGAAATACCCTATCTTTCATCACATGTTGTGTTAACATGAAAATAAAATTGAAGTTCACAGAGATTCAAGAGCTCTGGAATTTGAGATTATGGAACTTGAATTTAAAACAGATTTATGGATTTGGGAACCCATCATGGCCTACGAAACAAACAAACAAAAAAATTCAGTTTGAGAATATTCCATTTGAGATCCCTGGGCCCAAGGTAATAGAAACATGAAAAGTCGTTTACATTATTACATTTTGCTGCAACAAACGCTAAGAGAAGCAGGGCTGATAAGTTGGTCCTGGTGCTGGAGCAGGGTTGTAGCCATTTAGTTGCTGGATAGTGGGGACAAGGAGAGGGGCAGGGTACTTGCTGGGATGTGGCCGTTGGGGCACCTGGGGTGGTGCTTGAGGGAGCTTGAGGCAAGGATTTCTTACTGACTAACTGGGAAGGTCAGTGTTGAAATATTTTCTACCCATCCTCATTTGAACAAGAAACAGAAGAGTAATTACCAACTTTAGGCTGTGTATGAAAGAAATGAAGGAAAATGGAAATGACAGAGAAAGAAAGGAGAGGAAAATAAATCAATGAGGCTGTCTGGTGCTGGACTGCTGGGTGGCATCTCACCCCAGGGCTAACTGAATTAAATCCAGTTTTGCTAAGCTGGATTTTTACAGCCATCTCATTGTTCTGAAGGAACAAATGGGGGAGTGCATGCTTCAGTTAAATGGACATTAAGTACTCACTCTCCCTGGAACAAAAGTGATGTATTTGCTCCTGTTATGGTCCGATACATACCTTTCCCACGTTCATATGGTTAATGATATGGTCTGGAGTAGTTATTAGCAAAGAGCTCTTCAAGTCAACACCTGAAGGGAAATAAAGCAAATCAGCTATAGTTTAACCTCTACATTTTGTTATTTTTGAACTGGTAGGAGAGAAGCTTAGAGGAAATCATGTCATTTATAGTATACAAAGTGCTGATATATACGTGCTCCATGAAAAGCTACGGTCACGTTAGAGTCTGTGAAGAAATAAATTAGCGGGAGCATCATATCATCCCTCCCAAGTAAGGAACAGCGACACTTCACCAAGGAGAGTCGTGCCCAGTGGAAAAAGCACGGCATTTGTAGTCAGCCAAGATTTAAGTTCCAGTCATGACATAGTCTCTTAAATGCTTTATAATCGGAAGAAACCTTAGCACCATTTTTTTTTTCCTCCAAAAAAAAACAGGTATGCTAAGCGCCGGGGTTGGTATGAGAATTAAATGAAATAACATATGTAAATTATCTTAATCACACTAAGTGATTATCTAATGCTAGCTCTGACAATCATAAAAAATGAAGAAGTCAAATGTAGAGCCATCTAAGAAAAAGGCAGAAGTTGATTCATGTTATGGAGACATTTTTTCCCCTATTATAGCCTTTCCATTAATTCATCAGATGAATTTTCAGACTTCTTACCACCTGGTTCTGTTTTGTTAGCCTGCCACGGTCTTAAAATTTATGAGTAGAATGATCAGAGTGATAGAATAAAGCCAGCTCTCCTACTGAGATATGAGAGAGAAGAAAGGACCAAGATGACATTATTTTCTCTTCTGAGTACATTTCTTATAAGGTATTCCAAGTCTATGTGGCATAAATCTGTAAAGATGCTGGGAAAAATCCTGAGACAGGAAATATGTATTATGTTTTATTGGTCAGATTAAAAAAAAAAAAGGTGACACAAATTCTAATAAGTCTAGAAGACAAAAGACATTTAGCCTCAAGGACTAGGCAAAAGGTGTGATCCAGTGTTTGAAATGTGACAAAGAAAGCAAGGGCGGCAAGAAAAACAGGACTGAAATAATCCCAGGACAAATGAGACCATTAGCACCATCTATCTCAGTCAGAATGGGGCTTTTAACCCCTGTGAATCAGCCCCCAAGGGGGGATAGGACATCACTGCTTGCTGTTGGAGGAGGTCAAGTCTCTGCAGGCTCCTAACACTCAGAGATACCTTGGTCTCTCGTAGATTTGTCAGGCCAAGGTCCTGATTTCATTGGGGAGAGTTGGAGAACCAGTAGAATTGGGTTAGTTTGGTTTCATGTAAGAAGCTCATCCACAGCATGTTATGTACAGAAGTGTATCCGCTATAGCATTTTATTGTCTGTGGAAAGATCAGTCAATACAGCACTTAAGAAATCTGGAAATTTCAAGCCCTCAAGTTCTTTCACAGATTCATGTAACAACTAACTTAGAGAGCTTGTCCATCATTTCTGAGTGATATTTTTCCTTCAAATATTAATTTCTAGTTCTCCAAAGTTTTGACCTTTAAATTGTTTCACAATTCCTGTATCTTCATATACTTTAAACTAACATAGTGCTTCTGTGAGATTTCCAGGGGAAATTCTCAATGTGTACTGTATGGATCCAACAGGGCAGTGTCAGTGAAACCAGAAAGAGAGGGATTGGGGGGGATTCTGGTCCATTCTTCTCTTCCTCCTCTTTTTCCTCCTCCTCCTCCTCATTCTCTTCTTCCTCCTCATCCTCCTCCTCCTCTCTCTCTCTCTTTTTCTATTCAGGAAATATATCAGGACCATCTATTTCCCAAAGAGACAGACATTTTTCTAGGCTCTGGAGAGACAGAAAAGGGTATACAGGGCCCCTGTTCTCGAGGTATAAGGAAGCAAAAACAAATACATTAATAAAAGAATGTAAAGAGTAGTAAGAACTATGACAGAAAACAAAACATAAGGGGCAGAGAGAAAAAGTCACAGGAGGAGACTTATTTTAAGCTAGGGTGCTCAGGGTGGGCTTTTTGAAGCTGTGACATTTAAGCTGAGGTCTAAAAATGAGATGGCAAGAGTGGGCGGAAGAACATCCAGAGAGTAGAAACGGTACATGCAAAGGTCATGAGTGGAGGAAGCAGTTCGCTTGGGAGAATGGCTTGGAGGGGCACAGGAGGAGAAGCAGACCAGACGAGCGACTATTGCTGCAGTCCAGGCAAGAGATCCGAGTGAGTAGATGAGGGTGGCGACAGCAGAGGTTCAGGGCAGCTGTTAGAACTGAGACCGAGATCAGACATGGAATGACATTTCCTGCGGGCCAGTTGGCCATGAGATAGTCTTCCCTGCTTTCTGGTCTGAGTAGCTACGAGGATGATGGTGTCACTTCCTGAGCTGAGGAACAGGTTTTAAGGGAAAAAGATTAAGAGTTACCTTTTGGACATGTGAGGTGGAGAAATCTGCCTGACGAGTGGAACTGTGGGGAAACGATACACTTGTGTCTGAAGCTCAGAGGAGGGCTCTGATTTGATGAAATGTCTTCAGGAGTCATCAACATAAATTCAATATTATGATGGAATCCACGGGAATGGATGTGATTCCCTACAAGGCGTGTAATTAGATTGGGGACTCCACTGAGTGAAGGTAAAGGAGTTTCCTTTTATGGTATTCATCTGTGATGAGTCTCTCCACTTCCAAAGCTCAGCTTAAAAATTAGTATTTATGGAGAGTCTTTCTATGCCCCAAAGCTAGCCTCCAAAGCTCTCCTCTGGACTAAAGCAGAATGACTTTTACTAGATGACGCTATCAGCCTACACTGAAGCACTTTGTGAGAAACCATACCAGGAACACATCCTGGGGTTTACCATAAAGATGTTGTGGAGGGTCTCCTTGATTCTATCACAGCAGGGGCATATGCTAGCATCCAGACTGAGGATCCATTTTATTTTGGCAAGCAGAGGGATTTTAAATATTTTAATTCTATTATCTATACTAGATTAGCATATGTTCTGTAAATAGCCACAGTCATCTCTACTCCCTATTGCATACCTGGCTGCTTTTCTCAGTTTTGTTTCCTCCCGGGCCCCGGGGAGGCAGCATTTGAGTTTGCTGCCCCAGCCTTTGCACACGGTAGGTAAGGTGACAAGGATGATGATGGTGGTGATTTTGATGACAGCATGGCGAAGATGGTGGCGATGATGACCTTCTCCATATATTGAGCACCCTGTATGTCAGATGTTGTCCTGAGCTCTCCATGTCTACTCAGAAGGACCCAATGATCCTATGAGGTAGCTGCTATTTTCCCCATTCACAGATGAGGAAATTGAGGCACAGGGAGGTCAAGTTCCTTGTGCTTGGTTATACAGCTCCCAAACTCTTAAACATTTCATTAGACTACATTGATTAATGGAAATGGTAATCCATTCTAGAGGTACAAATCTGTCATGGTGAGATTATCTGGGGGCAAGAAAAACAAAAGCAGAGAAATCCTGAAGCGGTACACTTATGTCCTGTTGTAGCCCACGGTGAGACCGCAACAGAAGCTACCTTTGCTGTCTCTAGTCCAGCGCTGTATGGACCACCACCAACCCACGAGCGGTTCCCACTGAAACCACACAAGAGGTCAGAGTGAAGTCTCCTGTTCAAACAGCTATTGGTTTCACAAGTAATTTCTAAAGAGGAAAAGATAATCAGTGGCATTCAGGGAGTTGGTGACCCTCTACCCCACTACTGCTCTGCGTTCTCCAGCTGCTTCTTTCCTTCCTTAATTTTTAGTTCCTACTGAGTTCTTTCCTCTTCTCTACAATTTCATTGCCTCCCTGTTATTTCCTACATAGACTAAGCCCTACTGCAGTCAGCTAAACAATTTCTGAGCTCATTAAGGCAGAGATCCCTTGTGATTTTGTTTATCTTTTTCAAACTATTTTGAAAACGCAGAGCTAAATGTTCTAGTTGACTTGGGCCAACATTTGGATCTTATCTTGTTATTTGTATGTTAATGTTACCTGTTTCTGCCATCACTTTGTTCTAAAAGGCCTTAGTAGACAGCGCCCATGTCAGCATAATTAAACTTTGGTTCCTTCTTAGTGCACAGGAATGCAAGTTCGTTTGTTTTTCATTTTAAATAAATGAGATAAAAAGGTGAATTCAGCAAACAGATCAGTTAAGAAAGATGACTTTCTTCACAGGGAAAAATTCTTCCAGGGGAAGGATTGTTCTCAATACATTTAGGTTTTTGTTTATATAGCATTTTACTTGGAGATTGAGTGGGGGGAAAAAAAAAAAAAGACCTGGAATTCTAAATTTCTTCATAGCTGTTGCCTCCTGACGATGAGCAAAGAATAAAAAACAAAGCATTTCAGAAGTGAAGACATAAGCCCACAAAGGTTCCCCAGGAAAACGTGATGTGTGTAGTGCCAGAAAGCCTAAACCACAAATTCTACTGCAGTGTTCAGTAAGACCTGGCTGAATTAGAGAATTCCTCATCCCTGCTGTGTCCTTGGCATTAGGTCAGGGGAGGGCGGGAGGTGTTGACAGAAGCAGCCCCTGCCCTCCCCCAGTGGAGGGGAGCAGGACAGGGGACTCTGCAGTTGGAACACTGTGTGTTAAAGGTCCTGTGAGTGACACGCATGGGGTGCCAAAGCAGGCACTCAGAGAAGGAGTGGAATCGCACGGATGGATAGGTGGTCGGGTCGGGGAACAACTTAGTTTTTAAATCATGTAGCATGGAAAGGAAATGAAAAACCTGAACTAATCTGGAAGCTCTAAGAAACCTCTTTGAGGTTTCTCAAGAAGTCTCAGAGCAGACACAAAAACACTGTCGTTCCTCTCCTGGTTGGCAACAATGAGCCATCTTGTGCTGCGTGAGTGGGGAAAGGTGAGCGGACAACACAAACAGACTCCTCCGGCACAGAAGAGTCAGGGCGAGGCAGACAGCTCTGGGATAACAAAGGAAAGCTCTGCGTCACGGGAGTGCGTGGGATTCTGAGGACAAGGTGTGCCTGAACAGATGCAGGCTTTCTGTCACGCTGTGTGGTGTGCTGGGCTCAGTCCACCATCTCTCGGCATCCACCTGACGTCATTCATTAAATTCCACCTTATCTGTCATCCAGCACTTACTGTCCTGTTGTTCACTGGCCCCCCTGGTTTCCTATTCCTTGTTAATCCTCATCCAGGGTTTCACAGGCAATACGAACTTCTGGGCCCACACAGAGAATTTCCTCTAGCCTGTTCAAAGGTGGAGGGGCCCTGGGGCACAGGTCATGGCCAGAAGCTCCCCTCATTCCATAAATTCTCTGATCTGCCCTCCCAATAAATGGAAGGCTCTTAGGGGGAGAGGGTTACCCTGTCAATGAAGCTGTGTGAGGTTTTTTTTTTGTTTGTTTGTTTGTTTTTTTTTGATTAGTGTATTATTTATTATATTAATCAGTTCTGAAACAAAGTCCAACTCAAAACATTACTAAGGATACTATTATTACTTGATTTTAGAAATGGCATAATCCAAACTTATATTTCAATAAATTTTCTTATGTAACCTTTAAGGAAGGAATTTTTCATCCCCATCATTTGGCTCTGGGAAATCTTTATAGGCAACAGAAAAAAAAAATTCAGTATAGTTGTTACTGAAGGTTCAAAGAGATGATATGCACAAACTATAAAAATTACAAATCATTATTTCTTTTGAACACACATTTGAATTAGAATTTAAACCGTTTAAATAATAGTGTTTTAGATGAATTTGAAATGTATTTAAGAATGGTCGTTAACGGCTCCTTTTCTTTCAGTGGGGAAAAAACTCCTTTCCTATTTCTTCAGCAGCAGGGGCTACAAAATCCCAAATTAGGATTTATCTTATCCTCTTGAGGTGAAATATATTATCTGAAGGGAAACACCTGTGAAGAGAGAAGCCCTGTGTCTCCAAGCAGGTCCCCCGTGTCCCTGGGGGCTAAGCTGTGCTGTGGCCTCAGGGAGCCCACACAACTATGCACAAGGGGCAGCTCACAGGGGCCTCACCCCACGAGTGAAACACTGGTAGGAACAGGAAGCCAGAGTTGAGGGGATGACAGAAATCCTGAATGGCCTGAGCCATTTTACACTCCCTACTTGCTGGGAATCTTGGAGAAATAAGCAAGGTTTTTCCGGATAGTTTGTCCACAAAAATAAATGAGTTACGTCACTGATTCAAAGACATTTACTGTCTGATAGTGTCATGCTAACCAACAGTTATAATATTTTAATAGGTAAGAAAACTTCTGGATTTAAACCTAAATATTCTGTCACTAAGATGTTTTAACAAACTGGTATCAGACTACTTAAGACAATGTGAATACTATACATTGCTTTGTTTTTCCTTCTACTCTTTCTTTCCTGACTTCTCTGTAACTGTGCTTCATTCTGTTGATTTTTGTCCCTCATCCCTGTGTGTGTGTGTGTACAAAGCAATCTCAGGCAAGTTAGGGTCTCTTCCTGCTTTTCTTCTGGGACTGTGCCCTGTTCTGGGGGACTGGCACAGAGTCAAGGAGAGCATGCGCTGGGCCTAGAGTCTCCAGCCACTGAGGAGCTCTGTGAGGTGACTCAGGCTTATCTGTCCAGGCTTCGTAGCAGCCACCCCAGCTCAAGTCCACAGAGAGGCCCAGGGGACGGGGGTGGGGGGTAGGGGACCTCACACTCACCATCATCCCGACCTCAGTATCTGCCAATAACACTTCTTCTGAGGGCTCCTCCGGATGACCCACATCAATGTCTAGGTCTCTTCCTTCCCTCTTCAGAGACTGTTGTTGTCCACAGGCTGGGAGGATATGAGCTATGCCTCATCATAGATTCTTCCAAAGCTTTATCTTGCCCAGAGTTTTTCTGCGTCTCCTCTAGAGATGAATGTCTGTGTTCTGTGTTATCACAGTCACAGTAAATACTGTAACTCCAGCTTCTAAAGTGGGATGGTCATGGGAGAGGCAGGGGGTTGAGCTAGCAGGAAACAGAAGGGAAAAGCGCTACAGAGAATATGGCATAATATCATTATCCACACAGAGTTCGCCCCAAGTCCTCACCCTGGCTTGGACCTCTCTACTGTCTCTCATACTTCAGTGGCAGGAACCCGACTAAACCCCGGGATGACCCGCTCCATTGCCAGTTGTCTCCTTTTTACCAAGTCTCCCAGGAATACCCATACCTCGGTTTTCAGCAGATCTATTCCATGTTCCCTTGTTGCTCCTTGCTGCCCAGGCCCCAGGGGAGCAGCCTGAAAAGCAAACAACCACCACCCACAGGAGAGAGGCTTTGGTGGGTAGTGGACAGGGCAAGTCTGTAGCCCCACCAGAATCCAGCTGGCCTCTTTCTGTCCTCTGCCCCATTCTGGCAAGCTTCTGCCTCAGGGATTCCCCACAGGCACCTAAGACCATGGGAGCAGGCCTGGCTACGTGTTCTCCAGCCTGGCTGTGGACTGCCTGGGTGCTCCTGGGGAGGCTGGGCCTCTCAGCCGGGAGCAACACACGTGCCCTGCTACCCCCTGCACGTAGACAGTGAATCTGGCATTCTGCACTCCCATGGTTGACAGAAACTCCTCAGATGATTCCAACACGGACCCACTGGGAGAACTCTGCTATGAGCAATTGTTAAGTGGTTCACCAAATATAAAACTAATTAGAAGTGGAGGTAAAATCTGTCAACTGACGAGCTGTTCTTTAGGCGGTCAGCTGTTCATTCTCAGCTTTCTGTCAGCCTGAGTTTCCTTCCTTTCACAGACACCACTTTTTATCCCCATCCTTGCTCCCTTTCTCTGTCCTTTTTTCTTTTTCTTCTTTTTTTTCTCTTCTCAAACATTGATTGAGCTCCTGCTACGTTCCAATCAGACAAGGGTGAATCAGACCCAGACCCAGCCTCATTCAAGTTAATATGTTATCATGGTAAGTGTGTAGGTTGCCTAAGTTGTCTACTGCTGTGTAACAAATTATTCCAAACTTTGGTGGCTTAAAACCACATTTATTATCTCACAGCTTCTGGGGATCGGAATCCAGGCACAAGCTTAGGGAGGTCCTTTGGCTCAGGGCATCTAGGAGCTGACAGACAAGGTGTAGGTCTGGCCATTAGCCAGCTCGAGGCTCAGCTGGCGGAAGCTCCACTTCCAGACTCACTCATGTTACTCTTGGCAGGCTTGAACATTTGATGGCTGCTTGCTGGCTGTTGGCCAGAGGCCTCCTTCATTTCCTTGCCACATGGGCCTGTCTGCAGAGCTGCTCACGACACAGAGACTGGCTTCCGTCAGAGTGAGCGAGCAAGAAAGGGTAGAAAGAAGCTATCGCTTCACTGTATTCTGTTTTTCAGGAACCAGTCTCTGGTCTGGCCTACACTCAAAGGGAGGAGATTGATGACACAGAGTGTGAACGCTGGGAGGCACAGATCACTGGGGGATGCTAGAGGCTGTCTATCATTGCGTCTTTTAAAACACTTCAGCCTCAAATCATCTAGCCCAAACACATCAATTACCCTTTCCTAAAGATGCACTTAGAAAGGGAGGTGATGAAATTTAAGGAACATTAGAATAAAGCCCCAAAGATGGAATAAAGGTAGTTCATAATTCCTGTTTTCTGGAGAATTGAGAAAACCTAATCAATCCTGCTTAAACATATCCTCCCACCCATCCCCCAAAAAGACCAGTTCCAGTCAGGTAAGTAGAGTATACTCAGCTGAAGAGCCAATATTCAGCTCCATCTGCATCCCTATCTGTTTCCAGAGAAACTAAGGCATTCTAACTTGGGATGCACCTACTTGACTTGCTATGTCTGTGATCAGATTTCCTCCAACCAGCAAAACCCACAACTTTAAGAATATAGCTCACACACAATATCCAAATGAGAGAATTCCATTCGAGAATCTAGCCTGCGAGCTGTTATTATTCATTTAAGGTGTTGGAGGAGAGAAAGTCTGAAGGTACCCCTAATTGGCTGCCTTGGTATAACACATTTGAGATGAAGTCGATTAATACTTCAGTGTCTGCTAGACCTGAGTTATAGCAACTCATGTTTCAGTCTAAAAGATTAATATGTATCATACAAATGGATCCTGCAGTACAATTTAAGATTTTTAAGAGAGTATATTCACACTCATGTCATCATTTTTGAAGAAATGAAGGCAGATTGGAAATATCTAAATATTTTTGACAATGTACGATACATCACCAAAGAATCTGCTATTTTAATTTATACACATTGCCAGCATTGAAATGAGACCCACGTCCTTAGATTCTAACTCAGTCTCATAAACAACAATGCAGTGGCCCTCAAGAGCCCTCTGAAAGGTAGCACACAGGCAGTGACTGAAATAAAGGAGATGTTCATGTTGCCTAGACTGCTTCCTCACTTGTGCTCAGTGCTCCACTTGCCTTCTTGTAAAACGGTTAGCCCTGCCCATGTTGACTACCTTAAAAGTCCTTGTTCATTGAAATACTCCAGCAAATTGATGGTGGCACTTTCTCTAGTACAAAAACAAAATAAAAATCCTCTATGACTCAAAGCTTAGGATTTTGTTGCTAATTTGGTCAAGGAGTAAATTTGTCTCTATGATCGAAATATAGTTTAAGAGGATTCCATATAACGTATAAGTTTTTTGATACTTACCTATGGTCACGTTGGGGGATTTGATTTTGAACCCTCAGAACCTCAGATATTATGATTTTGTTATTTGCAACTGTGTGGAATTTCATACTGTAGAAAATGTGATTCTAAGTTAGAATTCACTGGAGAAAAACATAGAAACCTGTCTTAATACATCACTTACAGAGGGCGTGAAAATGAGCAGGAATACTTCTCACACTGCAAAATCCATTCCCATAATGCATCAGGTAAGGCTAAGGTGGTGACTACAAAAAATAAATTCTGCCTTCATTTTTCAAATATGATTCATCTGCCCAGATTGCCGATGGGACAATAGAGTCCCAGAGAGGCTAGGTGTTACTAGCAATTATGCTACTAATTAAACCCAAGCTTTCTAATTTTTACTCACTGCCTTTTGTAAACCCAAGAGGCTCCTGATTTTCAAATTTAGAAATTAAGCAACTCTCAGAGCGCCCTTTCTCTGAGCTTCTATGAAAACGATACAACAAAATGCAGCACAAGCCAAATCTGCAATGAACTTGGGGATTGATCATCACCAGCCCCACAAAGTACACATTAGGACTCTAAGTAAATTTCCCTCAGTGGTGCACAGGTTTCTGCAGAGGTGTCTTTTACCAACTTGAAAAAGAAGGGTTCGAAGACCCACATTTCTCTGGATTTTCCAGCAATGATGAAATCCTATAGACACAGGAGGTTAGAGGAGAAGGACTGTGGTTTCAAATGTAGCTTCCAGGAAGAATGCCTCTATCTCATTGGCTTTGTCTTCCCAAGTTACAGCACCAGGGAGTTCCTTGAACTGCCCACTCAGTTGGCATAATGCCTCTGGTGTGATGTGGTGGGTGTTTTATTTGAGACTGTGAAGTGGAAGAAACAGTCTCTAAGGCCGAAGTCATGAAAGAGGAATGTTTCAGGAACATGTACTCACACCTCCCTGTCTATCCGTCTGTCTGTCTCCCTCTCTCTCACACACGCGCACACACGCCCTTGTTCTGAAGACTCTGGATTCTGTCACCAGGCTTGAATAGATCCATGTCACCTCAGTGAAGCCTTTGACCGGTCTGGGAAGAGGCTCATCCCTCAATGAGTAGGAACTTTGATGGCAGACACAGATAGAAAAGAAGGTCATAATATTTGAGCTATCGCGAGAAATATTGTTTTTATGAGAAACTTAAGAATGCCATTTCTTGTTTTCTGCATGTCAGTGCAATGTTTCAAAAACCTAGTGAACTTGCATTTGCGTAGTACAAGATTTTTACTATTTTCTCATTCGTATGGCTTCTTAAAAAATCATCAAAACCTATTTGATTCTCACAATGCCATTTGGTATGTTTTAATAAATTGTAGGAAGTTTTAGACTAGTATTCTTCAATAGAAATATAATGAAACTACATGTGTAATTGAAATTTTTCTAGGACCATGTTAGAAAAATGAAAAAAGTGGATGATATTCATTTTAATAATATATTTTGTTTAATCCACTCTATCCATAATACTATTTTGATATATAATGAATATAAAAATTATTAATGAGGTACTTTATGTTATTTTTTCATACTTAATCTTCAAAATCTGGTAGGTATTAGGGGGCGCCTGGTTGGTGCCGTCAGTAGAACACATGACTCTCAATCTTGGGTTGTGACTTCAAGTCCCATGTTGGGCATGGAGCCTACTTTAAAAAAACAAAATAAAACACTGAATTTGGATGTTAAATTTTTATCAGAAATCCTTAGCCTGTATTTAACTTTAATAAAATTTACATTTGAAAAAGTTTGTTCACATTTCCAAGTTGTTCCAGATCTACTTAAGATAGCTGAAGTGAGTATGAATTTTAAAATTTAAATTAATTAAAATTGATATTAAAAATTCAGTTTCTTAGTTGCTAGCTACATTTCAAGTGAACAATAGCCACATGTATCTAGTAGCTAACATATGATATGGAACAGGCTTAGAATAATAAAACTTTTTATCCTTTGAGCCACCATAAATCTCACTACAGAAGGATTTTATCATTTTCTTACCTTGCCACATAATCTCTACTTGTTTAATGTTTGTTATCCTCATAGTATCTTTTTTAATGAAGGACATTAAGGATTTGTGAAATTAGTCTTTTAATCCCAATATAGTTAACATACAGTTTTATACTAGTTTCAGGTATATAATATAGTGATTCAACAGTTATATACATTATTCAGTGCTCATTATGATAAGTATATCCTTAATCCCCTTCACCTAGTTCACTCATCCCCCAGCCCAACTCCCCTCTGGTAACCACCAGTTTGTTCTCTGTAGTTAAGAGTGTGTTTTTTAGTTTGTCCATTTTATTTCGTTCATTTGTTTTGTTTCTTAAATTTCACATATGAGTGAAATCATATGGTATTTATGTTTTTCTGGCTAATTTCGCTTAGCCTCATACCCTCTAGATCCATCCATGACATTGCAAATGGCAAGATTCCATTCCTTTTTATGGCTGAATAATATTTCACTGTGTATATATACCACTTCTTCTTCTTCTTCTTTTTTTTTTTTAAAGATTTTATTTATTTATTTGACAGAGAGAGAGAGATCACAAGTAGGCAGAGAAGCAGGCAGAGAGTGATGGGGAAGCAGGATCCCTGCTGAGCAGAGAGCCCCAATGTGGGGCTCAATCCCAGGACCCTGAGACCATGACCTGAGCTGAAGGCAGAGGCTTAACCCACTGAGCCACCCGGGTGACCCTGTATACCACCTCTTCTTAATCCATTTATCTATTGATGGACACTTGGGTTGCCTTCATCTTTTGACTGTTGTAAATAATGCTTCAATAAACATAGGGGTACATATATCTTTTCAAATTAGCGTTTTCATGTTCTTTGGGTAAATAACTAGTAGTGGAATTACCAGATGATATGGTAATTTTTTGAGGAACTTCAAAATTTTCTACAGTAGCTGCCCCAGTTTGCATTCCAACTAACAGCTCCTTTTTCTCCACATTCTTGCCAACGCTTGTTGTTTCTTGTATTGTTGATTCTAGCCATTCTGCCAGGTGTGTGGTTGTATCCCATTGTGGTTTTGATTTGCATTTCCTTGATGATGAGTGATGTTGAGCATCTTTTCATGTGTCTGTTGGCCATCTGGATGTTCTCTTTGGAGAAATGCCTGTTCATATCTTGTGCCCATTTGTTAATTGCATTGTTTGGTTTTTGGTTGTATAAACTCTGTATGATTTGGATACTAACCTTTTATCAGATATGTCATTTGTAAACATTTTCTTCCATTCAGTAGGTTGTCTTTTAGTTCTGTTGATTGTTTCCTTTGCTGTGCAGAAGCTTTTTATTTTGATGTAGTCCCAATAGTTTATTTTTGTTTATGTTTCCCTTGCCTCAGGAGACATATTTAGAAAAATGTTGCTACAACCAATAGCAGGGAAGTTACTGTCTGTGTTCTTTCCTAGGGGTTTTATGGTTTCAGGTCTCATATTTAGGTCCTTGCCAGTTTGCGTTTATTAGTATGTGTGATATGATGAAGTGGTCCAGTTTGATTGTTTTGCCATCCAGTTTTCCCAGGATCATTTGTTGAAGAAAATGTCTTTTTCCCATTGCATATTCTTTCCTGTTTTGCTGAAGATGAATTGACCACATTATCATGGGTTCATTTCTGAGCGCTCTATTGTGTTCCATCGATCTATGTGTATACTACAATTCTGTGGCATATCTTGAAATTTGGGTTTGTAATACCTCCAGTTTTGTTCAATGAGTCAAGACTGCTTTGACTATTCAGGATCTTTTGTGGTCCCATATAAATAATAAAATTATTTGTTCCAGTTCTGTGAAAAATGTGTTGGTACTTAGATAGGGATTGCATTAAACCTGTAGATTGCTTTGGGTGGTATGGACATTTTAATGATATTTATTCTTCCAATCCATGACCCTGGAGTATCTTTCCATTTGTTTATATCATCTTTAATTTCTTTCATCAGTGTTCTGAGGTTTTCAGAGTACAGGAATTTCACCTACTTGATTAAATTTATGCTAAAGTGTTTTATTATCTTTGGTGCAATTGTAAATAGAATTATTTTCTTAATTTCTCTTTCTTCGACTTCATTATTAGGGGTTGGGAATCCAATGGATTTCTATATATTGATTTTATATCCTATGATCTTACTAAAGGCATTTATCAGTTCTAGTAGTTTTTTGGTGGAGTCTTTAGGATTTTCTATATATGGTATCATATAATCTGTAAATAGTGACAGTTTTTACTTATCAATTTGGATGCCCTTTTTGCTTATCATATTGCTGAGGCTAGGACTTCCAGTACTATCTTCAATAAAAGTGGTGAAAGTAGACCTTCCTTTTTTTTTTTTTTTTAAGATTTGACTTATTTAAGAGAGTGAGAAAGTGAGTGAGTGAGTGAGTGAGAGAGGGAGGGAGATGTAGAGAGAATCTGAAGCAGACTCCACACTGAGCCCAGAGCCAGGGGTGGGGCCTGATCCCACAACTGTGACCTGATCTGAAACCAAGAGATGGATGCTCAACTGACTGAGTCATCCAGGCACTCAGGTAGAATAGAAATTCTTATCTGTTCCTGATCTTGGGGGAAAAGCTCTCAGTTTTTCATCATTGAGTATGATGCTACCTGTGGGTCTTTTATATATGGCCTTTAACATTTTGAAGTATGTTCCCTCTAAACTTACTTTGTTGAGGGTTTTTTTCTTTTTATGTGAACGGGAGTTGTATTTTGTTAAATGCTTTTTCTGCAGCTATTGAAATGATCCTATGGTTTTTATCTTGTTTATGTGATGTGTTACACCCGTTGATTTGCAAATATTGAACCACCCTCACTGGAACAAATGCCCCTTGATCATGGTGAATGATTTTTTTAACATATTGTTGAATTCCGTTTGCAGATTTTTGCATCTATGTTCATCAGATATATTGGTCTATAGTTCTCCTTTTTTGGTTGTCTTTATCTGGTTTTGGTATCAAGGAAATGCTGGTTTCATCGAATTAATTTGGGAAATTTCCTTTCTCTTCAATTTTTTGGAATAGTTTGAGAAGATGAGGTATTAATTCTTATTTAGATGTTTGGTAGAATTGACCTGTGAAGCCATCTGGTCCTGAACTTGGGTTTATTGGAAATTTTTTGGTTATTGATTCAACTTTTTTCGCTGATGATCTGACTGTTCAAATTTTCTATTTCTTCCTAATTCAGTTTTAGGAGGTTCTATGTTTCTAGGAATTTATCCATTTTTTAAGGTTGTCCAATTATGATTTTTCATAATATTTTTCTAGAATCCTTTGTGTTTCTGTAGTGTCAGTTGTTATTTCTCCTTTTTCTGATTTTGTCTATTTGTGTCTTCTCTCTTTCTCTCTCTTTTAATGAATCCAGCTAAAAGTTAATCAATCCAGCTAAAGGTTTCAAAGAACCAGTTACTGACTTCATTGGTCAGTTCTATTGTTTTTTGGTTTCTGTATCATTTGTTTTGCTTTAAAAAAAATTTATTCATTTATTTGACAGGGAGAGACTGAGAGGGAATACAAGCAAGGGGAGTGGGAGAGGAAGAAGCAGACTCCCTGATGAGCAGAGAGCCTGATACAGGACTTGATCCCAGGACCAGGATCATGACCTGAGCTGAAGGCAGACGTTTAATGACTGAGCCACCCAGGCACCCCATTTGTTTTGCTTTAATCTTTATTATTTACTTTCTCCTGCTGGTTTTCGGTTTTCTTTGTTCTTCTTTTTCTAGCTCCTTTAGGTGTAAGTTTAGGTGGTTTGAGATTTTTCTTGCTTCTTGAGGTAGGCCTGTACTGCAATAAACTTCCCTCTTGGAATCACTTTTGCTGCTCCCCAAAGATTTTGGACCCTTGTGCTTTCATTTTCATTTATCTCATGTATCTTTTGATTTCCTCTTCGATTTCTTGGTTGACCCATTCATTGTTTAATAATATGTTATTTCACCTCCATGTATCTGTGTTCTTTCCAGATTTTTTCTTGTGGTCGATTTCTAGTTTCATGCATTATGGTTGGAAAAGATGACTTAAATATTTTTGGATTTTTGAGATTTGTTTTGTGGCTTAATGTGTGATACCTTCTAGAGAATGTTTCATGTGCACTTGAAAAAAAAATGTGTATTCTGCTTTTTAGGATGGAATGTTTTTAATACAGCGATGTATCATTGAAAGCCACTTTTTCCTTGTTGATTTTCTGTTTGGATGATCTGTCCATTAATGTAAGTGGGGTATGAAAGACCCTATTATTGTTGTATTACTATCTATTACTTCCTTCATGTCTGTTAATAGGTGCTTTATGTATTTGGATGCTCCCACATTGGGTACATAAATACTTATAATTGTTGTATCTTTTTGTTGGAATGTTCCATTTATGATTTTACAGTGTCTGTCTTCATCTTTTGTTACAGTCTTTGTCTTAAGGTCTAGTTTTTCAAATATAAGTATTGCTACCTTGGGTTTGTTTGTTTTTTTTTTTTTTTAACTTCCATGATAAATTCTTTCTCATCCCTCCACTTTCAGTCTGCTTGTGTCCCTCGTTCTGAAATGAGTCTCTTATAGGCAGCATATAGATGAATCTTTCTTTTTTATATATTCCATCACCCTATGTGTTTTGATTGAAGCATTTAGTCCATTTACATTCAAAGTAATTATTGATAAGTATGTATTTATTGCCATTTTGTTACTTGCTTTATGGTTGTTTTTGTAGCTCTTCTCTGTTCCTTTCTTCTCTTGCTCTCTTCTCTCATGGTTTGCTGGCTTTCTTAAGTGTTATATTTGAGTTCCTTGCTCTGTATATTTTGCATATCTATTACCGGTTTTTGATTTGTGGTTACCACTAGGTTTGTCTATAACATCATCTACATAAAACAGTCTATATCACCTTGATGCTTGCTTAAGTTTGAGCTCATTCTTTATTCCTCTCCCCTTCTCCAATGTTTTAGGTATCTGGTATCATACTGTATATCCTTTTATTTTGTGAATCCCTTGACTGATTTTTATAAACATACTTAATTTTATTGCCCTTATGCTTCCTACTTTAGCAGTAATGTGTTCCTTTAACCTTGCTTGTCTGGGAATCTCTTTATCTCTTCCTCTATTCCGAAAGATAGCCTTGCTGAATAAAGTACCCTTGGCTGCAGATTTTTCCCATTCAGCACTTTGAATGTATCGTGCCACTTTCTTCAAGCCTGCAGAGTTTCTGCTGAAAAATCTGCTGATAGCCTTATGGGTTTTCCCTTGTATATAACTTTTATTTTCTCTTGTTACTTTTAAGATTCTCTCTTTATTACTACTTTTTACCACTTTAATCACTTACTATGTATTTTGGTGTGAGCGTCCATGAGTTGATTTTGTCAGGGGTTCTCTGTGCCTCTTGGATCTGGATTCTGTTCCCTAGATTCAGGAATTTGTCAGCTATTATTTCTTCAAATAAATATTTGGCCCACTTTTCTCTCTCTTCTCCTTTTGGGATCCTTATAATGTGACCATTATTATGCCTAATGCTGACACTGAGTTCCCTAGGTCTATTTTCATTATGTATTGTTTTTTTTCTCTCTCCCGTTTAGCTTGATTGCTTTCCATTACTCTGTCCTCCAGGTCTTTGATCCATTCTTCTGCTTTCTCTAGTCTACTGTTTATTTCCTCTTGTGTTTTTTTAAATTTCAGTTACTGAGCTCTTCATCTGTATTTGGTTCTTTTTTTATGTATTCTGTGTCTCTGTTAAGCTTCTCAGTGAGGTCCTCCACTCTTTTCTCAAATCCAGTGGGTATCATTATGACCATTACTTTAAGTTCTTTCTCGGGCATATTGCTTATCTCTGTTTCATTTAGCTCTCTGGCTGTGGTTTTGTCCTGTTCTTTCATTTGGGACACAGCCCTCTGTCTCCTCATTTTGTCTAACTCTCAGTGTCTGTTTCTATGTGTTAGGAAAGTCAGCTATGTCTCCAGCTCTTGAAAGTAGAGGCTTTATAAAGAAAGGGCCCTGTAGTGCCCTGTAGTGCAATTTCTTCTGTTTACCAGAACCCAGTGCTTCACAAGTGTCTCCTATGTGCACTGCATGCTCCCTACTGCTGTGGCTAAGCCATGTTTGCCTTTAGTCCAGTTGTATTCATTGGCTCTCTTTGCCTGTTGTAGGCAGGGCTTAGTTCCTGTGTTGTTAGTAGGCTAATCTGGGGCGGCCTTGGTCTTGAGTTGAATCAGACCAGGTGTTTTCCAGAGATGTGGTAGCACTGAAACACAGGGTGCTGTCCCTGTGTTGTACCCTGAGAAGATTTTGTTGGTGGGTGGAGACTGCAGTCAGACCAGATGTCTATCCATAGCCTACTGCTGGGCTGTAGTCAGACTAGTGTGTGTGTTATCTTTCCCTCTCCACAGGGCTGGAGTCACTTTGGAGTGATGCTGGACCTTGTTGGGGCTACTTGCACACTGCCAGACTCCTGGTACAGCTTTGGATGAGCTCCAGCCAGGGGCATATCTGACAGGGCAGATTTGTAAGAAGATATGGGGGAGGGCAGTGGCAGTGTTAGCCAGGTTTGCACAGGTTACCTGTGGGAGTGGAGGCCAGGCTGGAGGGGGCATGTCCATAGGAGAACATGTGGTTAGGGAACACTGTTAGCAAATAAGGTGAGTGCTGGCCTTGTGCTGGTTTCCACAGGTATCTGTGTAGATGTCTAGGCTGGGGTGGGCAGAGGAACAGGGGCCACCAACTTCTTTGTTTCTGGAAAAGTCTCCCATTGACCCCGCAGTTCTAGTACACACTGTGAGATTAGTAAATAAATCTCCTTCCCATATACCTCAGGTGGTTTTCAAACTGCAGCTTCTATGCTGTCTCTCCAGGGCTGTTTGTTTTGGTGTCTCTTTGAGGGCAGGGACTCAGTGTCCTCTCACCCTTTCAGCTTTTCAAGAGCTGAGCCAGCTGATTTTTAAAGTTGCAGGTGTGAGGTCCTTCTGATTGTAAGAACTCAAAAATTCTGTCCCTTTGGTTTTGAAAGTCAGATGTTGTGGGGATTCATATTCCCCATGCAGATTCCCTTTGACTGGGTTTTCTGGTGTGAAGGTCCATTTCTCTCCCTTCTCTGAGCCTACAGTGTCCCTCCATCTCATGGACAGTCCCACAGTTCCATTTAGCTCCTGACCTCCTCACTACCCTTCTTACCCTCTTCCACATGGCCTTGTCTCTATATTTAGCCATGGAGAATCTGTTCTGCCAGTCTTCAGGTAATTTTCTGGGTTACTTACACTGATGTAGGTGTTAAGTAGTGTATCTGTGAGAAGAGATAGGGTCCTCCTAC
Source organism: Enhydra lutris kenyoni (assembly GCF_002288905.1). Lineage (NCBI taxonomy): Eukaryota > Metazoa > Chordata > Mammalia > Carnivora > Mustelidae > Enhydra > Enhydra lutris. Next base: position 33,087,282 of record NW_019154086.1, on the reverse strand, counting down.
TCTGCCATCTTCCCCAAAAGTCCTAGATAGATTTATTCAAAAGGATTAGAATTTTTGGCAAAATTAGGTCCAAATGAACTTTTTTCTTGATTATTCCACATCATGCCTTCACTTAAACCACCACCAACAAAAACAAAAACATCCCTAAGGTCGTGATGTAATTTTGGTTGGTCATTTCTGTCCCTCCATCAACAGCTGTCCAGGGTGATAAAACTTCTACTTCTTCTCTGGGAAAGAGGTAGGAAAAGAGGGACTTGTCTTCTGGTTTCTTCTAGAAGAAGGACAACAGAAAAACCAGAGGAAGAAACCAGAGGGGGAGCTCAGAGGAAGCTGAGGACCCATTCACCGTGTTCTCACTTCCTTCCATGCCCTTCCATTCCTCTCCCTCATGTTACCTCCCAGACAACATACACTGACTTGCAACAACTTGGATCTCTGGAATTTCTTTGGGAGAAACTTTGAAAAGCCTAGGTTTTCAAGCAAATTAGAAAACACTGCATACACCTGTGGAAATGATGACACTCAGTTTTCCTCAGCTTTTTTCCACTTTTTGTTTGTTTGTTTGTTTAAGAGAGAGCCTGAGTTGGGCTTTGGGTTATGCTTCCAGCCACTTGTGTGACCTCAGAAAAGATGGCTCTGTTCCCCTTCATTGAAACACTGTTTGGATGAGGATGAAAGGAGTTTGTTTCTAAAACACTTCTCTGGGCATCTGGTGGATATAAAGTCCTCAAGAAACAGTGGAACTTATCACTGTTGTTTTAGACTATGAACTCATAAAGCTTATCAACAAAGAACTATGTAATCACTATGCATAAAATATATTTTAAAGGCAGAATATCCTACAGTACTCAAAAGAGAAAATGCCTTACATGATTTGGTGGGGGAAGGGGGGAGTACTTATTTTGAAATAAATGAATCTTGGGCTTGTTTCCTATGAATGTGCCTGGCAACAACACCATGCCAGGCCCACTTTAAAGAGGAGTGTATATTACCTTCAGAACTCCTTTCTCAAAATTGGGTCATTTGAATCGTTCTGTTGAAAAATGAATGCAAACCCCTACATGGCAGAAAAATTCAAACTCTGCCAGTGGTCTCCCATCTTCTTTTCTGTATGAACTCATGGCGTCTTCTTTTTACTTCGCCCAGTTTCACCTCTCAGCATCCTATGGTATCATGAGCCTCCGACTATGGCTCAGAAGGGACATCAGAAGCCAAGTTTGGGAGACTGGGAGACTCTGGGAGAATTTGTAATGACCTTGAACCTTGTCCATCTTCTCCCATAACACATTGCCATTGGTGTTTTAAGAAATTTCAGGAGGTGAAGCCCGGTGAATAAGCAGTAATTTGTTTCTAGATCATCAGCTCAGATCAGTGGACTCTTTTATTGCCTCTGGATTAGAAAGGTCAGTGACCCTCAGCCAGGATCCAAGAGGACGAAAATGAGCAAGGGCACCAGGAGAGCAATGAGCGATCTGCTTATGTAACAGTGAGGAAATGATCACCGTGGTGTGCACACATCATTATGTGAATTTATGCCATCTGCAAATGATCAGATTAGAGAGAAGCTGCACATCACCATCTTATGCAATACATAGTGTGTCATTATAGATTCTATTTTTGACCGACATCCTGAGACACTTAACGGATATTTAACTGCAGTAAACTTTCTATAGATTTGTCATAGTTTGAGAAAAGTGAAAATAGGAATGTCACCTTAGAAGGAAACGTCGTATGGTAGAAAAAGCCCTAGAAAATCCAAATTTGTATCCTGTTCTCCCACATGTTGGTGGTGACCTTGAGCAAGTCATTTTACACTGTTCAAGCCTCATTTTACTCATCTGTAAGCGAGCATCAAAGTATCTACACTGTGGTGTTTGTGTGGAGGGTTAAACAGGATAACAAATGTGGTTTTCTGGGGCTGTTCTTAAGTATTCGATTGAATTCATTTTAAATACGTATAACTTTATCTAACCACAGCAGGGAATGTTCATAATCTAGTGTTATATGAAAATAGATTACCATAGTATTCATAAAATAATCTAAATTTTGTAATTAGATATTTACATCATTGTATTCAGCCCAAAAATCTCCCTCAGACTCTAGATTTGTATATGCAACTAGCCACCTGATGTCTCTTACTTGGATCTCAGATTTTATATACCCAGAACCGAACTCCTGATGTCCCCCTACTCCCACCCAATCTGCTTGTCCTCCAGTATCCCCTCATCTCAATTAATTCCTCATCTCCATCCTTCCAGTCATAAAAGCCAAAACTTTAGAATCATTCTTGCCTCTGCTCTTCTCTCCTGCTCCTCCAGTGACACCCCAACCAACCCTTGCGATGGTGTTGGTTTTGACTCCATGAGATGACATCCCCAACTCCCCAGTAATTCCTGGCTCTCATCATTCTTCCCACCTCTGCTGGCTCTGCTTCTGCCACATCAGCCTCCTTCCTGGTTGTTCTTCCAACAGACCTCGCCCAATCCTGCCGTAGCACCTTTGCACTGATGTCTCCTGCTCTCCCTCTCCCACTGTCCACATGACCACCTCTTGACCAGTATCACATCTCTTCTCAAATGGCCCCTTCTCTGTGAGGTCTTTGCTAACTTCCTACTTCATATTGCAACCTCAACCCTGCCCCACCTTTATTTTTCTTTATTAAGTTTATTTTTCTCCCTCCTTTATTTTTCTTTATTAAGTTTATTTTTTGATAAACTTGATGTACATATGTGGGTATGTATGTGCATAGAAACATAGACACACACACACACACACACACACACACGCACACACACAGGCACCTTTGTAATTTATTTCCTTGTTTATTGTTAGCTGCTCCCCACTACCCTCCATGGGGCTGGGATCTCTGTTGATCACTGCTCCAGCCCCTACTGTCCAGAGAAGTGGCTAGCACAAAGGAGGTTCTCAGTGTGTATTTTAGGAATAAGGAAGTGAATTATTTATATTCATTCTACAAATGTTATAGAACCCCCACTCTGTGCCAAGCATTGTTCTAGAAACTTGACATACCACAGTACATAAAATAGACAAAGATACTGTTCTTATAGAACCTTATTTACATCTCTATCCCTATCTACATGTACACCTAGGTCTATATCTTATACACATATCTATCCACTTACCTATTTACTTACCAAAAATGGGAAAGTGTATCGTGATGGGATTATGGGTGATTTTCCATATTTGTTGTGCTCCTCCACGCTGTCTAAATTTTCTAAATTGACATACAATTACTGTCGTAAACAAAAGCAACTATGCAGATAGGAAAGAGGACAAAGGAACAGTTAAATGCAAAGGGAAACCTTGACATTTACCCTGTGTTCTTGTGAACTCAGTCATATATATGATTGCATATTAAACCTTTATATTCCTGTTCTTATTGAGGTGGTGAGGCATTGACTGTAAGAACTAGGTTGCTGGAGACAAATGGCCTGGGTTTTAATCCTTCCTAGCTATATGACCTTAATTAACCTCTCTCTGTAGCTCAGTTTCCTCATCTGAAAAATTGGAGCTTCTTTAGAACAGTATTTTCTGCATGGGTTGGTATAAGGTTTGCATTAATACATGTAACGTGCTTGTAACAATGCGGGGCACAGAACTAATACTCAGTCTGTGACAAGTCCCATTATTGTTTCTGTTGGCCTAATTCTATTATTATTGAATGAAAGAGGGGAGTGATTTATTCTCTGAATCATTACTTTTAATGATACATCTATTGGCTTCTGCTTGGTTTACTCTCGTGAACAAAATTTAATGGCTTATTTATAGGAGGGTCCTCTGTTGGTCAATTCACCAGAAATTAAAGACCAGTTCTGGGAACAGGAGCAGTCCACCTCAAGAAGCCCAGCTCAGTTCTCACGATGGTCTCCACTGTGGTCAGTGGAAGCCAATTTTCTGGCCGTGTGAGCAGAGACTCAGGCTCTTGCCTCCTGAGCTGCATTGAAAATGAATTTGTGTAATTGGCACTCCCGTGTGAACGCCTGGATGCCCGATGTTAAATTAATTACATTAACTAGAGAAACCATTACATTGTCTCAGAAAAAATAATTAATGTAGCCCCAGATCACATTTAAAATTAATAACACTACTGTGCATGAGGTAAACATACATAATTCTTGGAAAATCGTATCCAAATGCTCTCATCTGGCAAGTGGCTATGCTTTGCCAAATTCAACCCAGAAGGTTTTAGTACTTGGGTGGTTACTTATCTATCCATTTTTTTTTCCTTTTCTGACTATATGTCCAGCCCAAACCAATGACACTATTAATCATAAATGTGTGCATTTAGTATTTTATCACAGTCATTTACAAATATTTCAGTTAAAGCTGATAGAGTATATTAATGCAAGAATAGATGTTAAGACAGCTGGGAATTCTACACTTCAGCAGTTGTATTTCTTTGAGTGAGGGATGTTTTCGAGGTGACTACCGAGAATGGCATAGCATCTCCATGTTAACCCATGAGCTCCAAGACTGAAGACCAGAATGCTCAAAGGCAAGACTCCACCATTCCATCTCCGCTCCAGCGGCTGAATGGAAGTGACGGACTACAAATATGGTGCAGTAGCTTAGGTGCTCTTTGCTTCCATATTTGACACTTGAATACTTCTCCTTCTCTCTCTGTTCCACACAGTATTTAGCATTCAAAGCCCTTGATTCACTACCCGCTGGCTTCTTGTGACTAAGAGAGACGGCAGGGGAGCATGGCACAGTGAGCCCAGCGCCCCTAGTCTGAGGCATTCTGCTCCTCTCATCTGGCTTCAGGCTGAACCGTACAGCTAAGAGTCCAAACCAGCCCGGTCCTCTACCCGCTCCGAGCAATTGAGATGTGGGTGTGATAAATGAGGTGTGTTTGAACACTGGGGTAGAGTGCTTAGTGCCAGTTAAGCTCAGTCCATTTTTCATGTCAGGAATTCTCCCCTCAGGCCTCAGCTGAGCAGGAAACCGGGTCCTTTGGTGAATATCCAATGATCCTCAGCTCCTGACAATGAATATTGGGAATTAATCCGGAGCAGGTGCCCTCATCCCAGAAACAGAACGCCTCTGTGTGGGTTAGAGCTGCGACACAGGCAGACCTAGTCATCCGAATGGGGCAAGAGGCAGGATTCAGAGATCTATTTCATTAAAAGTACCTTTACACACACTGTCAGGGAAGGGTGTGAAGAAAAGACCTCAAGGCGAGGGAGCAGGGTAGGATGGCAGGAAAGGGATCGGGCAGAGCTAAATACCCAACGCAGTCCATTGCTGTCGAGGATACAGGGACTTCTCCAGAAATGAAGCATCACATATTTACTTGAGGGCCTAGACCTGAGCTGGGCAAAGGAAGACGAAGCTTGGGTTTTTTTCTAGTGTTTTTGTTTCCAAGACAGAAAGGAAGCTGACCCCCAATCCAGGCTAGGTAATACGAGTTAAAAGCAGGGCTTTGGACTGAAAAGGCTTGGGTTCAAATCCCGCCTCTACCCATCACTGACACTGTGACCGCAGTCAGTTTGCTGAGCTTATGGGTTTCCCAGGTATAAACTGGGAAAAATGAAGGTGGTGATAACAGGGCTACCTGTATCATAAAGGGGTCGAGATGCTTAAAGACAGAACGTGTGTGAGGGGCCCGGCACATAGTGTCAACCGCCTGAGTTCCTCTGCTCTATGCAGAGGAGAAGAGGAGACAAATGAGGGCAAGAGACTCCTCCTCCTCCTCCTGACCTAAGGAGACCAAGTGGCCGCTGGACTTCCCTCAGCCCTGGAAACTGTTAGGAATGTGAGGAAGCCTTTTTCCTCTCCTCAGATTCTCCATTGCCAGGGCAGCACTCCTAGGAGCTTTGTACGCCTCTGATGCTCTCTTTCTCGTGCTCCTGCATTTTTCACCATTGTAATCACAGTGACTGTGTTCTTTCATATCCACATATTCTCTCTTCATTTTCCTTTGAGCCCGGGCTCCCGCTGGGCTGTGCACTGTGCCCTTCTGTCTGCGGCGATTCGGCAGGGCCTTGGACTGGGGCCAATCAAACCATTTTGTCAGGAAGGGCCTGAGCCTTTTCATCTTGAATTTCTACTCCTGATTGCTCATTATCTTGCCAAGCCTTTAGCCCTAGCTTTGCCCTTTCTAAATTGAATGAAAATAGACAGGGTCCCCGCCTCCAAGAGTTCGCAATCTCCTTTCATCCAAATGGACACAGACCAGACATCACCCAGGCCAACAAGTTTTGGAAAATTGCAGAAATTAGATGGTGCAGGTTGAGGAAAGTATCAGGAGTGAACACACAGATGGCCTGGCAGGTGGGCTCACTGGTTAGTAGCTCTGGGAGTCCGGGGAAAGGCCTTCTCTCTGCAGCCTTTCTCTCTAGTGAACACTTAATTTTTGTTGTTGTTGTTGTTCTATACTTGACCCTCTGACATAAAAGTCATATGTATATATGAAAGTCATATGTATATAAGAAAGGCATAAAAGTCTTTCTTAATGAAAGAAAGTAGACATTGTTGGCCCTCCCAAGAGTTGATAAAAAGCATTAGCACTGATGGACACACATCAGAGTATGCGTACAATGCATGCAATGGGACGGTCTCCTGAATACCAGAGATGGACCGTGGCCAACATTTATAGTCTACGGTTTCTCTCTGGAGGCTCTGTGTTCTCTCCTTGTCCCCTATTGTGTTTAGCACAAATGACAAGGTGGAAAGAGAGTGACCTTTGAATGAGCAGAAGGGGAAAGGGCAGGAGAATGACACTAGCGGATGATGTAGGGAGAAACTTCAGTTGTGCATGTAGTCGCTGATTTGTTGTCTCCTCCGCCAAAATGTATACCCCTTAAAAGGAAGGTCACTGCAGGCCTCTTCAAGGTCACTGCTGTATCCCTAGCTCCTACAAAAGGCTGGTGCCTAGTAGGTGGTCAGTAAACGTGCATTAAAGAATAAGAGAAAAGAGAATTTCGACTCTGGAGGTTGTGAGGTTGAGAAAGTCCAGCATGATGGCCCCCTTGGGATGGCAGGAACACTGAAGGCGCACCCAGCTTTTAGCAGCCATGAGCTCCTGAGGTCATCCGGGGCAAACGTCCACATCAGGAACTGAGGGTTGCCAGCATCTCCTTCCTTAAATTAACAGGAGTAACACTCGAGCTCACAGCAAAAACTGCTGTATTGCCACCTAAGCCTGTATTCAGAGCTGTAATTTGGAATCCTTTCCCAACTGGAAGGGGAATCCAATATCTCTGCATCTTAATTTTGTCTTAATAACATTCAAATAAGAAACTGTTTTGCTCATGGTAACCTCTCGTGCAATATATGGGTTGTGAGTGTCTCCTTTTAAAGTCTCATTGCATTTCAATTTAAACCACATAACTCCCATGAATATTATTATTATTTAGCTATTGAGAATAAACATATAGCGAGCAGAAGGAAAAAGATCTGTTCCCTGAAGTGTTGCAGGAAACCTCAAAGGAAGGAGAAAGTCAATTGTGTCACTGTGGCTAATCTTCTACCTGGACAGTTTGATTCGGTTCTTGAAATGGAAAAATTTCAACAGATTTCTGTCGTTCATAAAAGTCCTTTGCATTAATGATTAAGGACCTTTAACAATCCCCTCCCCAGTAAGTGAGATCGAGTTATTTGACTACCATTACAGAGTATTTGTTTATAAAAGAAGTTGTGTCTAGAGAACATGAACAAGTGATCCTACCCACTCAAAAAAAAAAATTGATAATTCAAAAATTGTAGCTAGTGCTATTTTAGTATCTGGAAATATTGAGGAGATGCTTTATTCCGCTTAACAAATTGCCAAATGGAAATGGCTGTAGCAACAGCATCATGAAAGCTTGAGAGGAGACTTGAGAGGGTATAACACCCCACCCCACCCCAGCCTCTAGCACCATGGACAGATAAACCGGAAATGGAAGGGAATTCTGTTGTAATTCATTTACAAACGTGGGAGACCTCTTCTCCCCAATGCTTCTGAGATTTGAAGATCTTTTAACACAAAAATGGAACAAGATAGAATTTTAGGTGACAAAATTTCCCTACAAGGTCCCTTTCTGCACCCTGAACCCCCAGTGCTCTCATCCAAGCTGTTTATAGGTTGCGTGTGTGCTTGGGTTTTTGTAATTACATCCAAACTCTGGTTGTGAAACTAAAGGCTCTAGAGAGTGCAGGTATCATAAAAAAGGTGGGATGGGGGCTGGGTAAGGTTGCCAAATTTCACAAATAAAAACATTATTTCCCAGTTCGATGTGGACCTCAGATAACTCACAAATAATTTCTCATGTCCATGCAAACTGCAGGCATACACATATTAAAAAATTTATCTGTTGTTTGTCTGAAATTCAGTTTTAACTGGGCATCCTGTATTGTATCTGGCAACCCTCAGAGGGGGGTTTCTGGATAGGGAACTCTTCCCTTGCCCCTGAAATCTCAGTGAATGCATCTATTCATGAAATGGACCTCATGAACCATCCAAAGTGGGCCAGGATATCTTCAGATGAGAAACAGTACTACTCTTTCTTATTGGTGGTGTTTGGAGAGAGATTTACCTTTTGCTTGTTTACCTTTACTTGCAAATAAAGTTTGCCTTGGAAAGCCGCTCAGTAGAGTGGAAAGAACACCCACTTTGGCCCCCACATGTCCTGGATGTAATTCCAACTCTGATGTCTATTTGCAGTGCGACCTCAGACTAATTAATCTACATTTGCTACCAGGACTGATAAATACCTGTTCTGCATACCTCCCAGACTGGAGGGGAGAACTGAAAGGAAAACCAAAGCTACTAACACAATACCCAGTATATAAAGCAATGGTCAGTGTGGCTTACAAGTTGCCCCTTAGCAAAGCAAATGCTGGAATGACTCCATCCCCAACCTTCTTGGTAAAGCTTTGGTGGGTAGGTTTTCTTGGTGCAGCTCTCTCTTTGCTTCTTTCAATATTGATATATAATTTCTATATGGTAAAATGCACAAACACTCAGTATACAACTTGATAAATTGTTTCTCACGTAGGTCCTCATGGAGCACAGGCAGGTCAAGATCTGAAAACATTTCCATCTCCCCAGCAGTTTTCCTCCCCCTCCCCCCCAGTCAGTGCCACCTGCCCAGAGGTAACCAGCCTTCCGACTGCTGTGACCATAGAAAATTCCCATAAGTGGAACTGAACATTTCCTGTTCGAGACTCATCGATGTTACTGTGTATATCAGTAATATCTTTTTATTTCGGTGTGACATTTCATTACATGAATGAAAACACATTACATGTGTTTTATGCATCTGTTGGTGGACGTTATTGTTAATGGACATTAGGGTTGTTTCTAGTTTGGAGTTATCAGTAATCAGGCCATCACGAACATTCTCGTTCATATCTTTTTTGCAAGCATGTATTTGTTTTTCTTAAATGCACAGGAGAGAATAGCTGGGCCATAGGATATCTATGTTCTCTCTCTAATTCCAGGTGGAATGAAGATGCATAGCTTGCACTGTAAACTTGCAAATATATATTTTTAAAGGAGGTAGAACAGAAATAAGGGGAAAAAGAAGGAACTGCTAGCCCAACTCCTTCACCAAACCTCAGCATACCTAGGTACACATTTTACTGTAGCGACACCCCTGGAATGAGAGGAAGAGCTTCTCTAACACGGTTCAGAGAACAGAATCCACAGAGAACCTGGGGCCTTATACAACTTAGTCATGCATTAGTGATATAGTGAATTTATCTATTAACCATTATCATTTGATTTAAGAAAAAAAAGGCAGCTTTGTCTTACATAAAATTCATGTTCAAACCTTCACATTCATTTGTCCTACATCAATCTTAATATTTTTGTCAATTCTCAAGTTGCTCCATTGCATCGTAATAGATTAATCTTATAAATATAAAAATATTTCATAGACAAGTCAGGTTTAAAGGCCAAAGATATACTAGATGTCATTAAAGTTGTTTCTATTTGGGAAAGAAATAAAATATATTGAATTTTATGCAAAGTAAAGTTTTCATGAGCAGGGACAATGTAGTGATGCTACCTTCAATTCCCTTCTGCATTTTATTTGGCTTCATGGTCAACTCCTCCCCCTTTCCTAGGGCCCAGTGCAGCAGCTCTCACTGTCTGATTTCCCAGCATTGGGCTCAGATTCTCCTTCCTGTGTGTTAGAACAGTGAGTGCTGCCGCATTGGGCCCTAGGAAAGGGAGAGGAGTTGACCATGAAGCCGAGTCACCACCTGCACTCATCCTCCTCGGAGGTCAGTACTGAACCTCACAGGTCTGGGCCTTCTGCTCTAGAAGCTCCTTGGAGGAGGAGACTTATGGGAGCATGTCAGGGAGAAGCAGCAGAGCCACCAAAACGAGAGGTCTTTCAAATAAGACTCCATGAAGTTAAGAATTAGTTGTAAAGGGCAGTCATTTGTAAATTGTTGTGAAATGTATTATTCTGCCTAAAAATATTTTTTTAGCACTGAAATAATCAGTACCAAAAGCCCAGTGCCAGGGCGATAAGATGAAGCACTGGGAGACTATCTTTATGATGTTACAGAACCCTCAAAGGGAAGAGGCTTCTGGAATGGAATTCATTCAAACCCTGTCTGGTAGAAATAGGTGTGCCAGACTGAACAGATCCTTGGACAGGGAGGGAGACATGAGACAAAGAAGCCAACGTGTTGTTCCGTGACCTGTAGGATTTAGCGAGAAAGCACTCCATGAATTGTGCCTCTCCCACCATCCCCATCAAGAGGTCAAAAATTTTGGTTAGAGAATAGCATGGCCTGGAAGGCAGCAGACTCAGGTTCAAATCTCCACGTTGCCACTTACCAGCTCTGCGACTTGGTGAATAGTAACCTCTTGAGCTTGAGTTTCCTAAGCTGAACAAGGTGGGATCAACAGTGGCTGCCACACGATCACTGTGAGGGTCAAGTCAGATGTGAAGTTCAACAAACATTGGTTCTGTATCCCCCAGCTATTTTTCTGCTCAAATGCCCTGAGCAGGTCAAAATATCATTCCTTCCTCTGGAGATTGTGTCGTGTGCTGATACTGTGGCTTCACTTCTGAGACGTGAACCTATTTCGAGAAAAATAGGATACCTCAGACTAGCATCTACAACAGCTTTCAAAAATCACAATTTGAGGGGCACCTGGGTGGCTCAGTCAGTTAAGCGTCTGCCTTCGGCTCAGGTTATGATCTCAGGGTCTGGGATCAAGCCTCATGTCCAGCTCCCTGCTCAGTGGGGCACCTGCTTCTACCCCTGCCTGCTGTTCCCCCTACTTTTGCATCCTCACTCACTGTCTAGCAAATAAATAAATAAGATCCTAAAAAATTACAATTTGAAAAGGGGTGAGGGGGGCGGAACTCTGGATAGATTTTTCCCATGTGATAAAGAAACCAGGGGCATTGGAGCTTAAATTAATTCCAGTGTGAATCGATTTTAGAAAGGACCAATTAAATCTCCTCAGTTTTCACAGTATTTTGAATATAATAAATACTCAATGTAGCCAATAGGTGTTGAAATGAATTATAATGGTCATTCTGACTCTGCACACATGAACAGAGCCCGAGCCAATTTTCCTCACAAAAACTATCCTTGACAACCAGGAGGCAATGAAACAAGGACGGTGAATCTATAAATCTTTGCTCCTTAGAGAATACTCAAAATGGTTTCAAACCGATTTTATTGCCCCAAAGTGTTGATAAAACCTTGTGATTGTTTCATTTTTCCCTTCATTAAACAAATGTGCATCAACCCTCTATGTCAGGAGAGGCACAAGGTTTGAGATGAATTACTTGCAACATCCCCATCCTGGAGGACCTCACTGGTCCTCCAGGACAAGCCACGCTTAGAGTTATTTACTACAGTAACAGAATGTGAAAAGAGAAGTTGCAGATTGGATACAACATTCTAGGGAACACAGAGAGGAGGGCAATTTAGAGGAGAGAGGAATTTCTTCATAGAGGAAAAAAAAAAATTCAGAAGACCAACACATTGAATTGTAGGATATTGGGTGGTTAAGGGCATGGCCCTGAGTAAGTTATTTAACCTCTCTATGGCTCAGTGGATTCAGCTGTAAAATGAGGATTAACATATTTATCTCATAAGACAGTTGGGAAGATGAAGTGAGTTATTACGTTAGTGGCTCTTAGTGTGCGTCAGAATCACCAGAAGGGCTTGTGAAGACACAGATGACTGTGAATAGGTTTCTGATCCAGTCAGTCGAGGGGTGAGCCTCTAGAATTTGCCTTTCTCAGGGCGCCTGGGTGGCTCAGTGGGTTACCTCTGCCTTCAGCTCAGGTCATGATCCCAGGGTCCTGGGATCAAGCCCTGCATTGGGCTCTCTGCTTAGCGGGTAGCCTGCTTCCTTCTCTCTCTCTCTCTCTGCCTGCCTCTCTGCCCACTTGTGATCTCTGCCTGTCAAAAAAATAAATAAAATCTTAAAAAAAAAAAAAAAAGAATTTGCCTTTCTAGCAAACTCCCTGGTGATGCTGATGCCGACATGGGATGCTACACTTTGAAAACCACCAAATTAACATGAGTGAGGGTAGAACAACTCCTGGCATGGGGTAAACAGTAAGTGTGAGTTATAGTTGGTAGGCGCTTTTGAGCTGGATTTAAAAGGATGAGTAGGGGGCATCTGGGTGGTTCAGTGGGTTAAAGCCTCTGCCTTCGGCTCAGGTCATGATCTCAGGATCCTGGGATCGAGCCCCACATCGGGCTCTCTGCTCATCAGGGAGCCTGCTTCCTCCTCTCTCTGCCTACTTGTGATCTCTGTCAAATAAATAAATAAAATCTTAAAAAAAAATAAAAATAAAAGAATGAGTAGGAGTTTGCCAGGTGGAGGAAGACCCTCCGAGAACAGGGACTCTCTAATGCAAGGACACTCGAGGCAAAAGAAATAGCACCACGTTTCAGGGAGAAATTAGAGATTTCGTATGGCTGGAACTCAGGCTCCTTTGGGGTGGGGTGTACCAGGATAAGGCCGAGAACACTCAACGACAGTTTGTGAATGCCTGTTTGTGCCCACAAGGACCTCAGATCATGACTTGATGAGCCCTTCCTATCCATTTTCTCTCCTGCCTTACCTCTCTTCCAAGGTGTCAGGTACTGGAGGGCAGGCATGAGATCTTAGCACCTGCCAGGCACATGGTGAGACTTTGCTAAGTGCCTCTGTGTTGGGTGTTCATTAGCACAAAGGTGAAATCTGTGTGGATTTCACAGGCAGTGGCTGATCAGTTAGCAGCTTCCTAACTTGAAAACACAAGCAGCCCTGAGCTTCTAGGCCAAGCACAAGATTTCAAGGCAACCGAGCAGCTGAAACTGTCTCCTCTCATAATTTCATCCCAATAGAACAGGGCAAATCCGCAAAGCAATTTTATCGGCTGAAAAGCGATTACAGCTGGAAAGGGAGAACACCGCAAAAGAGCCTGGGAATTTCCTGAGAGCCATGGTATATGATAACCAGACAGATTTAATCTCCCTTGTTGCAGCCTATCCTTAAATGGAGAGCTTAATCTCATTTTTATTTTCCGTAAAGAATAATTTGAAGAGGCTTCAGGGAAGTGAGCGTCAAAGCCACTTAGAGGTCAAGGGGATCCCGCTGTAAAGACATAAAAAAGGAAGCAGTACAGAAGAAAGGTTACAAAAACTGGGTGCTTTTGTATCCTATACATCTGCCCTGTTAACATAAAATATAACCATAAAATAACTGTCAGTCCTGGAAAAATGGAAGAATTTATGTTAAAAAAAATAAACAGTTTTATAAATAAAGCTATGTTGTTAGGCTATGTGATGAAGATAATTTCTGTCCATCTTTTCTGTCTGAGACTATAAGAGGAATGTCAGAGGTCTAAATATGACATTTTGTGGTCACTGGCCCTGGACCAAAATGGCTTTTCTCGTCCCCACTGTGGTAGGCCTTGATGAGTAAAATCAAAAAGAAGGTAACTCAGCTCAGGTATTGATCAGAGGAGAAGGTCTTAAAGGCTTCTGTCCGATCTTTACCAGCCAGATGAGAGACGGGCTCCCTGGTTCTCTGTGTCCATGTGACTGTGGAGTGGGTTGTTGAAGAAGCAGAAGAAGGAAATAGTCAAGAGAAAGACGCCTTGGGATAGACTCTTGGCTCTGCCTTCACCGGGCAAGCCACCCAACCTCTCAATACTTCTGTTTCTTTACCTGTAAAATGGGGGTGATTACAGAACCTATCTTACAGAGTTGTGAGAAATATAGGATGGGTTTGGTCTTAAATGTCACCTACCTAATAATGCTTGCCAGCTGTGTGGCCTTAGGAAATTCACTTAACCTCTCTGGGCTTCAGTCTTCTTAGAAAATGAGGAGGGAGGATGAGTTTATCTCTGAGAAATGTCCTGTTCTTAAACTCTTTGATTGTGAGACTGTTGGGAATTTGCTGCCCTCAGGTTGGAGAAGGAGGAACAAGGGAATGGCTAGGAACAAAGACTCATTCGGCCTCCTCCCCTCACTAATCTTGGCCATGAACTCCTGAGTGTCCTGAGAGTTAGAACCACACTCTGAGAACATTTTACTTGCCTTGGGAAACTTGATTTGTTCACAACAGTTTGTGCATAGCAATGTTTATTTGTCATTTTTAGAAGGCACACCAATATTGAGGTTTAATTCCTAGCACGAGATAGTTATAGCCCGAAAGGCTTCTGTGGGAGAAACTGCAGCAGAAATAACAGCCTTTATGGTCGAGTGGGTAGAAAAGTTAGAGGCGAGCTGTCAGCATCTCTGATTGCGGGGTCCCAGGGGCCCTTCGCCCTTCTTTCTGGAGACAGGCAACGGAGGGCGTGGTGGATGGCCCAGACTTCAGCCCCATGGAGACAGATATGGGTCCCATGCCCCGCTCTGCCCTTCGTGGCAGTTACTCAGCCGTGCTAAGCCTCACTTTCCTTATGTGCCAAGTGGGAGTATTCACTACTTGGAAGTTTTGGAAAGGTTAGATTTTTTTTTTTTTAAACGTAGGCTAAGTGCTTAGCTTGATGTTCAGAGTAAGCACTCAATACAAGTGAGCTCCTGCGAGAGGCAACATGAGTTACAAATGTCAAACCAATATCGTTCCTGTGATATAAATATACAAGGACTGTATTTAGTAGGCAAGTCTCCCTCCCTTCTCCCTTTGTGAACTATTGGCGCTGATATGGTTTAACATAGTCTTTTGTTCAGAGTTGGTCAGATAAGGCAAAGTAGTAGTAAGCTAGCGATGCCTGGCATTAAGACCCTCACAGTTTACAAAGCAATTAAACGTGCATTATCTTCCATATTCTGTAACTTGAATTTTTACTCTAGTTTGCAAGGCTGCTGAGGGACAGGGCTGGGAAGAAAATGCAATTCCCTGAAACCACCCCCCCAATTCCTTGCAGAACGCCCCACCCCTTTTTTTGCAGAGTTTACAAAGCTCATCCATACCAGCCTCTCATTCCCAGTCACTCTGGGATGGGTGCTCCGTTTGTTAGATGAGGAAATTGATGCCCCAGAAGTCGCATGACTTTTCCAGCATCATGTACGTGGCTGGTGAGGGGCAGAGACAAGACCAGAACCTGCTCATCATCTCCTGACACAAACAGAAACGTAATAATCAAATCAAAACAATATAATAAATGTTACATTCTTTTTAAAGGGAACTATACAGTGTTGTGGGATGGGGCACCTGGGTGGCTCAGTCAGTTAAGCATCAGACTCTTGGTTTAGGCTCAGGTCATGATCTCAGGGTCATGAGATTAAGCCCCATGTCAGACTGCATGCTGGATGTGGAGACTGCTTAAGGGTCTCTCTCTCTCCCTCTGCCCCTCTCCACTCCCCCACCCCCTGCTTTCTCCCTCTCTCTCTCTCTAAAAATGAAATGAAATGAAATGAAATGAAATGAAATGTAGGAGCCCAGAAGCAACAGAAGATATTGTGTCTGCCTATGTGATACATGTATAGGTGTGTATTGTCAAGGGAAGTGTGTATTGTCAAGGTGTGTATTGTCAAGAAGAAGTAATACTCGAATTGATATTTGAAGGAAAAGCAGGTAGTGGGGAAACCAAGTGCAAAAAACAGAAGATTGAAATAATGCTGCTGGTTAGGCAGAGAATTCCATAGGCCTTGAATTTAGAGTCTTACGTTTTGAGGATGTTTCCCTTTGTTCTTTTAATAGTTCTTTATTGAGCATTTACTATGTGCAGGGCTCTGTAAGCTTGAGGTCCCTGTAACGTCTGCAGGGGATCCACAGGCAGCTGGAAATGCCCAAATGAAACTGAGTAGTAGAGGCACTAGAGTAGATCAGAAAAGAAGAAATCAGGAAAGAAGACAAACAGGCAGGGGAGGCCAGCACTGTAACATCCTATGGGGAGTTAAAGAAGACAAAGATGAGGGATGCCTGGGTGGCTCAGTCAGTTAAGCGTCTGCCTTCGGCTCAGGTCATGATTTCAGGGTCCAGGGATGGAGCTGCACATCGGGCTCTCTGCTCAGCTGGGAGTCTACTTCTGCCTCTCTCGCTGACTCTCCCTCATTCTCTCTCTCTCAAATAAAGAATTAAATCTTTAAAAAAGATACAAATGAAGAGTCAGTTACTGGAAAGGATTGTTGGCAGGTCACCCCTGTTTCTCCTGGGCACAGTTTTAATAAAGCACAGGGAAGAGTCCAGACAGTTGTTGGTTGAAAAGTAATGGGAGGCAGAGAAGGAAAACCTCTGAGATCAGCTGACTCTCTGTAAGCTTGGCTGGGAAGATAAGGGAGGACCTGGGGGTAGCCAAGGGCAATGGGAGGGCTAAGGATACAATTGAGGCAGGTGTATTTGAAGAGATTGAGAGACTGGAGGAAAACACCTGGAGGTGAGAAAGGAGAAAATAGAAAAAGGACCCAAGGAGATAGCAGGAGATATGATGGAAGACACTGGGGGCTAGAAGGAAGGACACATTTTCCCCAGAAAGGGGCAGGACTCTTGTTTTGTTGCAAATAACAGAAAGAACAGAGATTAATGACGAACTTGCAGAATGAAACAAGGTGCTTAAACAAAAAAGGGAAGTTAATTGGCTCAGTAACGGAAGGATGGATCTAGTTTTAAGAGCAGCTGGATCAACGGAATTAGGATTTAATCTCCCGGCACTTCTGTGCTCTGTATTTCTCTGTCCGCACCCGCACCGTCAGTTAAAGGAAGCTCTCAAGAGGCATTCTCTTTAAAAAAAAAAAAAAAAGAAAGAAAGAAAGAAAGCATTCTCTTCTCATTTGAATACAATTTTCAGAATGAATTCTTATTAGCCAAATGAGGTCATGGACCTGTTCCTGAGCAATGATTCTAGTTAGAGAGAACGGAGAACTGATTGACGTTGGCTGATCACATGTCCGTCCCCAGTTAGTCATGGGATGAGCCCCCCTCCCCCCAAGCCATGTGAACTGAGAGTCAAACAGTTCTTGAGGAAAACCAGGGTACTGTTAGCAGAAAAGTATGGAAGAATGCTGGGTCAGCAAAACATGGACAAAACCAAGAGGTGAGGGTACTTTTAAGGAGGAGGCCCTGAGGAAGTCCAGATGGGCAGTTTCTGCTCTGTATATGAGGTAGGAGACCTGACCCGCCACGCAGGAGCCTCCACAGAGCTCAGCACTTCTGCTCCCAACTTCCCTTTTTCCTGCCCCCTCAGAATTGAGGGGGGAATGAAGGTTCACAAGGCCAATTGTCAGCGAATGAAAGAAGTGCCTGTCATGAGATAAAAGAGGTCCCATGCAGAGGTGGAAACACCTGAAGGTGTAGGAGACAGAGAAGCAAAGAAACTTAGGCCATGCCAGCCTGGAAAGAGAGCTCAAGTTCATTTCTTAAGAAAAGAAAGGCCCGGTAAAGATTCCAGAAGAACAAGCTAAGCTCATGAAAAGGCTGAGAAACACTGGTTTATTCTTGGTGTGTCTCCCTATTTTTATAATTTACCTCAACTTTTCTTCAGGCAGGAGTGGTTGGTCCCAGTAGTGCTGCACGCAGAGAGACACTGTCAGTGTAAATATTCATGGGAGAGTCTCTAGGGACGTGCTGGTGAGCAGTGCGGTTGGCTTTCTGAACAAGGATGATTAATGTGCATGTGGACATGCAAAGAGGCTTTATCTTTAATCAAATTATCTTTTATCAAAGAGGCAGAAATTAAAAAACCAAACAAAGGTTATGAGGAAAATCAGTTTTCTGGAACCAAGTTGCAGGAACAGACTCTGGAGAGAAGTAAAGGCTACAGGCTTTTCAGAATCTGAATGTCCCAGAGCTTGGAAGTGGAGACTGTATATGTTTGGGTCCACCAAAGAGGTCATCCCATGATCCAGGAACATAAGGTGGAGGAAGTAGGAGCGGGAGCCACCATTCTGAGTAGAGTCCGCACAGGAAGAAGGCAAACGCTTCCAGCCCACAGTTGGAAGGAAGCACCTGTCCTCCCTCATGCCAGAATTTTGCCCCTTGAATTTGGGTGTTGAATTATGGATGTTTGAGTCTTCCAGAAAACTTGCTCCTTTGGGTTGACCTGTCTCCTCTCAGCTCTTCAGGCCAGTTTGAAGCCTGTTTCTTCCATGAACCCTTTTATGGACATCCCTGTCCCAGGGTTCCCTTGCCCCATGAGGTCCTGCTTTGCTATTTTCTTTCTGTGTGCATTCACCTCATGTGCTCAAGGGAAGCCATAGAGTCCTAGAGAGCATGGTTCTTGACTGGTTCATTTTGGAATCCCTAGAACCCAGCACCGTGCCTGGCTGGTAGTTGATGCTCAGAACATGTTTATTATTCTGAGGCAGATTTTCTAGTGCCTCCAGTGGCTCCTAGCCCAGGAACCAGGATAGCCAAGCCAGCCTCCACCAAAGCCAGGAATAGAGGACCCAGGACAGAAGGAGCAAGGCCCAGGAGAGAAAATAGAATATCCCCAACACCCCAGAGGCAGAGGCCATCCCAGGGTCAAAGGCTCTCTCTGACAGTTTCTGCTGGAAATCCCCTGCCTGCGGGGATCACACTTCCTGGGGGATTTCCAGCCAGCCGCTCACTAGGAAGGGTTGGAGGGGGCCTTGCTGGAATCATTTGCTTTAACCCCTCTGAGAACTCTGTGTGAGTGTCCTGTGGCAGTGCTGTGGAGTCAGGTGATGCTTCTACTGGGAAGAGCCAGTTTGCCAATCTCTTCTAACCTGGGTTCTAATGGTTCCCTATCAGTCTGTGATAGCTACCCTCTAGCCATTCATTCATTCAACAAATAGTAACTAGGCCCCTAGTACGCCTGGCAGCCCTGTTCAAGGAACTGGGGTATGGCAAATAATAATAATAATAATAATAATAATAAAGAAAAGAAAGAAAAAGAAAAATCCAACAAAAGTCCCTACCCTGGTAAAGCTCACATTTTATTTGGGGAAAACAAAGTAAATAAGATGAAGACAATGTGTCCTCTGTGGGGTTGTGGTAAGGGTATAAAAATGAAGGAAGGTGGATGGTTGTTGATGTGGAAATTTTTTAACAGTGGTCAGGGAAGGAAGGCACCCTTGGGAAGGTGATTCGTGAGCTCAAGGAAGTGAGGGAGTTGCCCTCCCCGCCCCCATCATCTGGGGAAGAGCACCAGGTAGAGGAAACAGCCTGTGCAAGTGCCCAGAGTCGAGATGTCCAGAATGTGGAGGTAATGAGAAATGATTAGGTCCTGGGTAAAGCAGACAGGAATTACTTCGCCATGGGTTGGCTGTGGGAGAGGGAGAAGGGAACAGTCAGGGCTGATGCCATCTTAGTGCATTCAGGCTGCCATCACCAAACACCACAGACAGGACAGCTTGAAAACAATGGACATTTATTTCTTCAGAGGAGGCTGGAAATCTAAGATCATGGCACCAGCATGGTCAGGTGAGGGCTCTCCCCTGAGTCGCAGCCTTCGCACTGTGTTCTCTCATGGTGGAAGGGGGCAAGGAACTCTCTGCAGTTTCTTTTATAAAGGCACTACTCCCGGGGTGCCTGGGTGGCTCAGTGGGTTAAGCCTCTGCCTTTGGCTCAGGTCATGATCTCGGGGTCCTGGGATCGAGCCCCACATCAGGCTCTCTGCTCAGCAGGGAGCCTGCTCCTCCCTCCGTCTGCCTGTCTGCCTACTTGTGATCTCTATCTGTCAAATAAATTTAAAAAAATAAATAAATAAATAAAGGCACTACTCCCATTAGGTCATGAGGGCCTCAGGAGCAAAGACCCCACCTACAAACACCATCATGTTTGACATCAGAACTTCAAGATGTGAAATTGGATGGGGCGAAACACTCACAGCATAGCAGAGGCCAAGGTTTTAGCTTGAGTACTTGGAAGAATATGGTTGCTCCAAATCACATTTCCAGCGGGTTCCTTTTTTTATGTCTCGTGATTCGAGATATGGGGGTTGCCACGGCAAGTACGTCAGCCACTGAACAGTCACGCTGCAGCAAGATGACTTTCTGCTTCCTGACACCTTCCCATCAGCTGAGGTCTCTAAACACATTTAGTCCTTTCTCCAGAGTCTTCTCATCTCCTCCATGCCAGCCAGCGAGGAGAACCAAAAACCAAGGCAGCACAGTGTAGCAGCTCCGGTTTCTCAGCTGGTTTGGATTATAGAGAAATACCACCCTTCTCCTTCAGAGTGCCTTGATTTGGTTTGTGAATCATATATTCTATACATGGCCAATATTTATTTTTGGAAGTGATATGCATTCCTTTTGGTACTTAGCATTCATTTGGGAAGCCCTGAATGATATTTTGAATCCCCTTTGAGTTAGATTTAAGAAAACTAGGGCCTATGAGCCTTCTAAACAACACAACTAGTTCATAGAAAACCAGGATTCGATCTCAGTCTTCAGGTCAAATGAAATCCTAGAGTGATTATATGAAATCATTGCTAAATAGAGTGAGGTCAGGGATGAGTTGTAAATTCAAAGGGAAATAAAAGACAGTCTTAGAGAGATTGGAATCTAGGGAGAAAAATGAAATAACCTCCCCTCTTTCCTTCCTCCTTCCCTCTCTCCCTCCCTCCCCTCTTCCTTTCTTCCTTCCTTCCTTCCTTCCTGAAACATGTATCCAATGTCAAATATTGTAGGAATAACGCAAGATGTTAGGTATACAAACACAGAAAATAAACCCAGTCCCCACCCTTGAGAGGCACAGTCTGCTGAGGGAGACGTTGACCTCCTCAGTACCTTATAAAAGGGTAGAAAAACAAAACAAAACAAAACAGTTTTTGAGGAGAGCCCAGAATGAAGAGCCATTAGAGCTGAGAGAAAGAACTACTTGATACTGAGTGACAGGATTAGGAATCCTCAGTGAGGTGGTGATACCCGAGCTGGTTGGTTAAAGAGCAGAGATTTCCGCAAAAGGGGGAAGGGCATTTCAGGCTGAGGGAACAGCAGGAGAGCTACCGAAATATGGGGAAGTTTCAGACAACAGCCCCAGGGGCTGACACTGAGGGGCCCTGGTGATACTGAGGAGATGAGGAGGTGGCCAGGACCGTGTAGTGAAGAGGGTGAAGCCTCCAGTGTCTGGGAGAACAAGAGCATTCACTCAGTCCCAACACTGGGGCTCACGTCTCTCAGACGCAGGCATTCTTATGTGGGTGCCCTTCTAGGAGACATGCAGGCGGGGCGAGTCTGAGGGCGGAGTTCCCTAGCAGGCTCCTTGGAGACATTTACAGAGCATCTCCTCTAACTGAAGTGGTGGACCCAGCGATAGAAGGCAGTTTCCAGTGTGGCCAGAAACGTCATTGTGAAGAGAAACTCTCACCACCCAACCCCACCCAACTCTGATAGTTGGCAAAATTAGACTGCAAGCTCTTTCCATGTGCTCTAGCTCACGTCAGGAAAAAATAAACCCTCAACAGCTTCTGTTCTACAGAAAGAGGTTTACAGATTTCAATATGCCAGCCAAGAAGAAAAAATATTCTCAGCTTGATTCTTTTGCCAGCTCGATAGGCAATGGCAGAGATGGGTGGTTTCCAACGGAGTTTTTCGCTTCTGAGCTGGTTTTAAACCTCACAGCTCTGCCACTTGACAGCATCCAGGTTTCCAGACGCTGGCAGAGATGCCACAGTCTGTCACCATCAGGGCAGCGTCGAATTTTCCCATTCCGACAATGAGACAAGATGACTTTTGAAGGGTGTTTAGGACTTGGGCGGTTGGTTTTCAAGAGAGATGAGCTCTCGACCCAGTTTGCTTCAGAATATATCAAATATTGGAGACTGGGCTATAGCTTGTTTGAAGAGTCTACTTAAAGGATTACAAGTTGGACACTTTTTGTTCTGCAATTAAATAACTGCACCGACCTTTTGCTGAAAATGGTAATGAAAATCTAGGTACTGAAGAATGAAATAGGGGCCTGTCGGAAAACGGCTGAAATCCTGAGCGGTTACAGCTGATGCAACATTTGCTTGACCTCTGGCTTATCCAAGGCATTAGAAAGTGACTAAGAAGATTATATTTAACTTTAAGAAAATACCTCTGAAGTCAACTGTTTGCCCAAATGTCTGTCTATTCTGCAGCCCAACAGAAAAGAGAGGGATAAGAAAGGCAAGATGGCCTCCAGCTTTATCACCTTCTTTTCTTTCTCAAAAGGTTCTGGGTCCCAGGCCGGAGGTTGGTATGGAAGAAACCTGCTCCTGGAGCAATGCATAAAAAAGAAATAGAAGGCAATCAGGAAAACCTACTTCCAGGGAGACAGACCTAGAAATGAGAACACTGGATGCTAAATGCCATGAGGAGAAAGGGAAGCGGGAAGTGAGGACCTTTCCTGAGACAGGGGTGGCCCACGGAGGAGGCGGGGGCACTGGGTGCCAAGGAATATAGCCTGAGAAATGCTGGAACAGGATTCTTGTTTTGTATGTTCCCTCCTGTACAGGAACCACTGGAGAAGAATTTCTACGCTTTCTTCCTCTAGAATAAATTCAGTCCTCCTCAGAAAACTTCCATTCTATAGAAATCTCCCTTGGAATGGGACAACCTGTACAAATGAAAGGATTTATCCCAGAGATTTTATTCTGCTAACCACATAGCATGGTCCCTGAGGGGAGGGGGATCTGGAAGGCTAAAAGGTATAAGAACAAGTGTGAGGTGCTACAAACATTCTTGGCCTTCCTGCTACAGTTTTACAATCACTAACCCTATGGGAAGGACAAGGAAACAAGAAAGCCTACAATTTTGTCTGGACTGGGCTTTTCGCCTCCCCTGCCTCCTCATGAATTTCATCTTGGGTAAGATTTATGGAAGTAGATCATGCCTTAACATCTTTAATTTCTGTGAGACATTGGCTTTTCTTGGCAATGCCAAGGTGCCAGTCAGCCTGCCTTCATGGCTTTCCAAGTCGTGCTTGGAGGGAGATGCTGGTGTTGAGAAACGTGTGACCAGAAGAAGCTCAGTGACACA
The DNA here is from genome assembly GCF_002288905.1 of Enhydra lutris kenyoni. NCBI lineage: Eukaryota > Metazoa > Chordata > Mammalia > Carnivora > Mustelidae > Enhydra > Enhydra lutris. The sequence continues at coordinate 33,063,954 of NW_019154086.1, read as the reverse complement.
AAACGTGAGACAGAAGCTCCCTGGGGGGAATCTCGTCTGACCAATAGGCCATAGCACTCACATGGACCAAATGGACACCACTACTTTCAAGATCTTTATTACTTTAGAAAGAAGAGCTTATCAGAAGAAGAATAAGTTTGTTTTCTGCTATAGCCAAAAGAAGGCTCTAGCTGAATGGAGGAAAAAGAAAGACTTCTAAGTTGAAGATACAGATACTGCTTTAAATAAAAATCGATTATTTGAATGCATTTTTCAAAAGAACATGTCTTAAAAATTGTTTCAAAATTAGATAAAAAGTCAGAAATGATACAGTTACCTACCATGAGAGGAAATGAAGGTAAAAATAAAGTATAGTGAAGGAAATTTACAGAATATCATTTCAGGTAAAAGCAGAAAATAAATCTTAATTTACATAATAATTTAAAAATAAGCACAGCAAAGTAAATGCTTAAAATTTTGAGAATTTTAGAATCTTTCAGAAGTGTGTTCATTCTCACAAGCAATGATTTCCCTATAATGACCTGCAAATAAAGAATATCTATAAATTAAAATGAACACTTCCTATTTTATTATTTGTTTTATTCTACAGATTGAATTTGAACTTTTTAAAAACAATTTTTCCAGGGGCACCTGGGTGGCTCAGTGGGTTGAAGCCTCTGCCTTCAGCTCTGGTCATGGTCTCGGGGTCCTGCGGTCGAGCCCCGCGTCGGGCTCTCTGCTCAGCAGGGAGCCTGCTTCCCTTCCTCTCTCTCTGCCTGCCTCTCTGCCTACTTGTGATCTCTGTCTGTCACATAAATAAATAAAATCTTAAAAAAAAAAACAATTTTTCCAGTTGTAAAATCATTTTTTTAAAGATTTTATTTATTTATGTGACAGAGAGAGATCACAAGTAGGCAGAGAGGCAGGCAGAGAGAGAGAGAGGGAAGCAGGTTCCCTGCTGAGCAGAGAGCCCAATGTGGGACTCGATCCCAGAACCCCGAGATCATGACCCAAGCCGAAGGTAGTGGCCTAACCCAATTAGCCACCCAGTTGTAAAATCATTAAAGATTTGATCACCTCTTTAGGCCTCTAAGAAGGGACCTGAAAAGATGAGTGCACCCTTTTTGCTGCCTCCAAGCTTCCAAGTAACGGGTTCAAATGATTCAGCTATCACTGTCAAAATCAACTCTCTCACCTTGGACCCATCATTTATTCATCAGAACCAGAACATTAGCTAAAGTTAACTCACGTCTGTGAGGATGTGAGTTACTCACATCTTTCAACTCCTTTACCAAATTGAGCCCAGATCTTCTATTGCTTCCTATCGATGAAAGGCGGCCACTACCATTCTTAGAGCAAATGAGAGGTTTCCCAAAGGAAAGATGAATCTTGGAGAACAAGATTCATAGCCGCAAAGCCCAGCTTCTCTTCCATGTCAAGTCTCTATCCTTTGCTGACCTTGGAGAGTCTGAGCCTGGCTTTTTTTTTTTTCTTTTTTTTTTTAAAGAGAGCCAATATGCTGCTCTATAATCTCTAGGAAACTATAAATTCTTCTTGTAAGTGAAAGTTTCGGGGCACCTGGGTGGCTCGGTCCATTAAGCATCTGACTCTTTATTTCAGCTCAGGTCGTAATCTCAGGGTTGTGAGACCGAGCCCCAAGCTAGGCTCCACGTTCAGTGCTACACTGAACCACACTGAATGTGGAGCTTGATCAAGATTCCCTCTCTCCATCTCTCTTTGCTCCTTCCCTCTGCTCACCTGCACATGCATTCTCTCTTAAAAAAAAAAAAAAAAGTGGAAGGTTCTATGTGTTCTTGTGTGCTAAGAGGTTGAGGAAACGCCAGGGGATGAATCTGGGGCAGCTGAATATTATGATGGAACCCCAGGAGGTGAGCACAGAGTCAGAATGAGTGGCAAGCCTGAAGGTTAGAAACCAAGGAGGCCAGGGATGGAATGGAGACTGGGAACAAGGGAGAGTAATGCAAGAGGTTCAAGATGGCTCCATGTTCTCAGCTGAAAATGCAGACTCCTGCCTTTTGATCTACTGTGTGCTCCTCCTACATTACTTAGTGTTTTAAAGCATTTCTGATGGTTGCACATATTCCATCATATAGTTTTAGTATGAAATCCTTAACCATTTTCCTCATGTTACATTACAGTGGTTTTGTTAAAAAATTACAGTGATTTTTAAAAGATTATTTCTCATTTTCCATATTCTTAAAATTAAAAGGGAAATTACTAGATAGATGTGGATTCACCAGTTTAGGAGGAAAATTCTAGATGTTTGCTATTAGCAATATAGGTATATTTAAGAAGCAGGGGACATCTGGAAGCCAGTAGGTGAATGAGTGTTTAGACACCAAGTACCTGAACTCTCAAATAGGTAGTGAATGAGTAGGTGAGATCTTGGCGATATCTGTAAGATATGGACTTTTCTTTTTTTTTAATCTAAACAATTATAAGTGGAAAAAAGAGACTTTCCCTAGTGAAGAATAAATAAAGCCAGGAAAAAATTAAGTAGTGAAGAAGATTTACCTCAGATTTGTTGTATCTTTCTTTTAATTTGCTCTACGTTCAAGTTCTACCAGTTAATTTAAAAACATTTGAGTGTTATCTATACTGAGTTTTATTTTTGTGGAAAAGGCGTAAGTGACTTATGGTCAAAGTGTTGTTCTCTGCCATCTGTGTCTGGGAAAAGTCTAGTCAATTTGGGCATGAAGCCCAAGGAGGTGCCCCCCCCATCACCTGATAACTGCTGACTAAAATATAGGCATGGTGACCAGTGCTAGAACTCTGTGAGCCAGCAAAAAGCATGGGAGTTTCAACCTTCTATCTGGAGTTTTTGTTCTGAGATGAGATTTGAGCCAAGACTTTAATAGGAACCAGGAGTAGAAGTGGGTTCAGAGATCATACCTGGTTTGGACATGAAGCACTAGACATCTTCATGATTTTCCATGAACTCTTTCCCCAACGCTTTGTGACTTGGAGCTGATTCTGTTCAGGCTGTTTGTTCTTTGGAAAGTTCCAGTGCTGGTCTTCACCTAGCTGGCATCCCAGTGGCACAAGGGTGAATTACATAATACACATTTGAGCAAGTGGCCGTGGAAACAGTTCTGCCCATTCACATTCTTCCTGGCAGAAGGCCAAGGGCATGCTGCACGTCTCCCATCCTGTGGGCCAGGTCTCACCATCTCCAGCATCTGCTCACCAGCTGGCCTGCAAATCCCCTGACAAGTTCACGAGAGCGGAGGGCTCAGTATCCAAGCTCATGACACATGAGCCTCTGGCTTCAAGGAGTCTGTCCTTTCACATCAGGGGCATTTAATGATAAAGAAATCTCTATTCTCCTCTGCAAATAAGAGACACTAGGGCTGGTCTGATGGGGTGTTCCCTCCCCTTCCCCCTACCCAGATGTTTCATGATAGCCTGCAGTCCCATGACTGTGTGTCTAGTAAGTTCTGGTGTGAAGGTAGGCGACCTAACACCATAGAAAATGACAGGGCCTGACTGTGTGGCAGCTCTCTTCGGGCAAGCACCTGGCTCCGCGAATTCCCCTCTTCTCTCCTGTGCCTGGACACGAGCAAATGCAGTCACTGGGGCCACTACAGCTGCAGGAAAAGGGGACACTTCAACCCTCCTGCAGCTTTTCTCTCTGCAGCGCTTCCTGCTTCCTGGCAGCCCAGCCTTCAGAAGCTCCTCCCCTTGCTGTGACCTTGGCTACTTTTGCTTCCTTGGCTGTCCTGCTCTTGCCCCAGCAGGAAGTTGATTAGAAGAACAAGCAGATCTGACTCTCCCAGCTGCTACTGCCCCTCTAGCTCCTGATACCCCTGCATTCTGACGACCAGAGGCCCCCCTCCCCAGATCCTATATGTAGGAAGACACCTTCTTCTTTTCTTTTTTGGAAGACATCTATGTCTTGCAGTGGTTCCTGAAGTGCAGCCCACACCTACCGAATCAGAAATACTGGGATTGGAGCCCAGCATTCTCTGTTTAGCAAGCCTGATACATGCCAAAGTTTGATAATTTGCATTCCTACTATTTTTCCAGGTAATGCTGATGCTGCTGATCTGAGGGCCACACGTTGAGAACTACCTATTTGTGGGCTTAGGGAAGTAATGATTCGATACCAGGGTTTTGCAAACTATGGGGGGCGGGGGGAGGTGTCCCAATCCAGCCACCATCTGTTTTGTAAATAAAGTGATATTGAAACATAGCCACGCCGATAATTTGCATGTTATTTATGGCTGCTTTCCCGCTATAGTAGCAGAGTTGAAGAGTTGCAACATAGACATACCACCTGCATGCAAAGTTGAAAATGTTTATAGTAAAAAGTTTGTTGAGCCCTGCCCTATGCAGACATAGTTTCTTTGGGACAAATTTGGCCTCTTGCCAAATGAAGTACAGGCAAAGACAATAACGATAATGATACAGTGGGGAACTTGGATCTTTTTTTTTTTCCTCCTGTTCAAACCCAAGAAAGCAGCTCCAGTTAAGATCAGAAATCTCTGGTAGAGGCTGTTGCTGGCAGGGTGGACCGAGGGCTAGTCCATTGGCAGAATTTGCAGGTGCACACTAATGGAAAGTCGGGTATGCTGGGCAGCCAGCTGTGTAGAGAAGAGGCTAATTTTTAGGAATCTAAGCAATTTTCTTGACTTAAAAAAGATTACAGATTTTGAAAGGCAGCATGCTCTTGACTCAGAACAACGTGTCTATAAAATGAAAAGTTTTTATTCTAAAGGGATATTTGATTAGTTTGGACTCAAAGGAAGAAAAAAAAGGGTATTTTAACTCTTTCCCTTAGGGTTAAAGGAAGTCCATTTTTCTTCATTGATGCTCTCTACAGTGATTGAAAATGCTTTCTCTCCACTTCCTTGTTGCAAGCTTTTCCAGAACAAGAGCAATCTGTAAATGTCTAAAGCTAGAGTATGCCATTAAGTCAGACCTCCCATTTAGAAGTGTGGTTCAGCCTTTGGTACTCACAGGGCAGAGGAGGAGATCCTCTGCCTTGGAAAGAGGATAGTTTTACCTTTTCTTAAGTAATACAATGGCAAGATGGGGATAGCCATTTGGAGGCAGCAATCTCTGAAGGTCAAGACAGCAGTGTGGCAGAGGGACCCGAAGAAGCTGCTGGAAATAAGCTAGAACTGGAATGCCCAGAGTAGAATGTCCATCTTATAATTTTCCACTGGGGTGCCTTTGGACAAGTTACTTAACCTCTCTGAACCTGTTTGCTCAACTATAGAATAAGAATAATCACATCTAGAGCAGAGATTAATTTAAACTTTGTAAGTTTGTATCATGGTACGGGGCGCTGGATCAATGGTACTTTCATTTGCTCGCCTGGCTTGCTGATAGATATTTTGCCTTTATGTTTTAGGATTTCTTTGTTTTGTAATTTCAGAAATTTTAGAACTGAGAAAAGAGAGGAAATTTGGAACCAAATTGTGCTGCTTTAAGAAAGCTGAAAGCACTTCTCTAATTTGAGAGAAGGGCTTCATCTATTCATCTGTCCTGAGTAGCTGTCTTTGAAATGGCTTAGCACTGGGTTAAACATCTCTCTACAAGATGCTGGAGGAATTCCCTTCTAGAGAACAAGAAATCCAGGCACCTAACATCTAGGGGGCAAAAAATATCCTAAATGAAAAGATGATCCTAATGGAAAGAGGTTCTAGACCTGCCTTAGACACTGACCAATCAAGTCAGTTTTACTCCAGAGCTCCCTGAGACTATGGTAGCCGCCTTCCCCACAGCACTTATCTTTTTCAAAGAGGCATGTGACTTGGTTGTGGGTAGTGGGCAGTGGAGGGCAGTGGCACAAGGATAAAGGTAGTGTTATAAAACACGACAAAGATAGTTTTTTTTTTTTTTAAAGATTTTATTTGACAGAGATAATGAGAGAGGGAACACAAGCAGGGGGAGTGGGAGAGGGAGAGAAGCAGGTTTCCCACTGAGGGGCTTGATCCAAGGACCCTGGGAGCCAAAGGCAGACGCTTAACAACTGAGCCCCACAGGCACCCCCAAAGATAATTATTCTTTTTATTCCTTTTTTTTAAAGATAATTTTTCTTTTTTTAAAGATTTTATTTATTTATTTGAGAGAGAGAGAGAGAATGAGGAAGAGAGAGAGAGCATGAGAAGGGGGAGGGTCAGAGGGAATAGCAGACTCCCTGCCAAAGAGGGAGCCCAATGCAGGACTCGATCCCAAGACTCTGGGATCATGACCTGAGCCAAAGGCAGTTGCTTAACCCACTGAGCCACCCAGGTGTCCTTAAATAATTATTCTTTTTTTTTTTAATATTTTATTTATTTATTTGACAGAGAGATCACAAGTAGGCAGAGAGGCAGGCAGAGAGAGAGGAAGGGAAGCAGGCTCCCCGCTGTGCAGAGAGCCCGATGCGGGGCTCGATCCCAGGACCCTGGGATCACGACCCGAGCTGAAGGCAGCAGCTTAACCCACTGAGCCACCCAGGCACCCCCTTAAATAATTATTCTTAATGAAATACCTCAGCCTCTGTTGTTTGCAGGTGCCCAAAAACTTATGGATCATTAAAAGGAGAATCTTTATGATCTCCAGAAATAAAAATACCTTGTCAGTAGATGTTTTGTTATGAAAGTCTGTACCCACCATTCTCACAAGGAAGAAATTATTTTGTTTAGAGAAAAGAACTGAAATGTTTTTGCTATTCACCAGGAATTCGCATTCAGGTCACTGCTCACATTCACCCCCTCAGAGAGGAACTTCCATCCACCAGGCTAAAGGGATCTCTCTCTTGGGGTGCATGGGAGGCTCAGTCTGTTAAGCATCTGCCTTCCACTCAGGTCATGATCCTAGAGTCCTGGGATCGAGCCCCACATCAGGCTCCCTGCTCGGTGGGGGGGGACTGCTTCTCCCTCTACCTGCCACCCCTCCCCACTCATGCTCTCTCTTGCTCTCTTTCTCAAATAAACTCTTAAAAAAATTAAGTGATCCCTCTCTCGAGCCACTGCCCTAGCCATAGCCCCCTGCACTGTATTATTATATGAAATGATATGATATATTTATCTGATTACTTGTTTATCATCCGTCACTTCAATCAAATGAAAAGGCCTTTGCTGTACCCATTGTTGTATCTTCAGAGCCTAGAGCTGTATCTGACATATATACAACAGGCATGTATTTGATAAAGTATTTGATTAATTCTCCCCCAAAACAATTTTTCAAAAATTCTACTTAGATTTTGTGTCCCGTTGTAAAAGGGTGGTTTCAAACTAAACTGATTCAGTGGTCTTTTGTTTTAGAAAGATACTCTTTTATCTCTGTGCTCATGGTTTTATTCACTCTCTCATTTCTGATCCTTATACCTTTTATTTCTAGCCTTACTGTATGACTTCATCAAAATGATACTGAACATAGTCATAATAATGGGAATCATTTCCTTATTCCCAATCTTCAAGGGAAAGTTTTCAATATTTCAACAATAGGCATAATGCTTGCTATAGAATTTCTGAGATGTCATATATCATAGGGAAGTTCCCTTCTATTCCTAGTTTGCTAAGTTGTTTTTTTTTTTTTTCTTAATCCTATATGGATGATAATGCAAGCAAATACTTTCGGTGGGCCTATTTGGAATGATCATAGGATATTTCTCTTCTATCACCAAATGTTAAATCATCCTTATATACCTGATACAAATTCAGCCAGATCATGATATATTAGCCTTTCCATATTTTGCTGGACTTAATTTGTTAATATTTTGCTTAGGATCATGGTGTCCATATTCATGAGTGAGACTGGCCAGTAATTTTCCTTTCTTACAATGTCTTTGTCCAGTACCAATATCAAGGTTGTGTTGGTTTCAGAAGATGAAGTAGGAATGTTCCCTTTTCCTGCTTTCTGGAAGTTTATGTGTGACAGGTATTCTCAAATCCTGCAATATTTGATAGAAGTCACTAATGAAGCCATCTAGGCCCGGAGTGTTCTCGTGCTTGCTAGGTGTTAGGAAAGTACCAAATCGGATTAATCCAATTTCAGGGCTTGGGAGAACTCAAAGCTGAGTTGCTGTCTCTCTTCAAGGACCAGTCTACTTCCAATTCACTTTCCCTTCTGAGGTTTGGCTCTTCAGGGTCCCAAACCAAAGTGGAGAGAGTTTACCGAACACTTGGGCACCTCTAGGCCTCCTGGTTTGTCCTGCAGCCTGGGAAGGATGTCCAAAGCGGGGAGCAGCTTATCATTTGCTTCCTGTGTTAATCCTCAGAAGCCTGGGAGGATGGGGCTGCAGGGGCGGGGGACGGTGGTGGTACAGCAGCTGCCAAGGCCAAGCTTATTGCTCTGGGTTTCCAGCTTCTCCCATATCCTGGTTCAGAAATTCCATCCACACTGACCTGTTCTCTTTCTGATACCCTCAAACATATGTACTTTTGTTCTCTCCGGCTTTTTTAGCCTCTTCAGTTGGCCAGCTTTTCTGAATGACCTAGTCATCTCTCCCCACATGGTCACTTGGTTTTTGTCTTCCTCAAATAAAAAAGCAAACTAGAACCCGTGCACCCAAATGAAGTCTTTCAAAATAATCCCTCAAGGTGGTCCACCCACTTATTCCAAACTTCTAAATTAGCATCAACTTTGGGGTTAGGCTTGATCGACACCCCATTATTCAAAAAGCATTCTTAAGTTTCTACTGGTACCAGACACCCCACACAAGGAACTATGAATAGAGAGCTGAATAACAGAGAGGTGTCAGTCTACCGAGGAGATGAGCATCGAGGCTGAAAAAGTACAGCAAAAAGCAGGTACCGTGACAGAGACAGAAACAGAAGCTTTCTACACAGAGAGGACAGACAGCACACAGATTCTGCCTAGAGGAGCTGGTTAGTGGGTTATATGGAATATATATATTTCAGTCCGGGCTCTAGAAGAGGAGCAGAAATTTTGCAGTAAAGAAAAGGAGGAATGGTGACTCCAGGGAGAGGGAAAAGCAAAAGCAAAGAGAAAAGAGGAACAAGCGGAAAGGCAGCAGGTAACACTGGTGGAGGGTCACTTGGGCAAATTAACCTTCTAAGCTTCTGTTACCACTTCAGTAAATTAGGGATAATACTGTTTTCTGCCTCATAAGACAGCTTAATTAAATGAGATGTCACCTGGAAAGTGCATAAAACAATATTTAGTACCTAGCAAACACTTGATAAATGATGGGAACTATGATGTAGAGGAAGGGGATAGTAAGGAATGGGAAAAAACAGATTTTGTTCTCATTCATTTCACCTCGCTATTTAAAAAGTAGAACACTATTGGCAATAATCAGAAAGTTATGTCAGGGTTAGAAGTACATGGAAGGGAATAGAAGGGCCCTCCCTAAAGAGGAGTCCCAAGACCAACTTGCACCAGGTGGGATTATGAGAATTAGTGTTGAGATTCCCGAGGAGATCACTTCGCAGGAGATGACACTGAATCTGGATGGACAAGGCTGAACTTATTATTTATTTATAAAATATGTTGGGATGCCCTAGTGGCTCAGTTTGTTAGAGCATCTGCCTTTGGCTCAGGTCATGATCCCAAGGTCCTGGGATCGAGTCCCACTTTGGGCTCTCTGCTCAGTGGGAAGTCTGCTTCTCCATCTGCCTCTGCCCCTCCCCCCAGCTCCGTTCTGCCTCTCTCTCTGTCAGATAAACAAATAAAATCTTTTAAAAAAAGATATCAAAGTGTAAACAATATAAAAATATTCAAGGAGATGTTATATATTTTTTATGCTAAGTCTTTGAAATTTGATATGGATTTTGTCATTTTAGAGTAACTGCATTTCAACTGGTCACTAAAAGCATGTGGTGAGTGACTATCATATTGGATTATGCATGTCTTGGCAATACTTGGGCTTTTCATGGCTTATCTTCCAAATAACCTACTTCAAACTGTGCTTTATTCTTAAGCTAAAATGATGATGAAAGTGTATATTTAGTTTGCACAGAACATTCTGTAGGGCACATTTTGAACTCTCCCCCCAGTGTAGCTGTGGCAGCTGTAGTGACGGTTCTCTCAACAGGCCCTTTACTTACCTCAGAGTAGTTCATCTGCCCAAACGACTTGAACTTATTTTTAATAAGACATTACCTTATGGTTTCTGGTGTGTTTGTCCCTCAGACGCATCCCATGCCTCAGAGCAACCCCACACCCTGTTCATTTCCTCTTCCACACTTTGCCAGCCTCACCCTCTCTCTGGGGATGCCCTCTTTTTCCCCCTACATGTCTGCTCATCCCACCTTCCTGCCAGGTCCCACCTCCTCTGTGGACCCTGCTGTCACTAATCCAGCCTCTACTCCCTTCCTCATCCCCCCGCAGCAACCACACTGCACACCTCAGAGTTCCCTCCTGCTCTGCCTGGCTGCGGTAATTATTCCAGGCCACTCTCCATGTCTGTGTACCCTTAGAGCAACCTGCTTCAATGCAAGGTTCAAGCTTACCCTTCTGGCGAGTTACAGTAGAGGCTATTTATTCTGTTCTCAGTAAATGCCCCTGAATTAAATACTGACAGCCGTGTATAACAGAGCAAGTCATGAGGTCGTCTTTCTCCCTTCATTCCCTCATTCTAGAGAGGGTTAAAGCCCGGGCGTTCAAAAGGAAATAGCTTGATTGAGTTAAGGGACTGGTGATTGGTTTCCTCATCTGCACAAATTGGAACCTGTCTTAAGTTGCCAAGTGGAAAGAGGTTACCACAGCAGCACCAGGAAGAAGATGCTAGAGAGAAAAGACATTTTCTGATCTTTAATACCTTTTCTTTACCAGCCAAGAGCTACGCCATAGCACAGGGAGAGAGCACAAGTCCAGGATTCGATGAGTCCTATTGGAGGCCAGACTCCATCCCTCCCTTTCTTTTCTGCAACATCAGTTAACCTCTGGAGTGTTAATTAGACATAGATGAGATAAGAATAATACCTACCCTGCCCACTATGTGAGAGCAATGAATGTACTGGGTTCCAATGGGACAGCATTATACAGACTCCCAGTTTGGCTGTTTTCCGGAGGGCAGGATTTGGCTTATGCTGGGAGAGAAAAAAAAAAACTGGAAATCAACACTCCATTTTTATTAGCCTCACGCTCTCTCCTAGAATCACCTAGAGTGGAGCTCAGCCATGGTGAGGGAGCTCGAATGAGACAAATGTTGATTCTACCATGTTCTAAAAATGAGCCCACAAGGGTGAAGTCTATTTTCAAAGGTAGAGACCAGAAGTGGCGGGGGCCGTTGGGCTAAGCTAGGAATAAAATCTCCGGAGGTATTTCGGCCCTCAGGGATATTGCTGCGTTGATTCTGGGCAGATGAGAGGTGAAGGGAAACTTCTTTGGATGATTTGTGCAATGCAGGGAACTGCCTCCACAACCATTTGCCAACTTCTGACCTTTACTGAACACAGGGAAGACAAGCCCTATGAGGTTGTGGGGGCAGGGCAGGGGGGAAGCATTTGAGACCAAATTGCGTAGAGGAATTGGACATACTTGCCTCATGCAAAGCTGTGCACCCACCACGCCACCCCTCAGAGCAGACCCGGAGCCTGGTGGCTGCATGTCTTCTTGGGACTACCAATTATTTTCCAGTTTTTACATATTTTTGTTTACCGGTTTTATTCTGTTCTCTTCAAGTCCAAGAAAGAATGCAGTGGGAGTTCCCGCTCCAATGTTCAATCAAACTTGGAAATGGCCCAGGATATAAATGAACATAATAATTATATGTCAATCATCCAGTGTTATTGAAAGCTGCTCATTGCAAACATCAAAATAGTCTTAAAGAACCAAAGATGGTGATTTTGTGGGCCGTTATACATGCAAGCTAGCACTAGTATTCTGCCTTTCTACTTCATATAACATTCCTATATAAAGTAGAACTTCCCCAAATTAGTTTCCTTCAGGTTCTTTGTTCAAAACGCCAAGGTCATGGACTTGCAGTCTTTAATCTTAAGAGTGTTGTGATCATTCTTTCCAGATACAAATGCTCACTAGCCAGAGTCCAGTTTTCATTTATCAGGACAAATCCCTCATTCTTCTCATTGTGTGCTTAATCAATAAAGTTTTGGCCCCTTATAACTTGCAGTTTCAAAACCAGCAGTGTTAATTTGTGAGAACCATCGGTCCCAACCATCTTCAAAAGGAAGTTGGTCTTACAGATTTTTATTATTTTCTTTTTTCCCCCTAAGGAAACAATAGGTTATGAACTTTATTTTATTTTTTTTAAGATTTTATTTATTTATTTGACAGAGAGTATAAGTAGGCAGAGTGGCAGGCAGAGGAAGAGGGAGAAGCAGGCTCCCTGCTGAGCAGGAAGGCTGATGTGAGGCTCTATCCCAGGATCCTGGGATCATGACCTGAGGCGAAGGCAGCTGCTCAACCGACTGAGCCACCCAGGCGCCCCAGGTTATGGACTTTAGATCAGCATTCCCAGAGCAGAGTGCTTCACTTTAGGAAGCTCTCTCTTTGCTGACTTAACAGGTGTATACTAGCAGGGGTGTGCATGGTCACCTGGGAGAGCAGGCAGGCGGGAGGGGACAGACTGTGTCACTGTTGAGACAAATGTTATAAGGACCCAGGAAAAGCAGACTTCTTCCTTCTATACCTTATTGTCGTCCTTACTATACCGTATGTGGAAAACACCTACTCAGTCCTGCTCAAGCTTGGTGCTTGTAAAGGATAGTCAAACCAAACTAAATTATTAGTGCTTTGAAGATTAGGGACGATGTGCTAATGACTACTAATGAGAGAGTTAAACAATACAGTGAACCCAGAAGGTCCTGAGGAAATCATCTGGCCATGTTTTGGGTGATTTTGAAAGGCTGAAGAGCATTCCTGTTTGGACAGGGCTGCTTTGTTTTCCTTCTCTGAAGGGAGCTCTAATCGTTTTAATATGTTTATTGGCTCTAGTTGATTTTTCACGCATAGTCGGCATTAATCTTGATGTTTGTAGGCAAGTAGAGCTAACTCAGATGATCCCCTTTCAACATGTAGACTATGCAATTTCTAAAAAGCAGTTCAAAACACTCTTTTGTTTAGTTTTGCTGAAAAACAACCCCACCAAACTATAAAATTAAAATACAAAACATAGATATTGAACAGGGATATCGAAAGGGAAGCCACTTTCATTCTCCTGTTGTTAACATGTGTCTTTCCCACTGGAGCAAGGTAAACACTTCTCACCAAGGTCTGCATAGACATGGCCTCAGTTACCCAAGAGCCTAGTTACAACACAGCACAATCAATCGATCACATAAAACGTCCGATATTTCTGTTTATTCCTCTGGGCCTTCCATGACTTCAGGCCCTCCCACCAATTACAGGACCAAAAGAACATTATAGAAAGGTCTAAACCTGACAAATACACAGTTTAATAAAATCAGGATTCCTACTGCCCCCAAGTTCTCTGGGTAAGCTTTATCTTCCCAGGAATATATTTGACAGAAATATTCATTTTTTGACATTTTCAATGCCAGTTATTCCAAAAGTGGGGGGTGGACAACAGACTTGTAATCACTCAGGAAGTTGATCCAAGCAGCCTCGGGCCTAGAGACTGAGGTTCATGGTGATCTTATTTTAGTGGCTCTGGCATTCATAACCAGTCACTTCAATTCAGATTCCTTTCATCTTAATTAGGACAGGCGACGTAATGACACAATCAAACACATATGGTAGATTTGTAAAACATTTGGGATGACTGCTGGCTGCTAATCTCGTGGTATTTACTAGAATATATTGATGTGTACATGTAAAAATATTGTGCTGAAGAGTAGGAATCACCACTGAGGCTTGAGGCAGGAGAAGTGATAGACTCGGGCTACCAGGAACCGCACTGGGTGACGGGAAGGAAGGTGCCATTTTACAAAGCATTTGAGAAGTGCATGACATGGCAGAATCGGGCGGGCTTGATAGAATTTTCACTTTAACACTGCTAGCTGAGAGACCTTACGTCAGTCACTGCAACTCTGAGACTCCATGTTCTCTGAAAAATGGTGGAGAAACCACTTCAAGGTTGTTACTTATAAGGAGTAAATGAGGTTGTGGATGTAGAGGTTGGTACAAGTTCTCCGTGAAGAGACCATCACCATGAGCACCTGGCTACCACCTACTGTGCTGATTTGGAACGCTCTGCTCTGCAAACTTCTGAAATGTCTCCATGTGCAGTCTGGACCAGCTTGAAGAAAAAGGTCCAGAATGGTTCACGTGGAAAGCCAAGCTGCCTAGAAATGGAAGGATCAGAGTTTTCATTGCCTTTCTTTTCTGCTTTATAAGAGCACCCTCCACCTCCTGGGGAACTGCGAGGGCTTGACTCCTGATAGCTTGTATGGAGATGCCTGTATTTCCCTCTAGTTTCCTTCCATAGGGACATTAACAATGCCTTTCCTTTGGTATGTGAGGAATCCCATCCCCACAGGAATAATAATCTCAACTCAGAGAGAGACCCACCCCATTACTTTGCAAGAGGGATGCTTTTAATTCTTAATCTTGATTCTAATTCTTTTTCCTGTTTGTCCTGATCTTTGAGAACCATTGCCACACTCCTTGTGTGTGTGTGTGTGTGTGTGTGTGTGTGTGTGTGTGTGTGTTTAGCTGCAGAAAAAAAAACCACTGAGTGTGTGTTTTGGTATATATGTCTGTTCAGTCCCCTAGAATGTAGGCCCTTGAAAACAAGACTTTTAATAGATGGCTTCTTTGTTCCATGGCAGGTAAGTCCAACTACTTTTATTGTGTGTCTTAATCAGGAAAACCAGGCACTTCTGGTAAACATATATTTTTAAAATATATACATATGCTACTATGCTAATATTGCAATAATTGTAGAATATATTAAAAAGTAGGACATTTTAAAAGAAAAGGTTAAAAATGCAAATAGGAGTACTTCTCATTTTTCTCCCCACATGGCAATGGGCTGTCTTGTGGGGCACATACATCCATTTTGGAGACGGCTGTCCCAAAGCATGGGGGGCACAGACTGATTTTTTTTTTAACCACTGAACAGTCACACTGGCCGGGACCCAGACACATATTCTGGGCTCCTTCTTCTTTCCATTGGTATCCAGCCTGCCTGCTCTCTTTCTTCAATGCTCCCCTCCCCCATACACATTGACTCTGTCGGTATCCAGAGGAACATTTGGGTCACTGATTTCTTATTTAGCTTACACTTGTGTTTTCCATAATTATTTCCTGGATGTAAAAGGTGCACCAGTCACCCGCATTGTCCCTTCTTGCTAATATAAGAAGCCCCAGAGGCTGCTTATTTGCAAGGATCCTACTGTCTGCCTGGTGTTTCAGTCACATTACGTGCACCGTATGGGATGGCCACCCACAGAAACTGTGGGAAAAGTTCTTTGCAGAAGTAATCCTGCTTTCATGCCGGGACACAGATGGTAGTGTGGTTAAGGAAGTGGTGGGATAGGCTGGGGCATGTGTACAGTGGAACCTGGGCCATTGTGTAGGTTTTCAGGAAGCCCACACAAGAGCTCTCTCACCAAACATATGCTGAAGCCCTGTTACCAGCTTGGAACTCTCAGATAAGGTTGCTGTCTTCAGGGCATTCTCACTGGAGAAATGAAATTATACCACAGGCAGCTGGTCATGACAGGACATGGCAAAGTCATGAAGAGGAAGGTCTGTGTGTTCTGAGTCCTGCCAACACAGCCTATGGGACCATGACCGCCCCTAAGGAGATGCCCAATGTGGCTAGACATGGAAACACACACTGCATGGGGTACTGAACACAACCCTTCCGATGGTGCTGGAAGCCGTTTTTTATGAATAAGAATCTGCCTAGAAAAGGCAGGCCACAAAGTAAAGGTTAAGAGGAGGGCAGGTCTTATAACTGGGAAAATTTTCCATCAGCAGGAGTAGAAAAATAAAAATCAGTCTGTTGTAAAATAGCCTGCCGTCACCCACTTCAGAAGCAATACCGTATCAACACCTTCACATCCATAAGTCTTCCTTTGGGACTTTGCCCTCCAACATCCAGCCCAATACCAGCATTGGTTGTTATTCTCTCTACCCCACAGAGGCAACACTTCCGTGGTTAAGAGAGGGTGGGGGGGGGGGGGGGGGGGGGGGTGCGGGGGGTGGAGCCGCTGCCTTCGGCTCAGGTCATGATCTCAGGATCCTGGGATCGAGCCCCGCATCGGGCTCTCTGCTCCGCAGGGAGCCTGCTTCCTCCTCTCTCTCTCTCTCTCTCTCTGCCTGCCTCTCTGTCTACTTGTGATCTCTCTCTCTCTGTCAAATAAATAAATAAATAAATCTTAAAAAAAAAAAAAGAGGGGGGGCGCCTGGGTGGCTCAGTGGGTTAAGCCACTACCTTCGGCTCAGGTCATGATCCCAGGTCCTGGGTTCAAGCCCCGCATCGGGCTTTCTGCTCAGCGGGGAGCCTGCTTCCTCCTCTCTCTCTGCCTGCCTCTCTGCCTACTTGTGATTTCTCTCTGTCAAATAAATAAATAAAATCTTTAAAAAAAAAAAAAGAGGGGGTGGGGTTTTGGGATGACCACGGTCCTAAGCACTTGACAGTCATGATGAATCCCTAAGTAATTACTCTCACGATTCCCAAATGTGAGCTTCTCATTTGTTTTCAGTGACCCTCAGGGAGGGAAAAATCAGTTATCTATCAATGACAGGAAGGAGGAGAAAGGATTCCAAAGGTTTGATGTTAATACTGAAGAATGCTCCGATTTCCAGAGGATATTTCCTGAGTTGGCGCCCCTCATTCACCAAGCACACAGGCAATCGTTTATCGAGCCTGTAGGGCTCTGCAGTCTGAAAAGATAACAGGTGCTATACCCGGGGTTCCTTAAGACTTCTTGTCAATCAAGCCAGCTGCTCTAGTTAGACTCTGATGCTTTCTTCTTCAGACTACTAAAATCACCTCCTAATTGATCTCCCTCCCTCCATGCTGCCTCCTCCAATCCATCCTCCACACTGCTGTCAGTATCTTTCTGAAATGCAAATTGGATGCTATTTCATCCTTGCTTAAATCCTAAGAGCTCCACGTCACCCACAGGTTACATCAAATTAATTAAACACGGCCTTCAAGACCTTCTCACCCTAGTCCCAGTCAACCTTTCTAGACATTTCAAGGTCCCTGGTTCTACTTGGACCCACTGTTCATCTGTTAACCACACCATGTACCTTCTTATTTGTGTGCATCTCTCCGCTCAAACTGGTTCCTCTGCTCAGAACACCTTCCCACTTCTTCACCTGCTGAGCTTCTCCTCCTTCCTGGAGTCTTAGCTCAGATCCTTCCCTCCTGGGAAGCTTCTTTCAAATAGCACCAAGCAGAGGTCCCCACCCACTTCTCTGTTCCCATCCCACCTCCTCCGTAGCTCTGTTGTGTGCTGCCATTGTCGCAGATGGATTCTTGTCTATTGGTGGCCTCCTTCTCTCTACGCCCCAGAACCTGACACAGTGATACCCAAGGGCTGTTTGATAAATCTTCCAGGAATGGCTGCCCAGAAGGAAATTATGGATCTTTCAGGTTTCCTAGTAAGAAAAGCTCTTTCCCAAAGGGCTTCTATAATTCTTGTTTGTAGGTGGCCCACTCTCTGGGTCTGGATGCAGAGGACCTCTGACTCAACCACCACTTTTCTAGAAACATCTTGAATCAAACAAAAGAACTTGCTGTGAATAACCAGAAAATCTCAAGCTGAAATAGAACAGAATCAGAAACAATATTCAGAAGGTATCCTTCAGTGTTAACTTTTCTTCACCATTCCAGATACTGGCTACTTTTTAGATGTTAGTTCCGCTTTAGGCCTGTGTGTTAAATGCAGACCACACAATTCTGGGTGGACCAGCTACAAGCTGGATTTCACCAGCGGTTCTGCATCTGATGTTCTGTGATCGGACCCGCCTTCAACATTGAAAATGTACTTAATGAGTCACTGAATTGGGTTTTGATTGTCTCTTTTTTCTATTTTTATAGGGAGGCAATAAAATCTAAGTTAAGAGTGCCTCAGCTAATAGATGCATCTTGGTGTTGAAACGAGGCTTCTTTGACCCGCTGATGTCCAAGTTCATTCACTTAATCCACAGAAAAGCCACCAGGAGGGGCTGAGTCCAGATTTCCATTCTCTTTATCTAACAGTTGGAGCCCACTTACCCTTTGGCTAATGATTCACTACACCAAGGCCCCAGCCATACAGCAGAATCTGCATTTTTTTTTTTTTTTCAGAAAGGCAACAAAGGCGTGTAGCCAATTTTCCAAGGTACTCTCTCCAAAATGAGCCAAATTAAATTTAAAAATAATTCCAGAACAGTTCCTCTCCACATTTGTAAAAGAATGGCTGCTTGGCTAGGCACTACTATGAGAAAAGGGCAAAGTCTCCCCAAAGATTTTCAACTTTATTTTTTACCCTAGTTAGAAAAGCGTTTGGGAAAGCAAATTGCATTTTGACTAAAAAAAAAAGAAAAGAAAAAGTGTGGGTGGAAACATGTTATGAAAAGCAATAATCATACTGTTTCATAAATCCCTTGAGACTAATATTAAGTACCGCCTGAATCTAATGTTCTAGTTATAGAAACAATATATTTACAGGTTAATCTAAGGGATATATTTTTCTGTTCACGAAAAAAAAAAGAAATGGGTTTATTTCCAAATTCCACACAAGCTCTCTTTGTAAACCAATCCTTTTGGACAGGGCCACTATAGTCATTGAAAATATTTTATATAGGGAATTTGAATGTAATTATCATAAAAAATGCCCAGTGGTTTAAAAAAAAAAGAATAGGTTTGAGATCATTGAATCCACATTCCTCCAACACCCATTATTGTAATGATAAAACTAGAGTATTTTTTCTTCCTTTGCTGAACAGACAAAGCCATGATATGTAATTATTCAGGATGTGCTTTGTTCGGATGGTAAAGATGGGACCACTGGGATTTCCTTATCTGAGTAAGATCAATAGAGACTATACTCTATTAGCTTGCTTCTGGCAGTAGGCTGTGTAAAGTGCCATAAAGGCAGCCTAAACCCTTGTAATATCGGAGAGCAGCTCGGAGTACAATACCACGGGGAGACATAGTGCTGTGTAAGGCTCAGTAGTTGACAGAGATGATTCTCTAAATTCCTTGATTGTTTTCCTTTCTCCTCCCTATTAAGGTAACAGTAGCAATGAATACTATTTCACAAAGTCTTTTCCATATTTCTGCAGGATTATACTCAAAGAGTTCCAGGTTTTATTGTCCATTTTTTTGTGATTTGAAGTTAGAATCTGCATTTAATGAGCATTTGCGGAGGTTCTACCCTGCCCTTGGCCTTGTGCCGAGCTTTGAGGATCTACATATAGATGGGATGATATTTGCCCCTCCTGTTTAGATGTGGGGAGGAAAAATAAAAAGTCTTTATTTGTTTCCTATAACTGACCTTATTTTTCTCTAAAGTCTCTATTCTTGCTGATGGCAGGGGAGGGGGCACATAGGATCTCTCATTCAAAGCTAATTCTATCTCTTCTGGTTGAAAAGATAAACTTTCTACCAGGGATCCCTCTCCCTTCTTTTTTTCCTTCTTCCCAAAATAGTGTCAGTGAGTGAGAAAGAGCTTAGGAAACTTCCAGGCCACCATGCCATCCTGCTCTTTTGGCTACATGAGGTTATTGTGAAGCATCCCACCAGGACTTGGAATTCTGCTGGGAATCCTGGGGCCCAAGGAGCAAGTACGGGGTCTGAAATTCCCACAAACCTCTCTGGTTATTTCTAATCTTTCCTCACCCTCTGGAGAGTCTTTTTTTTTTTTTTTTTAAAGATTTTGTTTATTTATTTGACAGAGATCAGAGGCAGGCAGAGAGGTGGGGGGGAGAAGGCTTCCTGCTGAGCAGAGAGCCCGATGGGGGGCTTGATCCCAGGACCCTGAGACCATGACCTGAGCTGAAGGCAGAGGCTTAACCCACTGAGCCACCCAGGCGCCCCCCTCTGGAGAGTCTTAACCATAGTGGGCAGGTCAGGGAGAGTGGCAAGCAGTGAGCCTAGCCACGTACTTCTGACTTGGTTCTGTTCTTCTCTTCTTCTCTCTGGCAGAAGAGGATTCTATTTTCCTTCCAGTCTGAGGCTTAAGGTCACATATTAGCAACTGAATTAGGTTAGGGTGACCACCTCCTTTATCAGTCAAAGTAGGACACTTTTTTGAAAGTAAAAAGGGGAAGGGTTCCCCATGAATAACTGTGTATCAAGCGACAGATATAATCAGAACCCAATCTGGGTTAACCATGATGTACGGTGTCTAGTTAAATGAGATCAAATTCATGTGTTCCCTTTCCAGATTTAGGATTCTTTGCTCTGTGATTCTAATGGTTCTTCTTAAAAAAACAATGCACAGCAATATAGCAAGAGCTGTATGCTAGAGTTCTTAAAGGCAAAGTTCCCCTGTAGGTATGTGTATCCAATAGTCTGGTAACATACGTAGCCATTG
This sequence comes from Enhydra lutris kenyoni, assembly GCF_002288905.1. Taxonomy (NCBI): domain Eukaryota; kingdom Metazoa; phylum Chordata; class Mammalia; order Carnivora; family Mustelidae; genus Enhydra; species Enhydra lutris. The sequence continues at coordinate 33,043,591 of NW_019154086.1, read as the reverse complement.
GCTGAACTCATAATGCAATGATCTTGGCAGCTTCTTCTGTGCTATATCTACAGAAAGAAAGACACAGAAAAAAGGGCAGGAGCACAGGCAGATTTTGATCTGTAACACATTTTCTAAACCTACCTAGCGGGTTGGTTGTTTACTTGAATGATGTTGTTTCTAGCATTTAGATCCATGCACTGTTAAGTTGGAATCAATATATCCACCCAGGTCTGAATGTATATAAAAGTCAAGGAATGAGCTAGGATGAGTCATAGTTCTCATTAGTCTGTGAAATTGTAGAGCGAATGTCCAACTGCTGAGCACTGTTTATCTAGCTGAAAGAGCTATTTATTGACTTAGTTGGGAGAGATTTAATTCATTTATCCATCCAATCCTCCATTCCTCCATCTGTCCATTCATCCACGCCGTGTATTATTTCAGTCAAGGAAAAAATGCGTGACCACAATTGGAGCCAAGAACGAGACGGAATATGTACACTGTAATGACAGAAATTGATGTCCTGTGTGGGCCAGAGATTTGACTCCAAGCTTTCTAGGAACCAACCAGAAAAATCTCTTGCAAGTTATACAAGTTCAAGTCTGTCAGATAATACCTAATATAATAATTATAATTATATACATAATATAAGTATAATAACATAACACTTATCGAGTGCTTACTATTTGTTGGGCACTGAGTTAGGCTTCCTATATGAAATTTTTTTTAAGTCCCCCCAGGAATCTTAAGAGACCAAAACTAAGAAATGCCCACATTATAGATGTAGAAACCAAGGCTTAATGAGAATAGGTAAAAGAGTCCTAACCAGGTGGCCAAAGGACTCTCTTAGGAGCCCTAGCTCTTCATCTTAAATGCTCAGAATAAATACACCCCTTTTTGTTTCGAGGTCTCACAGTAACTTCTTGAGGGATTTTATAATGGGGATTGTTTGGGCTGTGAACCACTAGACCTTTGATAATACAGGACATGTACTCAGTATACCCTATTCTTTTCCTCTGTAATAATCCAGTCTAGTAATATAATTATTTGTGTAATACTTATCTCCCCAGCTAGATTTAAAGACCATAAGGTCAAGGACTGTGTGTCTCTTTTCTACTACCTTGTCGGCCCCTGTACACGAGAGAGGTTGAACACGCATTTGTTGCATAAATGAGTGGAATAAGGAGTCTCAGAACTATTTATAAAACTGCATTTGCACAAAGAAGCTTCAGTTCAATCTGAATATGCAATTTTGTTTTTGCTTCCTATTTTCTTCCTCAATCCTATTTTCCTGTCCGTCCCCCCCCCACCAGCACACTTTATTACCTTTATCATTTAAGTGAAATCACTTTAGAATTTCTTGACCTGCATTTGAGTACAGATCTCAAGGAACAAAGACTAAGAACTTCTGTTCTTAACGGTGGGAATGATTTGATTTTGCTTAAAGCCAGAGGCCCTGGCTGCTGAGTCCAGCTTTGCAACCCTGCCCCACCCTGTGTCCCTGTCTCCATTTTCATTTGCAATCTTCTTCTTCTTTTTTTTTTTTTTTTCTTTCTGATAATGGAGGGGAGGAGGAGATTGGTCAGAAATGACTCTACACAAAAAAATTTAATGGTTTTGCTGTTACTAAGTGTGTCTGGGGAGAATGAGAAAAGAAGGTATCAGACATAAAAGATTTGAACTTGAGATCCAAGACCAAAAGCTCAAGAGAACTCACTGGGAGTCCCAAGCTGTAGGTGGGGGCTTTGTTCTTGGTCAGGATCAGGGTTGAGTTTCTGTCACCTTCAGAGACCTGTTGTAGACTTCGTCAAGACTCAGAGGTTCAGCTCCTGGTAATGAATGAATGGTTCATGAACATTGTTGGATAGTGAGAAACTACACCAATGAATCTTAAGCTGCAAAAATGGCCAAAGCAAAGTGAACCATACTGAGGTTAGGAGCTCACTCCACCTACGGGGAAACACACCCAGGGAGGCAGCTCTTGCTTACTGTGTAGCCCGTCTGGGACCAGAGCCTAAATATGGAGAAGTCACTCATCTATCTTAGGCTTGGCCTTGGCCAGATACAGCTACCCTAAAATATATCTTCTATGCCCTCCATCTCTTGGTAGCCACTCTTGCCAATAATCACTTGCAGGGGCCAGGACCCCCAGAGTGCCAGCCTGGCCCTCCGTGCCTGTCTACGTACAAGCTTGACCTCATCTTGCCCATGAAGATGTCCCCATCCCTTTCTGTGGCGATCTCAGCATCTATGGGGAGGTGGTTGTGTTAGTACAAAGATTTTGGAAAATATAAATATACAGAAATGAAAGACTAATCATTATCACCTACAGGAACTGCTACTATCCGTACTTTAAGTGAATTTTCTTCTAGATTTTTTTCTATGCGTTTCTTTAAGATCATATTGTAATAAATTGTACATTCTGCTTTTTTCATTTGGCAAAGTAATGCAAGCATTTTCTTATGTCAATAAAATGTTTTGAAATATAATTTTAAATGGTTACATAATAATCTATCATACTGATGAAACTTAATTGGTTCTCCTATTATAGTTTTTTTAATTATCATAAAGACTATAATCCATATTTTTGTACTTAAACCCAATTGCAGATGAGTATATTTTTCTTTATTTTTTTATTTTTTTAAGATTTTATTTATTTATTTGACAGAGAGATCACAAGTAGACAGAGAGGCAGGCAGAGAGAGAGAGGGAAGCATGCTCCCTGCTGAGCACAGAGCCCGATGCGGGACTCGATCTCAGGACCCTGAGATCATGACCTGAGCCAAAGGCAGCGGCTTAACCCACTGAGCCACCCAGGCGCCCTTTCTTTATTTTTTAAACTCTTTTTTAAAAAAGATTTTATTTATTTTCTTGACAGAGAGAGAGAGGGTTGGGGGAAGGCACACACAAGCAGGCAGAGGAAGAAGCAGATTCCCTGCTAAGCAGAGAGGTCAGCTTGGGGATCCATCACTGGACCTGGGATCATGACCTGAGCTAAAGGTGGCCACTCACCCAACTGAGCCACCCAGGCACTCCTCCATTTTCTTTTCAGATGGTTACTAAAAGTAGGATTATAAGGGGACACCTGGCTGGCTCAGTCAGAAGAGCGTGTGACTCTTGATCTCAGGATTGCGAATTCGAGTCCCATGTTGGGTGAAGAGATTATTTAAATAAATTAAATTTAAAAGAACAAAGTAGGATTATCTTGAGTTGCAACTCTTGTTTCATTATATGGAAGAAAAGCAGTTCCTGGTAAACGCCTTGGTATTTTGGTGTGGGTGATGAGACAAGATGTAGCACAAAGCAGTGACACAATAAATGTGCATAAATGAAGGGACTCAATCCTGTTTGGAGTATTTGCATTTTATAAAAGAGGAAATTTGTCAACAAATTTGTCTTAAATTGGTAGAAATCCAGGCAACAATATTTATAATATTGAAGAAATAAAAATTGTGTATGCAGGACTCTCAAGGAAGGAAGGTTTTCTAAAAAATCTTAATTCAACTTAACCCTGTAAAGACCATTGGCTACTATGTTCAAAGTAACCAACTCTTATGACCCATCCTGGCTCTTTGGTCACTTCGTTGCTGTGAGCCTGGCATCATTCCAAGGCCTGGGAACAATGCATGAATCATGGAGTCTGTCCTCAACAAGTCCACGACTTTATGGTTTATGGGGAGACCCGTCATTCAGACAACACACAGGGAACACGAGAAGAGCAAAGTTGAGCCACAAGAAGTAATTAGCCCTTCCTGGGGAAGTCTCCTTGGGAAGGAATTTGGGGGCTGAAACTTCCTCTTCCAAAAGTTCCCAGGGTAGGTTTGTCTGCTCTCTGTTTAAGTTCTGTTTCAATAAAATAGCTGTTAATGTAGGGCCCAGAGCAATTTTTGGACCACTTTTCTCTCCTGTGCCTGGAGAGAGAGCAGTTAAGCTGGTTGCCAGCAGCCTTGTAAAGTCCTGGCTCCTGTCCCTCTCTAACCTCATCTTGTATTGCTTTGTCTCTCCCTCTCTCTCTCTCTCTCTCTCTTTCTCTCTCTTTCACACACACACACCCCTCTGCCATACTTACCTCCCTTCTGCTCCTTAAGCCTCTCCCTACCTCAGGGTCTTTCCTTCTCTCTCTGCCTAGAACTCTTCCCTGAGATCTTTTCAAGGCTGACTCCTTCCCATCCTTCAAGTCCCTGCTCCGAGGTCACTTCGTCAGGGGACTGCCCCCACCCACTCACCCATGCCATTATCCACCTTCATGTTGTAAAAGTGCCTCTTATTCACTGAAGTTACTTCTGTGCCCCTTGTTCACTGCAGAGCACCCCGCTAGAATGTAAGCTTTATAGGGTTGCTCACTTGATCTGTTGTGTTCACTGCCACAGCACTAAACCCTAGAACAGTGTCTGTCTTCAACAGTAGGTGCTCAGTAAACATCTGCTGGATAAATGAAGAACCCACTCTGGAGAGCTGATTTATTCAAGTTTATGTCGAGCCCCTTTGCCCACAGTAGCTCCAAAGTGTTTGCGGGATTGAAGGATGGTAAAAATCACTCTTGGTCTCATCTTCTCTTTCAAGCAACGCAATGTCATCTCTTCCAAAGTGACCTTTCCATTCCCCTTTCCAAACCCTTATCGCCACATTCCAGAAGTCCTCCCATCTCCTGTCAGTGAAGCATGCAAATGACTTTTTTTTTTTTTTCTGTTTACAAAAAAGCAAAAACCAGGAAGAATCCAGTTGTGTTGCATTTTGAACCCATGTGAGTTGTCTATGTTCTGCCTGTTTTCTTCCCCTGCTGTCTCTGTGTGAAGGCTGATTAGGAGAAGAGGGGCAGTTCACGGGCTCCCACAGCTGCCAAAGCATTCACCCCCAAGAGACCGTGGGAAGCCATGGTCAAGGGCTGAGGCTCCGGCACAGACATTAGGAGCCGGTGGGTGCCTAGCAAGAACCACAGAGACTCGTTTTCAATCTTCTCTAGGCCTCCACAAATGACCAAAGCCAGGCAGGGGCCCTTTGGCTGCTAAGTCCTCTAGGGAATAGGGGTGGTTGGGTCATTTCAGTTGGCCGGACCACATGAAGGCTGCAGGGGGCCTTGGAAGAGCGCAGCTCAGCAGCCCACAGAATTCCGGCCCGGCTGTGCTGCGCGCTGCATGTGTGGGACCTCGCCTCCTCGTTTAACCTCGCTCAACCTCCGTTTCCTCGTGGGTGAAGCCGGCATGAGAGTGTCGACCCAGAGAGATTACATGCCTTTTATATGCTTGAATTATGAACAAAAAGACCTAGAAAGATGCTGGCACGTGACAGGTGCTCTAGAAATATTTGCTATTATTAAGAAGCTGAGTTAAGGTACGAGGAACATAATTGAAGTGAAAAATGAAATATAATTAGCTGCGCTTTTCCATTTTTAAAAGTCAAAGAGGGGCTTATAGATATCAAATAGCCAAGAGGATTCACAGTGGATTCAAAGCTTTACTCCATTGTCCGACAACACTGAATTGTCAAATGATTAGGCTTAATTAAGTTTTCACCATTTCCCTTCTTGTCATACGATGGCGATTCTAAAGCTGGAGATTGATGTCTTTGGGATCGCATCAAAGAACTGTCAGATCCCCAGCGACTTTGCCCTCGCTATCAACACTACTCTCTGAATCCCTGTTCTCTAAATCTTGCTTAGAATCGGATAAATCAGTCGACTTGAATGAAGTACTGCTATTGAGTTAGCCAACTGAAATTAATTACTTTAATTTTGTAAGATGGCTTAATTCACAAAGCAGAAGTTCAAGTTATTTCCCAGAGTTCCATAGCTGCCATCCAATGATTAATTTAAAATGCCTGAAGTCAATTTTTTAAAAATTATTCGCATTAGTAAAACTTCAGCCAAGTCCAAGGAGAGGTAGCTCCGATTCCATTTTCAAATGGATGTCAATAAGATTTTTGTCTTATGGTCCTAAAGAACATATTCCCATCCCTTACAGTTTCAAGAGGGGGGTGGCCTTTTTTCCCTCCCTCCCCTTCATGGGTCTATAGAAAAGAGCTTTTCCTGTGTAGGAAGTAACATCGGGGAGCAATTCTCATGGCTGAGGGGTTGTTCTCCGAGTGAGTCCCCGCGAGATGCCACAGTTTCCTGTCAGCGCCACTTGACGGCTGTCAACCCCAAATGAGATACAATTTCCCCACTCAAGGAGACTAAAAAGACAAACGTAGAGGTTGAAGAATGAAGATAAACTGAAACGAGAACGCAAGCCTGCCTAATGACTAGCCATTTACGACAGCACTCAAAGTAAAGTCATGCGTGGGCCAACTGTGTTCACTTTCCACAGCCAGCAAGCCAGTTTCTCACCTGTTAATTCTTCTGAAGAGAAGGAGCGTTCATTAACCTCAAAGCCAGTTACCAGCTCGTGATGCAACCTAGCAGCTCCTCAATAAACATTTGCTGAATTAGAAAATTTTTAAAAAGCAAGCAAACACACCAAGAGCAATGTTCTGGCAATGTGAGGGTGTTTACAGGTAAAATGAAATTAAATGAAACAGGCACGTTGGCTTCCAGGGGTCCTCACCTTCCTCATTTTTTTGTTTCATTTCCGCATCTACCGTTGACTCACGCCACGTTTCTCATTAGTCAAACCTAGCTTCAAAATTACGCTTACCCCCGTGAGAAACACATTTGCTGACTAGAGATCAGGTTTGTGCATAGTTCCTTTTATTCTTAGCCTTATGATATCCAGTCAAAGGACTTTCCAAAGTTATTGAAGTCAGGTTTTTTTGTTCCCAGAGGTATGTTGGTGTATGGTTTGCCATTCATTCATAATACAGTTAGATTCATTTTTCACAGTGAGCCATGTCCTCTTAGGTTCCTCTGCCATCCTGGTAGATTTTTTTTAATTTGCATTGAGTAAAATTCACTTTTTGTGTTTTTACTGTGGTACACATTTTGATAAGTGCAGTCATGCCACCACAGTACCATATCGAACAATTCCATAACCCCCCAAATTCCCTCAGACTGCCTCTCTGCAGTCAACCTCTTCACCTGCCTCCAACCCCTGGTAAATTACTCATCTGCTTTCTGTCCTTCTAGTCTTTTCCAGAATGTTACATAAATAGGCAACACTTACCTTTGGAAGCCTAGCTTCTTTCATGGAGCAAAATGCATTTAGAATGCATTCATAGTATTGTATGAATCATGAGTCATTAGTTCATTTCTTTTTATTGTTGAGTAATATTCCGCTGTGTGAATGTACCCTAATTTGCTTATCTATTCAATTCTTGACAGGCATCTGGGTGGTTCCCAGTTTGGGATGATTATGAATAAAGTTGCTATAAACATTTGCTGATAGCTGTTTGTGTGAACCTAAGTTTTCAGTTCACCTGGGTAAATGCCCCATAGTGGGACTGAGACATCTTTTGTTAGGGGTATGTGTAACTTTGTAAGAAACTCTCAAGACGTTTCCTGAAGAGGCTTGCATTTCTGCCGGCTGTGCATCTTTGCCAGTACATGGCATCACGTTTGTTTTTGTTTCGTTTTTATCTTAGCCATTCTAGTAAGTGTGTAGTGATATCTCGTTATGGTCTTAATTCGTGTTTCTCCAGTGTCTGATGATGTCGAGCACTTTTCCATGTGCTTATTTGCCATCCAAGTATCTTCTCTGATGAAATGTCTGTTCAGGACTTGGGCCGTCTTTTTGTGGGGGTTTTCCAGATATTTTCTTTTGATCTGCAGTTTGTCTTTTGATTCTCCAAATAGTTTCTTTCACAGAGTAAGTGTTTTAAATTCTTATGAAGCCCAGTTTTTCAATTTTTTAATGGATTGTCCTTTTGGTACTGTATCCAAAAACTCTTTGCCAAACCTAAAGTCTCATAGGTTCTCTCATTTTTTTTCCTAGAAGTTTTGTAGTTTTTAAGTTTTACATTTAGCTGTATGATCCACTTTAATTTTTGGATAAGGCATGAGTTTTGTATCAATGTTCATTTTCTTATATATAGACAGTTTTTCCAGCACAATTTCTTGCAAAGACTATCCTTTCTCCATTGAGTTGTCTTTGTGCCTTTGTGAAAAATTAGTTGACTATACTTATGTGGGTCTATTTCTGGCCTGTTTATTCCACTCCACTTACTGTCTATTCTGTTCCGTTTATATGTGCTTCCTTCTTTTTAGCAAGACCACACGACTTTGATCATCAGAGCTTTATGTTAAATCTTGAAATTGGGTAGTGTGAATCATTCCAACTTTGCTCTTTTTATTTATTTTATTTTTTAAAGATTTTTAATTTATTCATTGTGACAGAAAGAGCATAAGCAGTGGGGAGAGGCAGAGGGAGAGGAATAGGGAGAAGCAGTCTCCTTGCTGAGCAGGGAGCCCAATGTGGGACTCGATCCTAGGACCCTGGGATCATGACCTGAGCTGAAGGCAGACGCTTAACAGACTGAGCCACTCTGGTAGCCCCAATTTTGTTCTTTTTAAATTGTTTTGCATATTCCAGCTTCATCACTTTGCCATATATATTTGAGAATCACCTTGATATCTATGAAACATATTGCTGGAATTTGAATTGGGCTTATATTTACTTCAAACATCAAACTGACTAGAATTGACATCTTAACGGTATTGCTTTGCAATCCATCAACAGGGTATATCTCTCCATTTAGTTAGATCCTCTTTGTTCTCTACCGTGTTTTGTCACTTTAGCATATAGATACTGTCCCTGTTTTAACAGATGCATAAATACATATTTCATTTTTAGGCGGCTGTTGTAAATAGTGTTGCTTTTTTAAAAATGTCAAATCCTAATCATCCATTGCTAGGCATACACTTGCTAAATTCACTTATTAATAGTTCTAGGAGGTTTTTGGTAAATTCCTTGGGATTTTTCTCCAGAGACAATCATGCTGTCTGTGACATTGAATAGGACAATTAAATCTTAACAGTCACTCTAAACGCAAAACAATTAGGACCAAAATAATAAGTAACTCTGGAAGTTCACATCAGGGAGATAAAAAAAGGCTTCTCAGACTTAGTCATTTGAACATTCACTTAGTGAAATACTTATTTGTACCACATGGTGCAAAGTGTAAAGAGGTAGTCAGTCATAAATCAGGCATGGCTCCTATCGAGTACTGGGTAACTGAGGAAAGGGAATAAGACGTGAACAATAGTTACTGTATACATATAAGAAGGTGATAAGGATGATCCAAGAGCAGGAGAGAATCTAAGGGTGGAAGAGCAGGTAGGAGGCCATTAGGCTTAAGGATCTGACCAGATAATGCCTATGGACTAGTTAGGATGGAAGTGGTTTAAATTCCAGGCTGACTGGAAGAAAGAGTAAGATTGAGGCTGAACACAGAAGTAGACCTCGGTCATGACTCCCCTTCTAGCCCAGTTCCAGGCTCTGTGGCTGCAAATACCAGAGGACAGGACTTGGCCCTCCCAGTGACCGCAGATGAGCTGGTGGGGGAGACGGAAGCGGGGGAAGACGAAAGGTATGACGGGATAGACCGCATCCTGCCAAGCAGTTTCCTAACCACCAGCCTCCTGTGACGTTTGAAGAAGCAGTCCTAACCCTACACTGGTTGAAAGAAGAGTGAAAGTCCTCAATATTGATTGTTGTCCCTCCACTCAGGGAGGGCGAATGGGAGAGGGAACCTGTATGCGGTGAAACAAGATGCCGAGGACCAGAGCAAGAATTCAAACCCGGGTGGTATCTGTGTGATAACGGCTCTCACTTCAAGAGCATTTCCCATGTGCCAAGCACTGCCTTAAATGCTTTAATCCTCACAACAGCCCTCTGAGGTAGTTGCTGTTATTATCACCAGGAACAGATGGGGCACAGAGAGATTCCGTAACTTTCCTGAGGTCTCAGCGATAGGAGGTTGGTAGAGGTGCTCTGCTCTGCCTTGTACTCTGCCACCACACAATGCCAGCCAGTGTTTGCCAGTCAACTCCAGAGCCTCGCTGGCCAACAGGAGCGAAGCAAGCACATGACGATAGGTTCTTCCACTACCGCCAGCAGTGGCCTCAGAGCCCCCACCGTGAGCAGCCCTGCACACCTACTCTGCCCCCAGCATAGGGCTGGGCGTTGGAAATAACAGATGCATTAGACCCAGTCCCTGCCCTCACAGAACTCGGTCTAGAAGGAGAAACAGCCTTGTATGGAAGGAGTGTAATATGCACTGTGATGTATGGCCCTGCCCCGATGGCAGATGGAAAAGATGCGAACACACAGAGAAAACACATTACCTTTCCACTCCTCTGTGAAGAATAGTGAAAGGCAAACTCATGCATTGTGGCTGAAAGCATTTCCTTTTGATGAAGTGCATATCTAAACACCAACATGCCCCTCAGTCAGGTTCATGCCTCGGTCTCCATCATGTTGCTGACTTGGCTTTCTCTTGAGAAAGTCACAGATGCGCCCACAAGTAAAGGGAACGCAAAGATGTGGAGCGTGTAGCTCCTACCTCAGATGCTTTTTTCTTTCATTTTGCCTTTGAAAGCTGCACAGCTCATTACAGTGAAAACGAATCATAGCTCTCTCACAGACTGGATGCCAGGGAAAGCTTTACCTTTGCTTCATCTTGTGGAATTTCTTTGAAAATAACTCGTCATCACTGGTGGAAGAAAACTTTGAAAACTTTCGATTTTCTCTTCTTAGCTTTGGAAATGGCAAGTATGAGTATCATATTTTCATAAGAAAGTATGGTTATTCTGACATGAGGAGAGATGTGATCCTGGATGAAATGTGGAAGGGGCAAAGTGCATTCTCCCCTTTGGGGGGGCTGCTTCCTTCATCAAGCTTCCTTCCTTCCCCCAACGCCCACTTCATTTCCCCTTCCATCTCTCTCAGATATTTAGTGCTTTCTTTCTTGATCATTCCTTCAAATCTCTCCAAGGTGATGTGAGGAAAAGGTTAGCATCTCTTTCACACTAAGGTGTAAGTGACTGGCAATAGTTAACAGCTGGGCCTTTTAAACTGGGACAGCAGAGCGTGCCCATGTTAGGATCAACATGGCACACCTTTGAGACAATAGACCAGCTTGAAGAATTAGGAAGAAATATCATTTTCTGTTTAAACAAGCACAGATGCATGAAATGGAATATGAAATGACTGAAGGAATGAATCACAGGAAAGTGAACTATTATACAAGAAATATTGTGCATGAGACAAGCCACTTCTTGCTAAGGCCCCAGAGCCCCAAGGCTGGCAAATCCTCTCCTCTCCTCTCTCTCCTCCCCCAGTGGGTAAGCGCCGCAGTCCCCACATCTGCAGGTGGGTGGGTGGGTAGGGCCTATAATGCAATACCTCAGAGTCAAGGATTTATATCCAAGCAGAGATAACACAAGCGGTGGACCTGAATTTGGAAGTAAATCCAGTAAGAACCTAAGGAATATTTTTTGACTTAACTAAAATGAAACAAATAAATAGATACACTAAAACATCAACACTTTCAACAGCATTATACGCATTTGAAATAGGAGCAGTGGGGTTTGGCATATTTAATTTTGCTTTCAAATATTTTTCAGGAACGTCTCTGCTCCCAGTTTGAAAGAGATGCTTGCAAACTTCCATTACTTTGTGGCAGATGAATGCCCAAAGGCATTTTTAAACAACTTTTATCTTTTATTTGCATCCAAGATTCTTGGTGCAGAGGCCCTTCTACCAGTCCAGTGAAGCCTAGACGCCTCAGAAAAAGAGCTTTTAAAAGTACATAACATGAAGTACGCAGAATTCCAATTAAATTGAAATTGAAATACAGTTCAAAATATCTAAAATCTAGATTGTAGCTTAGTAAAACATGCATTTCCTTACTAAACTCTAAGGGCAGGTCGAATCCCGCAATTTCTAAAGATGATGAGTGTAAATGGTGAATGCAAATAATTTTTTGAGCTCTCTGAAACAACTGTGATGTGACATTGAAATGTCTGTAATTCCTACTGGAGGCAAAGTCACAGGTGATGTGAGTACTTCCATGGTTTGCTGCCTACATTCATAATTGCTGGAGATGCTCCGTTTCGGTAAGAAAGTAGTGAAAAAGAGAAAAGTCTTGTTTCCATTCCACATTCATGAACCTCCAAATTCTATGCTCCTGAGATAAAGATTCTAGATTCTTCTGATTTGGAACTCTGAGTTTTTTATTTCCAGGTGTTTGGATGTCTTGGGTCTTTGACACAGTAAAAGCAGAGTAACTTCTAGATAAGTAGTAACTAGACCTGGAGGAGCATTTCTCAATTCCGCCCCCTCCCCCCGCCCCCTATCCCCTGCAGAATACCTGTTTGTGTAGCCCTATCCACATAACCTTCTGTCCCATCTCCATTTCCCCGCTCCTGGAGATCCCAGAACCATTCGAAATTCCTCAGATTCGCATGACTTCTCAAACTGCCTTTGCCAACACAGTGCCGCCTTTTCTTTTGTCTCCCTTATAACCATCTTTATCCCCCCACTTTCCAGTTTTCTAATGATTCTCGCAAAATGACTCACGATTTGCATATAATAGATTCAGGATGGTTGCCATGTCTAAGCATGATGTCTAAGCACAAAGAGGTTCAAAAGGTCGGGGAAGCAGCTCTTGCCAGTCTCAGAGGTGGCCTCCTACCAGCTTCAGTACCAGAACCAGAACCCCACCAGAGTCCATGTTTAAAACACCAGTTCTAGGAAATAGGGCAGAAAGCAACGCGTTTATTGAACACTGAAACATGCTGGGACTGGCGCTGCATCCATATTTTCTCACTTAATCATCAAAAATAAAAAAGTAATAGGCTATTAATATCTGCACACATGACTGAGGAAAGAAGCTTAAAAGGGCTAAGGAACCCGCGCAAGGTCACCGGCAGCTAGCACGGTCGTCTGCGCCTGCATGTCAGGGGCCCGCCAGCCTGACTCCCACCCGCAGGGCTGCTGAGATGAGTGCTGCGGGCTCACAGCAGTCCCCTCAGGGCTGAACAGGAAAGGGCGTTCCTCCGTCCTCCAGGGACTGGATCTCTCTGCAGCCCTCAGCACTGCGGGCCACTCCTGCCCTTCTAAAACTGTCCCCACCTTTGCTTCCACACCCACACTTGGCCTTTCTCGATCTCCGCCACTCCTCTGTCTCCTTTGTCAACACACTTTCTCTCTGCCACCTAGCATGATGGAGCTTCTCAGGGCTGGGCCTTGGCCATCTTCTCGGACCACTCTTTCCCTGGGTAGCTGGCCCCAGCCCTTGGCACCTATTAACTTCCATACCCAGAACACCTTCTCCCTCTTCTGAGCTCCGGGCAACTAGCTTGGATATCTCATGCATATCTCTTTTCCCAAATGCCCAAAGGTGATTCAAAACCCTCTATTTCTTGAATGAACCCTACTTCAGTGAAAAGAACCCCTCTTTACCTAGCCGCCCCTGTCAGAAATCTGAGAATGGCCCATTACTTCTCTTTCTCTTTCACCCTCATAGTCAATCAAACCCCAGGTCCTGTAGATTTTGCCTAAGAATATCTGGAATCTTCCCCATTCTCCTGTCTCTGCCAAATCAGAATTCACGGTACAGTCATTTCTCATCAGGATTCACAAAGTAGCCTTCTAACTCCTCCTTTTGTCTTCCTTTCAATCCTTTCCTCTGTTTAAGTTTTTCAGCGGTTTTCCATAACTCCTTCATACTCAGATCAAAATCGGTAACATAATCTAACCTGTCAGACGCCTTTTGATCTTCCTCCCGTGACTCCCCGCCGCCACCCAGAGTCACTCTGCACTCTACTCTTCTACTGGCCTGTACTTCTTTCACTTCTTCAGTGACCTTCCAGCCTCTGAGTATTTGCACATGTTCACTCTGCTTAGAAGGTTAATCCCTATTCTTTTCATTAAATTATTTTCTAGTCCTCCTTTGGATCTCAGGTTAAATGCTGCTTCCCTAGAAAACTTTCCTTAAGCGTCCAGATCAGGTCAGCTTCTCCAACATCCCAATTGTATATTGAGGGCATAGTGTTCTTTTATCAAATAATTAACTCTTTAGTATCTGTTTCCCCTTCTATTATGTAAGCTCCATGAGAAAAGCTACTATCTGATCCTCAGCCCATCCCCACCCCTAATACAGTATAGGCTTAGTGTGTGGTTGACCCTTGGTATACCACTGTTGGACCAATTAATTACTTATAGGGGTCTCTTTCTGCCATACTTGTCTAGACCTTTCTAGAATCTACAGGTTAGCACATGATTTTGTATATTCAGTGAAAATATGAATCTAGTTGGAATTTACAACTGACGAATGACCTAACCACTTAAATCAAAGAATCTGATAGAATCCTATTCTACTTTGTTGCTACTTAAATGAAAGTAAGAATGAAACGAAGTTTCATTGTGCTGCTTGTCAGTGTCTGTTTTCAAAATGCACGGCTACATCGTTTTTTTGTGCCTGGTGGTTTCCAAATGAGTCATTATTCTCTTCTCAACAGAGATGAATGGTGCCCTCCTAAATGTTATTACCATTTGTAGTCACCTTCATGGCTGTCAAAATTTATGTTCTTATGCAACTATCAAAACCAGCTGACTGACAGATGAACATGTCTTTGGCTCTGGATTTTTTAAAGAAGGTTCGATGTACATTTCTTTAAATAAAAAAGAAAAATCCGTGTACCCCAGATTTGACTAGTAACTTCCTGGTGGGGCACCGCAGATTAGCACAATGTGATTTAGAGAGATTAGTAAAACCTTTCCAACAGATGAGACAGCAGGTGACAAAATGACCTGTGTACATGAAAACAAGTCAAACTAAACTCACATACTTTTAAGTCATGCCTCTTGTCCCAGGTAATATGCTGCTTTCTTGGTCAAATGCAAGGTACCTATGTCAGCGAGCTGCTCCTCTTTTCTGAGCAGCTTACAACTGGGAATAATGTCTAAGACACACCTGTTCAGGAGAAAGCAATTTAAGATAAGACATTTGTGCTGCCGGTTTCTGCTTTTAGCATCTGTGATTTGTAAAGGAGCTACAAGCCTCACAGTGGCTTGTGAGACTGGGCCTGATGCTTGATTTCAGTTCTTACCATTATTGCCTTAAAATTTAAAAAAAGCCTGATGGATGCGTCACACAATGACACGAGGAATTCTAACTGCCTCTGTCACAGAACTAACCGTTGGCCTAAGATGAGTTCAGCCTTGTATTCACAGAGGGGATGAACCTGCCCACAGGGGGTTGAGGGGGGTGGTGGTGCAGGGAGAGGCAACCTTGGTGTTCTCAGGAAGCTGTATCTCTTTTCCGGATAACTCTTTACTGAAGCTTTGATTTAAGATTTAGGGTTTCCAGAATTTGACTGACAAAGCTAAGTGTCCTGTGCCCCCATACTGATGTCATTCATTTCTAATATTAGCAGCAGAGCAGGCCAGGTTCGCCCAGGAAAGAGGAGCTTTTATTTTGAGTTGAACAGGAGCAGATACTAAAAATGAAACAGTGAGACTTCCTTCTGGCATATCTGACACAGATAAAATAGGTAAACCGGAGCAATGAGACTATTTTGACTCAAAAGGGAGAGGGATTCAATCTAATTAGGAATTTGGTGTACTTACAGAAGTTTTATGTAGCCTCAATTGTGTGAATGCTGAGGAATTAAGCAACAAAATGAAATTCTAGAAAGTTGTTTTGTTGCACACAGTCACACGACATCATGAAGTAGTCATGAAAATTCCATATGTGGGATGGAGAAGGTTCCAAGGCATCTGTTAGAGCCTAGCATGATATGTAAACTTTGCCATTATTTGGTGTTATAACCATGCAAACAAGCTTTTGATGATACAGTTTGTACTCACTAGATCAAATATGTCCAGTATTGGGGCTTCTGTTATCTATCATCTATCTATCTCTCTATCTACCTATCTATCTATCACCTGTTATCTAGCAAAGCTTAAATGGGTCAGAATAGCTGGACCATTGCCACATCTCCATTTAGTGTTGTGTAGACATGAACAGAGGCAGAAGGATGCAGAGGCACCATAGGTAATCACAGAAATTGTGTTGGAGTTCTATGAGCTGAATTGGAGGGAGCTAGTTCCTCCCATCTCCTACATCTGCTGAGTGAGAAGCATCATCACGTGTTGAGAATGTCTTACACGGTAGGAGTCTCATAGAGACTCACCCCTGGACAAAGTAAAGGCAGTGGACTTGACCAGATATGGCTCATGACAGAAAATGCTTCTTGCTTTTAAAACAACCACTTTAAAAACAACCTCTCATTTTAAAAACAAGCACCTGGGTGGCTCAGTAAGTTAAGTGTCTGCATTTGGCTCAGGTCATGATCCCAGGGTCCTGGGAGCAAGTCCCACATCGGTCTTCCTGCTCAGTGGGGTGTCTCCTTCTCCTTCTGCCTGCCACTCTCCCTGCTTATGTGCTCTCTCTCTCTCTCTCTCTCTCTCTGCCAAATAAATGTTTAAAAAGAAAAAATGAACCAACCAACCGAGTTTGGTAACCATTCCCTCTAGAGGGTGAAGATATTTAGAGAGAGTTAAAATAAAAATACCAAGACTCAATGAGGAAATCTATCGCCTCTGTATAAATATTTGTCTGTCAGGGAAATTTTCACGTAGTACAAAATCTTCTAAGGCTTTCATTCCAGAAAAGCTGGCCTGAGTGTTTAAATATCAGGGGCAAGAAAGTGAGCTACGTTTAGCACTTGCTACTTTGCAATTTGTTTTTGCTGCCGATTCTCAAGTTTTTCAAGTTTGGGCTTCCAAACCCATAGCAGAATGATCATCATCTTCCTGAGTCACTGTCATAAGGAAAATAGGGCAGGTCTCCCCACCTTGGTGCTGGGGACATTGCTTGGTAAGTACTCAGCAACATAACCTTGCCCTATTTCATTTGCTAGGAAAATCTCTCGCTCTACATAGTTTTCTGTACTCCCTGTTGTTCTCAAAATCGTGGAAAGATTAAAATTACGTGAAAATCCTTACTGGGATCTTCCCCCCCCCCCCAATGACACCTACATAGTGACACAAATACAGGTCTGAGATAGCTCCTTCATATTTTCCCCAAAGACTTCTAGGGGAGGACACACCCCACTGTATTGTAATGACATGGTTGCTTTTCTGTGCCCTTCAGTAAAGGCAGGGATAGGGGCACCTGGATGGCTCAGTTAAGGATCTGCCTTTGGCTCAGGTCATGATCCCAGGGTGCTGGGATCAAGCCCTATATCAGACTCCCTGCTCAGCAGGAAGACTTCTTCTCCCTCTCCCTCTGCCTATTGCTCCCCCTGCTTGTACACACACACTCTCTCTTTTTCAAAAAAATAAATTCTTAAGAAAAGAAAGAAAGAGAGGAAGAAAGAAAGAAAGAAAAGGTAGAGGATAAAGAACTCCTTGGAGGTAGAGAACCATAATGGGTTCCCCTCTGTATTCCCACGACCTGCCCATTGCATGGAACATGATAGCCTCCCAGTAAGTCTTTATTGATGCATCAATGTTGAATATCTCTACCTGGAAGACTGCTGCACACTATGTGGTTGACCCTTGAACAATGTGAAGGTCAGGGGCACAGACATCCTATTGTTGGTTGGAAAACTTTCTGATAACATAGTCCACACAAACTTTGTATATTACACGCATTATATACTGCATCCTTACAATAAAGCAAGCTAAAGATTATGTTAGGAAAATCATAAGAGAAAATACATTTACAGTATTATATTTATTTTAGAAATCCATATGTAGTGGACCCATGCAGTTCAAATCTGTGTTGTTCAAGGGTCAGCTGTACTGATTTTTTAAATTCTATATTTTAATTTTTAAGTATTTTGTATTTATGTATATATTTACTTTTTTTGTTTATTTGTTTTGGTGTAGTCTTTTTTTCTTCTCCCTACTATATAGCTTTTGTTCTAGATTCCTGTCCTTTAAAATCAGTAGACTTTGAGACTAAAAAAGAAATCTTCAGATTTTATATCCTGTGGTTTTCTGAGAAACTACTAAAAGAATACTTTCTCATGCAAATGATTTTCATGGGAGAAGTCCAGTAATTTCTCTCCTCTTTAGTAGTTCAAGATATTTTTCACACATTCCTTTATGCAATAGTTTCCTTCCAGGTGTCCTTAACCCGCTTCAAATGGGAAAATGTAGCACTAGGTCTGTGAGAGGGGAGCAGAGTCAGAAGGCACCCAAAATAATTATGCTTTGCATTTGTCTGCTGTATGATGCCTTAGCATACATGGTCATGTTCCAGTCCCACAGACCTGATGCCAGGTGAATGGCCCAGGCATGTGTAATAGCTCATCTTCCTAGTGAAGAAATTGAACCCCAGAGGAAAGAAGTGATTTCTCCAAGCTTCCCTGGCTAATTTCAACAATAGGTCAGAAACCTGCATCTTTCACCTCTTTGCAATGTGATGCACTTTGGACGAGGCTATGAAACTAAATGTGTTGCTTAGGTGGCATTTTATAGACAAGAATAATAAACAGAGGGAAAAAACAGATGCAAAAGTGAGAGCGCTGTAGTTACTACATCTAAAGACAGCTGACTTGTGGAAGCATCGAGAGAGCACCTGGAAGAACTGAGTTCTGCAGCAGTTGGAAATGTCTGTGCTTGGGGTAGAAGCGGTAGGGGCAGTAGAGGGGTGGGGGTGTGGGGAGTGTTCTCAGAAGAGCATCTGACCAGAGGCTAAAGGATACACTTTGCTACCATGTTTCAATTATTTAAGCTTCATCTCCTCACATTAGACCCCTATAAAATTCTAGGAGGTGTTCTCTCTGAGACTTTGATCTCTTCCATGACAGCTGTGAGGCAGATGGCAGGAAGATGGGGTGGGGGTAGGTCTCCACGGGATACCTTACCATGTAGACTAGAGCTCCTCGTTCTCTATTTAAAGAGTGGAAATGTGTTTCCTCTTCTTGACAAGCTTTCAAGGGTGAAAATCAAAGGGATGGATGGGGGGGGAACTATCATTTCAAAAATCTTGTAGCAATTTTATGTAGCCTTTGATAAAAAATAATATGACAGTCCCCTACTTCTGATGGTTTGACTTAAGGTCTTTGACTTTGTGATGGAGGGGAAGCCATGTGCATTCAGTAGAATTCAAACTTTGAATTTGAATCTTTTCCCAGGCTGGCAATATATGGTAAGTTACTCTCTCATGATGTAAACAGCCAATACACTTACAACTGCTCTATACCCATTCAACCACTCTTTTTTTTTTTTTTTTTTTTTCGGTATAGTAGTCAATAAATTACATGAGGCACTCAACACCTTATTATAAAAAAAGGCTTTGTGTTAGATGATTTTGCCCAGTTGTAGGGTACTATAAGTGTTCTGAGCACATTTAAGGTAAGCTAGGTTAATCTATGATGTTTGGTGGTTAGAGGAATTAAATGCATTTTCACCTTATGGTATTTTCAACTTAGGCTGGGTTTCTAAGGACATTGTTCCATTGCAAGTAAAAGGATATCTGTAATATAGTTTAAACAACCTAAAAGATCATCTTGAATTTTTTCTTGTAATAATCCCCAACCATCCGTAATAATACTCTGTTTTAGAAGTCAGTTTATTAGTTACTTGGCCAACAAATATTTATTAAGGATCCCCTGTGTGTCAGGCTCTGGGGAGGAATAATAAATGAATAAGGAATGACTGGCTGATGAATGAGATACAGATTTTGCCCTCAGGGAATTCGTGTTCTAGAAAGAGAGAGAAAATAAATTTGTAAACAAATTCATAAAGATCATTCAGGGCTGAAAAGCTGCATTTTGTGGGGTCTGTTTTCATCTTGTGCTGAATCTGAGCACACTTTGAGTCTCCTAGCCCCCGAATGGAGATGAAAGACTCTTCGCAAGACTATAGACCTGCACCCGCAGCTCTGCCTCTATCGCAGCTCTAGTCAAGATCAATGTCAAAAGTGAGAAATAGTATTCATAGTTCAGTGTGTTTCACTGAGAAAGTCATGACCATATGTTGCTTTATTTTTATTCCAGGAATCTTGGAAAATCAGGACTCAGAGTTTCTTGCTTGGGTCTTGGTAAGTACCAGGGGTTTATCGTGTGTGTGTGTGTCTGTGTGTGTTGTGTGTGTTGGGTGGGGGTGATTGGGAAGTGGGAGACTGGGGAGAACACCAGGGGAGTGACTGGGATCATGTTAAGACCCAGTGTCAGGTGAGGAGGGGCTTCCTGACCAGCACTGACCCACTTCCTCTGAGCCTTTCCTGCCCAACACAGCCCTTTCCCTCTTTACACCCCAAGAGGGGCTGTGGCCATGATGCCTCATGGGGTCCATCAAGAAGAAATAAATCTGATACTAAATCACACCTTAGAGGAAGAAATTTATGTGTTTCATGTGTAGCATGTGTAGCAAAAGTCTACCTTTGTATGCATTGTATGCTCACCTCACCTGTAGCTTCATCTGAATCTTTTTCTATCCTTATTTTCCCTTTGCCTAATTTACTTACTTATTTTTCTATACTGTTGTGTATTTTATGTACTTTTATAATGTACCTTAAGTACTCTCAGGACAAATTACAAATTGTGTGTGTGTGTGTATAAATATAAAATTTCCTCCCAGAAAATGTAAATATTTAAAGAAGAGTAAGTTGAGATGGCAGTGGTAACAACATGAGGATGGTCTGAAACAGTGATATCTGAGTGTGAGACTTGGGGAGATATAAGGCTTCCAGATTTCTCCCAGATATAGAAAAAAGCAGCCTTGGTGTTTGGGTCCTTCCACACCATAAGGACTATTCCTGTAACCTAAGAGAGTCTAGATTATGATGGTAGCTGAGGCAATGATGAGAAGTGGTCAGATTATGGCTCTGTTTTGGAGGCAGAGGCTGGCAGGTTCTTTGATTCTTTGTGGAATGGAGGACAAAAAAGAAGAGGCAAAGATGACTGGGGGTCAGGGGAGGGGATTGCTTGAACAGCAGAAGGATGGAATTCCCGGTAAATGGGGTGTGGGAGAATGAAGAAGGAGAGCTTTAGAAAGGGGGAGATGAGAAGATCGATTTTTTGGATGTATTAAGTTTCAGATACCTGTTAGATATCCAAGACAAAAAAGGTCGAGTAGGTAGATGGATATGTGAATCTTGACTTTAGAAGAGAGATGTGGGCTAAGAGCATGATGACTTGAAAGACCTCAACATGTAGATGCTGTTTAAGCCACAGGACTGGACGAGAATACTATGGGAGTAAGTAAAGATAACACATGGGAGCAGAGGGTCTGAGACCTGGGAAGTCCGACATTAAGGAATCGGGAAAATGAGCAACAGTCAATAAAGAAAACTGGAAAGATGCAGCCAGTGTGGCAGAGAAGCAGGAGAATGTGGAGTCCTGGAATCCAGGTGAAGAAACTTTATAGGAGGATGGAGTGACCAACCCTATTAAAGGAGGCACATAGGTAAGCAAGATGAGGGTCAGGAATTGATTGTGTAGCAGCAGGGAGGTCACTGATGACTTTGAAAAGATCATTGTTTGGGGGTAGAGAGCTCATACATGATCAGAGTGGGTTCAAGAGAGCAAATGGGTTCCAGAGAATAGCTGATGGCTACTCATTTGATGACTATTTCTGTAAGAGGAAACAGAAAGGAGGGGCAGTTGGCTAGGCGGACAGAGTCGGAGAGAGTGCTTTTTTACACATGGAAGACGTGACAGCGTATCTATATGCTGATGAGGACGTCCTTTTGAGAAGGAAAAAAAATGATGTAGGAGAAGACAGAAAAATACCTAGAATGATTTCTCAAGACACAAGAAGACAGTATCATGAAAGCAGGCCAAGTACATGGGCTTTTTGAGTGTGGTGGGTGGTTGACTGTGGTGGTAACTCATGGAAGTTCTCTTCTATTGCTGCTGTATTCTCAGTGGAAATCAGAAGCAAGGTCACCAGCTGTTAGTGAGGATGGGAAGGAAGTGTTGAAAGTTGGATGAGAAAGAGGACATCCAGGAAAGCAGAAGAGTACATAGACCGAGTGATACATCCCGGTGATCTGACAGCATTATGGGTCTGCTTGAGGTTCATGCTACCCAATTTAAAGTGAGCCCGTCTCCGTGGCTGGGTGTTTTTCCTGCAACGGCAGGTTGGAGTTTCTCAAGGGCATGTGATGAAAAAGAGAAGCCAAGAAGCTGAGAGTTTAGAGAAGAGGGTGATTATAATGGCGGGCCTCAGAGTTTAAACTGAGCAGAGAGGAAGATGAGGACTAGAGCCAGGAAAACAATCCATGAGTGAAATGAGGAGGGGGAGGGTTAGTGGGAAATGGGTAGGACTGATGAATCGTGCAAACAAAGGGACCAAAGATTCTTGGAATAAGAGCGGTAGAAACAGACTGAAGGATAAAAAGTGGTAGTTAGAAAGGGGAATGCTTAAAATTGAGATGATAGGTATTCAGTGTTGGGTAGCAACGAGTCTAAGGTGTGTCCGTTGGCAGAGGGTGACTGGAGTTGTGCTGAAGACAAGATCAGTTGAGAGGAGGAGGTCAAAAAACTGAGAGATGAAGGTGCAGGGAAGGCTTATCTTTGGGATCACTGAAATCACTAAAAAGTGTGACAAAACTAATATTGAAGGGGCTCCTGGGTGGCTCAGTCGGTTAAGCAGCTGATTCTTGATTTCAGCTCAGGTCACGATCTCAGCGTCCTGGGATCGAGTCCACCTCTGGCTCCACGCTCAGTGGAAAGTCTGCTTCTCCCTCTGCCTCTGCCCCTCTCCCTGTAAATGCACTCATGCTCTCTCTCTCTCTCTCATATAAATAAATCTTTTTTTTTTTAAAGAAAAACTAATATTGAAGAGAGTGACAGACAGTAAAGCCAGAGCTAAAATGTGCAAAGCATGAGCGAGAATGACTAAGGGAGGTTAAGTGACTGTAACATGGGAGCCTGGTGATGTGGGATTCAGAGCCATGGGCAGACACTGGGGAAGGGCTGGGAGGAACATTTCTTGGCTCCTATTGAATGAAAGTGTGGCGACCAGGGAAGGGACAGTAGTAAACGAATCAAAGGTAGTAGCGACAAATTGTGCCACCTTTCACTGTATTTCAAAGATATTGAAGACTATCGATGCCTGAGGTTTTCTGACTCTCCTGAATGATGATTTGGGAGGTGAGGGTGATTGGTCTTCATTCACCATAAATCTAAGGGAATGTGACATTTGCTTAATTGATGGCTCTGATCTTGTTACCATTTACTTGAGTTTGAAAGACTCTGGAGATTCATTATCTGAGAGAGTTTGACCTTAGTTTTTTTGAGAATGTGTTGTATGGTAAACAATTATTCACTATTTATCGTTGAAAGAAATCGCCTATAAATATAAATTTAAAAATAGACTAGGGGTCCCTGAATGGTTTTGTTGGTTAAGCATCTGACTCTTGATTTCGGCTCATGTCGTGATCTCAGCGTCGTGAGATGGAGCCCTGACTGGGTTTTGCACTCAGCACAGAATCTGCTCGAAGGTCTCTCTCCCTCTGCCCCTCCTGCTTGTGCTCTCTCTTTCTCTCTAAAATAAAAAATCTTTTAAAAAAATTTTTTAAAGAAATAGCATCATCTAAGAAAATATAAATTAAGAAATATAGTGAAAAATCATAGAAATATCTTATAGTATCTGTGGCAAAAGAAATTTAGTCAGAAGAACCTAGAAAACTCAAGCAAAAGCCCTTAAAACGATAAAAAATTTAGGTGTCTATGAAGTCCCACATGTAAATGAGTCTCCAAAGGGGGGACAGCGTTTTTTTTAAAAAACCCAGTGCATGTGTGTGTGCGCGCGTGCACGCACGGATTCCTTTTGCTGGTTACAGGGATACCAAGATGAAAGCAGCAAGGATGCTGCTTTCAAACTGTTCCCAGAGTCATAGGAGCTGGGCATGTGGAAACAGACACTACATTTAGCACATAACCTAATGGAGAAAACAAAATGAACCAAGCGTGAGGAGAGTCTCCTGAAGAATTTGGGACAACTTCACAGGAATGTGCTGCTGGAGTTGAGACTTGAAGTCATCAAATGGAGAGAGAGGGTGAAGGATTCCGGGTAGATGGAGCAACGTGAGCCTGGGACACTGCATGGAGCAGTGGGTACTTGGGGAAACTGTAGGGTATGTGTAGAGTATCGTGATCGCAAGGTGTCTGCAAAGCACAAGGATATACGCCTGGAAGGAAAGCCAGACCTGATCATGAGAACCCTTGTTTGCCTTGCTAAGTCATTTAGCGTGTGCCCTCTAGGTCTCCGGTGTTCCTCCAAGTCCTGAGGTTCCCAGGTCCCAAGGAAACGCTCAGGGGTGAGGCACAGACAGGGCTGACCCCCCTCGCCCCACCCTCCTCCTTCTCTTGCCACAGCTTCTGTCAGAGGAGCTCCACTTTTTCTAAACGTAAATGTAAATATAAAAATTTTTAATGTAAATTTTGATATAAAATTTTGAAAGTAAATGTATATTTTTAATATTAATCTATTTTGTAATAGCATATGTAATAAAGACTTGATCTTTCAGAGCAGTTTTAGGTTCTCTGTGAAATTAAGCAGAAAGGATAGATTGTTCCCTTACCCCACATACCTACAGCTCCCCCGACAACTGACATCCCACACCCGAGCACCGCATTTGTTACAGTCCTACACTGGTATGTCATTATAACTCAAGCTATGGTTTACTCTAGGGATCTGTATGTTGCCTGGTGTCGTATGCTCTGTGGGTTTGGTCATGATGTGTAGTCATCATTATAGTATCACACAGATGATCTCCATGCCCTGAAAATCCTCCGTGCTCTGCTTATTTATCTCTCCCTCCCCCACCCCTTGGCAACCACTGATTCTTCTTCTATCTCCGCAGTGTTGTGAGTTCTAGAATTTCATACCGTATAGACATCCCACAGTATGTAACTTTGTCAGATTGGCTTCTCTCACTTAGCAATGTGTGTTTACGGTTCCTCTCTATCTTTTCACAGTTTAATAGCTGATTTCTTTTTGGTGCTTTCTATTCCATTTTGAAGGGAGGGATAAAAGCGTCTTTCTGCCAGAAAAATGACAACAACAACAACAACAACAACAAATTTTTAAAAACACCGTTCTACCCCGTGAAAGCCATTTCAACGCTTGAATCAGGAGCAGGACATCATCAAACGTAGCAGACTTGTTTCTGACAGCTACATATAGCTAGATTGAGGGAAAGGGTTGAGAATGGAGACATGGAGATGAATTCGGAGTCAGGCAACGAGGAGGTAGTGCAGGAGGCATTAAAGAGCTGCAGGAAGGAGGAGATAATTCCAGAGGAAGAACAAATGGGACTTGGCAACCTGGCGATGCAGGAGGAGAAGTCTCCCTGAGCAGAGGAGGGGGCCTGGGTTCGTGGATGGGGCATCATGGTGGAAGAGCTATCATCTCAGAAGGAAGAAATGCAAGAGGAACAGTAAGAGGAAGCATGGCTCAAAGAAGCAGGAGCATTGTGGGGACAATGACCAGAGAGCCTGTCAACTTCTGGCTTCAGAGATCTAGTGGTCATAGGGAGTGCTGGAAATACAGACCCAGGAACTTCTAGCAATGGCAAACCCAGGCTTATCATTGAGGTCACCTGCAGATACAGAGGACTGAGCTATTTGGATGGGTTTAGGGCACCTGCCTGGTAGAGTGTACCAGGCTGTATGCTCCCCAAGAGCAGAGACCGAGTTTTTTTTCCCCTACACCCCTATTGTACTCTTAGCAGAACACAGTATCCAGCAAATTGTAGGCACTCTCTACTATTTATTGAATGAATGACAGGCTAGATGGACCCATGGCTAAGGAATGGCAAAAAGCCCACGGAGTCCTAGTGAAGATCTAGCTGAAGTTAGGAATCATGAGTAGCTGGGGTCCAGCCAGCTACTGTTTTTTTGTTTTTTTCCAGCAGCATATCAACACAGACACAGGGAAGGCCAAGTGGAAGTGGGAGGTGGGGAGTGGGAAGAGGATGCAAAAAGAGGTCCAGCATCACAAATTGTCCCCAGGGCGTGTTAGGGACCAGAGGGTCCACTGCATACACTGTGACACAAAGTTCAGGCTGGGGTAGGGCTCAGAGCCATATCTGCAGGGCTCTCCCTCCTGCAGTTAGGAGGCCTGTCTGCCCACACTGAGTTACCCCCACAAGGTCTCACATTAGCAGCAAGAGGCCTGCCTGATTGGTGCCATGGGAGGTGACACACCGTGGTGGGCAGGTGCCCCTACAGGTGTTTGAAAGAGACTGACTTACCCTGCACTGTTCACTCTGGGAGTGTTCTCACCGCTGTGGGTGGGTGGTCCTCATTCAATCAGTTGAAGGCCAGAATAGTACAAAAAGGCTGACCTTCCCCGACTAAGAGAGAAATCCTTCTCCCTCACTGCTTTGAGGTGGAACATCAGACTTTTTTGACTTTTAGACTTGAAATATCCTTTTTTCCTCTGCTCTTAAGTCTTCTGGCTTTTGGACTTCAACTTAAACCATGGGCTCTTCTGGCTCTCAGGCCTTCTGACTTGGACTGAATCTGCACATCTGTTCTCTTGGTCTCCATCTTGCAGATGGCAGACCTTGGGACTTCTCAACCTCCACAATGATATAAGCCGATTCCTTGTAATAAATCCCTTTACATATATATGTACACACATGGATATTTATATATATATATATAACAAATCTATGTATAAATACAGATTTTATATTCTATTTTAAAATATGTATTATAAATAGAAAATATATAAATACTTACATATAGAAAGATATGGAATAAGGAATTATATTTAAAAATTATAAGATTCTGTTTGCCCCAACACTTAGGGATAAATGTATTTGGCTAGTTTGGGTTTGTCTTTTTTTTTTTTTTTTAAGATTTTATTTATTTATTAGACAGAAAGATACAGTGAGAGAGGGAACACAGGCAGGGGGAGTGGGAGAGGGAGTAGCAGACTCTCCACTGAACAGGGAGCCCAACGTGGGGCTCGATCCCAGAACCCTGGGATCATGACCTGAGCCAAAGGCAGATGCTTAACAGCTGAGCCACACAGGTGCCCCCATTTTGCTCGTGTTTTAAAGCATCACATAGGGCGTGTGGCAAGCTGAGCAGCTAGAGATTTGTAGGAAGTGACGCACGATATCTAGGGAGCGGGGAGCCCAGACGAAGGGATGTGTGGTCACATGCTCATTTTTCAGAAAGATACAAAATACCATCATCCCAAAGGAGGTTTGGGCTCTGCTCTGACCAGGAAGGGCATTTTATACTGTGCTACGGGATGAGGTTTGGTCTGGGTTTGAGCAGGGAAAAGAAGGAACACCCCATGCTTCCAGGGCCCTGTTTCCCATAAGCCTCAGGGCCGTAACTCCTGGGCAGGGCAGACTCCCATCACGCCGTGCTGCCCTCTTGAGGCAGCCCCTTCACACCTCACTCTGGAAGGAACAAAGTCCCAGAGTAAAATATTAAACATCTTGGGAGCCTACACCGAGTCTCTCAAGAGGTGGTTTTTCTGAGCTCTGGCTGCACATCAGGATTACCCGTGCCTTTAAAAAAATGCAGGTAACTGGGGGTGCCTACGTGATTCAGTCGGTTAGGGGTCTGACTCTTGATTTGAACTCAGGTTATGACCTCAGTGTCTGAGATCGAGCTCCGCGTTGTGTTGGGCTCTGAGCTAGGCTGGGGAGTCAGTTTGGGGTTCTCTCCCGCTCCCTCTCCCCACCTCCACTTTCTCTCTCAAATAAATAATCTCTTTAAAAAAATAAAAATGCAGATAAGCAGCTCCCTCCAGACCTTTTGAGGAAGACGCTCCCAAGGCCCATTCCAAATGCAGGTGTTTTTAAAAGGTGGCCCTGATGATTCTGAAATGGGGACAGGCTTAGAAGCCATTGCCCCAACCAGGTGGAAGGAGATGGAGACTTGTATGAAGGGGTGCTGGGGAACCAGCATATATGATCCCCTTCTGCTGACCCCTGGAGCTGGCCCAAGGCATCCCCACCTGAATGGCAGGCGCTCAGAGGAAAATCTGCTTAGCTGAGACCTGGCCTCGGGACTTCTCTGGAGTGGAAAGTTCCTGGGGCAAGCAGATTGGGCTCACTTCCCCTTCCATTCAGCACCTGTCACCTGGGCCTGTCTTGCCTTATACCCTTCCCTAATCGAGGGAAGCTTCCAGAGCAAAAGCAATGAATTATAAGACTAAGCTGTGTGGGCTTCTTTTTTTCATGTGTTGTGTATGTGCAGAACATTCTCCTGGCTCATCTCCCTCGGCCTTAGAGATGCTTTCACGGGACTAAATATCTTGACACTAGGAGAACATGACATTAAATATTTAACATAGGTGATATTATTTTTGTGATATCCTTCATGAGTCTCATTCTTGTTGCCAAGGCCAATGTAAACTAGCCCCTTTACCTGTCATTATAACAGCATGACAACAAGAATTTATAAAGTGCCTCTAAGACACTTGAGAAACCATTGAAAGAGTACAATGTCTTCCTTTAGAGAGTTTACCAATTTTTTTGCCTAATACAGAGTGAACTATCTTAAGACCAAAATATCCACAAAATTTAAATACTGCATGAATATTAAATGTAGACTGAAAGAATGTGGGGCTTGTCACCTTTCCTGGAACATCTACCTTGAATAATTGCCATGGGGCCTACACATTAAAACTGTAACAGGCGTTTGTATTTTTACAAGATTGTTCTAGAATACTGCTTCCACATTTCCTGCTTTCATGAATTAAATCCTTCAGAGTTGCTGACACCCTCGCTATACTCTGAATTGCCAGTGAGTCCTGGCCATGTGCCTTTGCCTTCCCTTCTAGAGTGTACTGGGAGCTAAGATACAGCCAGCCTGGGAGAACGTCTGCCTGATGTCCCACACGTTGCCAGAGCCATGGCCAGGGGAGAGCTGGAGGACAGAACACAGAGAGATCTCTAACACCCCACTGCACACTCCCCTGTGCACACACCCACCCACCATCTCCCTCAGGGCAGTTGTAAAAAGATGAGTAACCTCCACTTGCTACCTGTGGTTCAAAAATGAAGCCAGTAATTGTATGATCACCAGGTAGCAGGGGAGAGAAGGTCCTCCAGAAACCAGGTGTGGGCAGTTTGATGGAACAGATCATTTATATATACACATGGTCTCACACTTATGAGAGGGGGAATTTGTCCTTAGAGTCAACACCCCCTGTACAAATGAGAAACATAGAGGCAAGAAGAGGGGAAATATATTGTCCAAGGCCAGTGGTGGAGACAGCAGAGCCCACATCTCTTGCCTCTGGCCCTCCACTAGCTGCCTGATTCCCACTGCCTCATCAGCCTCCAGCCTCCAAGTGCCCACAGCCTCTTCCTAGCCTCAGCTTCCTCCTGGAAAAGAGAACCATCGGACCAGGCACAGAAGGCTCCTTCCACCTCTCAAAGTCATGATGTGGGTGATCAAGTTCAGGATGAGCCCAGTGTGGCACTTGGGTGAGAAGTCCTTCTTTCTGCTTTAGAACCAGAAAATGTGGGAGGCTGAATGGCTCCCTGGACTCGCTCTCGAGTTAGGGTAGGCAATCAGACAGAATGGAGACCAGAGGCCACGTCTCATGGCCCATGATCCAGAGTGCTTTCCCTGGAAGAGATTTCCAAGTAAGACTGCAGCTGAAGGCAGACAATTTGTTTCCGCTTGGATACCATGAATGAAGCTCCGAACTCCTGACTTTCCCTCCGTGCATATTGCCCTAAAGACGTCAGAAGTCTTGCCCATAGCTCCTGGACTCAGAGAAGAAGCCTAAGACACACCTTGTGTACATGCAGGTCTATTCATAGTGTCGCCTTGTGCTTTGTCCCACACACTACATTTATAAGGTTATTTTCTTAAACCTAGACAGCATAAAAACCCAAATGGAAGTTCAAGAACGTTTCATAGTTTCAGTCCGCAATACAGCTGAATTCCTCTAATCATGAGACTAAAAAACCAGGGGAATCAGTTGGGGCGCTGTCCTCCTGTGAAACAGGGTGTTCGGGTTAACAGCGTGCAGAGCTACGGGAGCCACCTCTGGGAGGGCAACATGAATGCCTGAGGGGTGAACAGCTCTGGGTCAACACATGGAGGGGAAATGTGTGGAGACTCATACCTCTGCCTTAGAGGCCTCAGCTTGTTGAAATCAGGAATAAAATCCTAGTTCTTTTTACAGATGTTGAGTGTGAATCAATCCAGAATCTTCTTGACTAAGTGAACAGAAAACCCAGCCAAAGCAGTGAAAACATCAGCTTATGCCAGAATAGAAACTTCTGGCTTAATGCAGGGATCAGACTCTGAACTCAGCAAGTGGGAGGTTTCATTCTCAGGTTCCCCTCAGAGTAAAAAGATGGTGGCAGCAGCTCCAAGCCTCATGTTTTATTGGCTCTGACTGGCTTGTGTATCCATCTCTGAACCAATTATTGAAGGAATTCAGTCAATCAGGAACCAACCCTGAAGCTGTGGAAGGGTTTAAATGTACCTCAACCACAGAATGCAGATTCCCAAAGGAAATTTAAAGTGCTCTTGCCTAAAAAACTCCTCGTTCCTCTGCTTTGAGTTAAGAAGAGAACATAGCCCTGGAGCCTGAAGACATTTCCCCCATCCCCATTTTAGCTTATCTGAGCTTTTTCTATGTCTTTGGTGGCCAAGGTTGAAAATTAAAATTCTCCCAGCCTTTTCTACAGTGTGAGGTATGCTCAGAGTTTGGTGGCTCAGCTCACATTGACTTCTTGTGACCTCTCTTTGCCTAATCACCAAAACTCTCCTCTGGGGGGGATATATGTAGCTTTGTCTTTTTAATATACTCTCCTTCACATTTTCCCCCCAAATGTTGAAGGATCAGTGAGCCCCAGGCTCATTTACAAATAAAAGCTTCATCCTAACAGTTGGATAATGAAAATATGCAAAGGAGGACCTCCATGAGAGCAAAGCAGAAAATACTTTCAATGCTCATCTTATATCTGACAACTAATTAAGATAGGAGGAAGAGGCCACCCAACATGTAATTATAGAAAATGGGTGATGAGGTAAGGAGCAGTAGCTGAATTAGAGCTGACAGTCTAGCCATGGGGCTCTCTTCAGGCTGTGTGGAAGGAAACAGGAGGATGAGCCTGGCTGGTGGGGCCCTGCTTCTGGTGACTGGGACTTTGTCATTTTTCTTCTTAGTTGTTCATTCACCTCCCCTAAGCGTCCGCCTACTGCTCCACGGTGTCCTTTCCCTCAGCCCTGACTGGGCAGAAAGTGTGCCTGCTCAGCCTCAGACGGTACTTGTAACCACTGGTTGCTGAGAAGAGGAGATGGGATGGGTCCTGAGACAGTTCTGGAAGTGGCTATCTATCTGACTTTGTCACCCCTCACAGCATCACCAAGCTGAAGCTGGAAGAGCAAAGCAGCCCCCCTCCCTTTCAGCACCTTCCTGGGAGAGGCGGTTGGCTGCCATGACCCTGCTGGTGGGTCTGCTGCCTCAGACACCACCAGCGCCTTAGTTTGTGAGCTCTCAGGGGGCCAGGAACCATGATGGATTTGCTTATTCCCATCAAGCACGGAGTCTGGCACTTTTCTCATTCATTCTCATGTTCAGAGATTGCACAAAGATGTGCCTGATGCTGTGCTGGGGAAAGGAGAGAAGAGATGCCTCAGAGCCCTGGGGGCTCCAGGAAACAGAGCCCATATTATCGT
Organism: Enhydra lutris kenyoni; assembly: GCF_002288905.1. Taxonomy (NCBI): domain Eukaryota; kingdom Metazoa; phylum Chordata; class Mammalia; order Carnivora; family Mustelidae; genus Enhydra; species Enhydra lutris. The sequence goes on along the minus strand of NW_019154086.1, from coordinate 33,012,090 downwards.
TTGCCATTTTTGCCTCCGCCATCTTGGCATGGTTCTAGGGAAATGATGGGGCCTCAATAAATACTTCCCAAATGAAGCGATAAACTTAGGAGGAGAAGCCTGGGAATCCAAACTAGCATGGCCTGGAGAAGGAAATTTAGGGGAGAGAAAATGATGAGAGAGAGGACTTTGGGAGGATTAGGAAGAATACTGGAGGCCATGCCACAAAGCTTAGAATTGATCTGTTTTGTGATGGGGAGTCACTTGGCCAGATGCATTTTAGGAAGCTCATTCTGGTCACAGTGGTCACAGCAGACAGCAAATTAGAGAGGGCTAGGAATAGAAGCAAGGAGAGAGACTGCCCAGGACTCAAATGTTCTCGCTTTTACAGAAGATTAAATGTAACAATCAGTTAATTGCTCACTAACTGTGAGCCCCGTTCATCATACTGTGTGCATGTACAGAGCGCCTGTACAGAATACATATGGAAATCGTGAGTAAATGAGCCTCGACCAGATTAGCAAGCAAAAGATGGGTAAAGGAAATTTTTTTAAAAGCAAAAAAACAAAAAACAAACAAACAAAAAAACAGAAAAATGACTTACTATAGGTGTCAGCATAACAAATTACAAAGGTTTAAAGATGGGGTTTTAAAAAGTGCTGGTTTCTAGATATGTTCTTTATGTTAGAGAACACAAAGAAATGTAAAATAAAGAAATAGGCAAATGAAAATCAGACAAATGTGAACAAAAATGAAGTGGAGTGGTGTTGTGAAATTCACATTCAATGAAGTAGAATTCAGGCAAGGAAAAGATAGAGTAATGAGAGGTGATAATCGGTCGACTGAGGTCCCTAAGAAGGAGCAAGGGCATCTGCAGAGAAAAAAATCTTGGATAGAAAGAACCCTCTTTCACAGTGATAGGAAGAGAGGGAAAAGGACAGGTGTTATTTTAGTTTATAGTCCCTTAACTCGGGAGCCAGTGTCAGGCACACACCAGCTGAGGGGGAAGGAGATGGGGCGTCTGCATACCAGGGGAAGTCTGTGGGCAGTTGCAGGCCACCAGGAAATGGCCAGGACATCAACTGTATCTGTATTGGGTAGGTTGCTGGGTTTGGGAGCAAGAAGTAGAGGGGATTATAGTTTGTCAGCTTTTATGTTCTCTGTGAAGCAGGAAGCTTGATTATCTGCTGATGTTGGAGGAAGAGGAAGTGGGGCCTGAGGTTGAGAAAAGTAGGGCATCTTTGAAATCCAAACAGTGGAGAAAAATGATCAGAAACCAGAGCTGTGGTGGGCTCTAGGTGTCATTACTATAGACTGAGAATTTACAATGCAGCCGTCTCTGTATTCTGTGACTTTGTCCAGCACAGCTCAGCATCTTAGTTATGGGTGATGAGAAGCCAACAGTCAGATTTATCCCAGTGGTGGGGGAGGTGGGGGGAGGATTGCTAGGCAGCCACAGGGAAGGAACAGGGAAGCCATGGAGTTGAGAATAGGGTAAGAAAATCATTTAAATACTGAATCTCGTCATTCAGACATCCTAAGCTTCCCGGTCAAGGAAGGAATAGAAGACAAATTAGACTGGAAGAAAGTAAAGACTTTAAGGACAGAGTGTGTGGGGAAATGTAACTGTCCAAGATTGGCAAGGGTGAGAAATTCTAGCACACGAAGGCTAATCCCCTGATTTCTATTATATGTATTTAGAATATGAATGAGGCACACCTCCACCCAAGTTCTCTTATGTGTAAGTTCAGTTCTGTATCTCATGGCAACTTTGTGGTCTTCTGTTGCCACTCCATCAATGTTTTCTACTGTGTCATCTAATAGTCATGGCTGGTCGTGCATACTTTTTTTTAAATTGAGGTTTATACTTGGGAGTTTGCAATATCCAAGGTGTGCTGAATGTATATAGTTCCTATACCAGTGTAACTTTAAGAAGACTTGGCATTTTAGTCACATGGATCAGTGGTTGCGGTGTCCATCTCTAATTGCCCCACTGAGCCATATGAAGAAGACAGTGGATTCTCAATTACCTCTGCTGGGAACAGTGACACAAAATTGAAAATGTGTTTATGTTTGTCTTTGGCACGAATTTTTTAACTTCTGTTTGAGTATGGGTTCCACAGGCACGAAAGCCTATTCAATTGAAATCAAGTGTTGTCTAGACTGAATAAAATATGCAGGAATGGCATAATGACCCAATAGCCCATCTCTGCCTAGGCTTCTGGTAAGCTTTTAGACCTCCATATTGAATTAATCATTCTACACGGCACCAGTGGGAGAAATTCCATCGTGACCCCATCAGACTGATGTGTCTCACTTATAGCCTGCTCCATCAGGATTGGTGGCCCTTGTTATGTTGTCCCAGAAAACAAGACTGCTGATGCTCTTTTTTATTCCACCCGTTTTTTATTCTCACTAAGCTATTTTTGCTACAGTCATTTACTGCCACTGGGATTTTTGTACAAGGTTAATAGTACTAATAAAATGAAGGGCAAAGCACCAAAGAGAGAATCTTGAAAGAACAGTCTGTTACCCTTTATTTGGTCAGGGTTAAAAACCCTGCAGGACATTACAGTCTTGAGTTTGGGATCCAGGCCATTTTCTGCCTTCTTTGTTGAGTTGTTCTGCGTTCTCTGGGCCCAGCACTTAAGGTCATACTGGGATCTCGTAGAGGGATCGAGTCCATTCCAATGATGTCCCAACTGCCGCCTGCACTAGTTTTTGACCCCGATGGCCATTACAGTCACATAGGAGTTTTTAAAAAATATCTGTGCCTGGGATCTTCCTCAGACCAGTTAAACCAGACTCTCTGAGGGAGGAGCAGGGCATCAGCTCCCAAGTGGTCCTAGTCATTGGACCAGAGTTGAGGAACACTGGCCTGGACAAGGAGCTTCAAACTCTATTTCTGAACAGTTGAGGAGGCAGTCCTGGGTCACTGTCCAAGTTGTTTGCTTATCAGGTGGCTGACTTTAACATGGAAGCTTTTAGAACCTGAGAAATTTCACTTCCCAGGCTGTGTAGGAGGCACAGCCAGAGAGCAGGGCAGTGGTCATGTTTGGTGCCCAGTGCAAGAAGCAAGTGCCAGGTGCGGTGTTTGTTTTTCATTTAGCTTTGGTTCCTAATGAAAATTCAGAAATTTGTGGCATTTTTATTGTTTCGTTCGCCATTCTCCATGGGTCACTTCAGAGAAATCCAAAGGGAATAATAAACTTTCCCAAGCTTTGTTAAGATGGATATACTGTTAGAACTGATACATTCTAATGTTGACCTTGGCTTTCACTGTGGTCTCTGGAAATGTTATTCCTCTTCTTACGGAACTTCTGGTGCTTCATTTATTATCTCTTTGGATGATAAGAAGGAAAGCAATGCTTAGTAATAAGCATCTGTTGTGTTTGTAGGGCTGTACTAGACACTTGATAGAAGCTGTTGAAATCACAAGAGCATGGGCTGTGGACCCAGAGTGCCTGGGCTTACATCCTGGCCCAAATATTCCAGCAAATAAACCCAAATTACAGCATGGTCACATGTTTCAAGTGACATAATGTCTATAAAGTATGTAGTACAGTGCTTGGCACAACACGAGACTCCAAAAAGCATTGGCTGTCTTTGTCATCGTGTTACTAAGTTCTCACGGCAACCCTGGAGCGGGCATCATCATTCATAGTAGAGAGGAGCCAAGTCTTCAAGGTGAACCTATTTATCCATGGATACCCTCAGTCTCAGGTGTAACTGAGAGGAAATGAGAACACCTACCATTTAGGATTGTTGAAAAATAAGAGAAAAAATTTCAGGACCTAAGAGGGAGTTGACCTGTAAAAGGAGTCTGTTCTTGATGTAGGAGGGACACTGATAAATCAGATGGATGGTTTCCTTTTCTTGCAGAGAGTTGGCAGGGATTTCCACCCAAACTCATAGTGAGTGGTCCCTAAGGTTCTAGATGAATCACAAAATGATCAAAGATGGAGAGTCACCAGGTAGATACTTTTGTGCCCCCGGGAGTTTCTTCTGGGAACAGTCTCGATATTTCCTGAAACCAGGGCCCCTGGTGCTAGCAGAAGGAGTAAAAAAAGAATATCAGTGCTTTAAGAGGACAAATGCAGGCATTATTCTACCATAATGATTCCCAGATCCATGCCAGCCTCCCAGCCCCCTTCTGGATGTTCTTTCATATACATACCAGAGTAGTGATTAGTGGATACCCAGAAAACTAACTCACAAAGGCCATAGATGGAGTCATGTAGACGAATTTGTTTCCAAGCAACAAATTAATGAAAAGAAGATCAGCAGGCAATAAAAAAAAAAAAAAGCTTATTGAACATTCCTTCTCTGCCGATCATTTCTTATCTGCTGTTCTTGAATTCATTCAGGCATTAAACACTTTATAAGCCCCGCCTCTGTACCAGGTTTCATATGGTCTCTTGAGAGACAGAGATTATCCTCTGTTTTTTGAAAATGTTAGTAGTTCTGAAAATGTCTCCAGAAGACCAGTCTTCTGTGTTTGAGAGTAATCCAAAATATTGTTGACACAGAAATATTATTTTTATATTCTTTGATATCTCTGGCTATGTACATTTCTAGGTAACTTTTCATACAGTATCTTAGGAAGTTTCTTCCATTCCTGTAAAATTGAGACTATGGGGTTATACTGCCATCACCCCAAAGCCAAAGCCTGGCTGGGAACATCAGTGTCCAGACCAGGCTTCTCCCATATATTAATTACTTTTTCAGTATAGTATAAAATGTCATTTCAAAGGAGAATGTATGTAGAATGTATGTAGAATCTATGTAGAGTTTGGATTAAATAGTATCTCCTAAGATTACAAATAACATCAGTATGCTTTTGATTCAGTATTGCTTCATTTTCTCCTTTACCATGATACATTGCTATGCATAATTTGTGCAAAGGGAAGATCTCTATCACTTAGTTAGAAATAGTGCATTAAAAAACTTCCATGCATAGTTCTATGGGAGACACAAAAATACCCCATCCACTTGATATAGCTAAGAATTTTCCATTAAGAAAAGGCTGTTACAAGTTGAAGGGAGAAAGAAAAAGCTGAAATCATTAACAGCTGGTAACCATCAGGCATAGATAAAATAAGCTAATAGAACTAGGTCTGTAGTTAATAGGTCTATATCTACAGTCTATAGGTCAATTTGAGTGTAAATTGGGGTTGGGGACTTTTTAATCTTTAGATTTTTCTTGAATTATCCCTTATATATTTCCTCAGTTTTAATTTCTATAAATATCAAAAAACTCTTAGTCAAAAAATATGTGGATCATTTTGCATTCCTATTTTCATTAGCAATATTGAATACTGTAAGATCATTAAGCTCAGAGTCCAACAGGGAACATTTGAAGTCTACCTTAAAATATTTTTCATTTTATTTTATCGTGTATTACCCTCATCTTGTTTTCACTTTAAGTTTCTTTGCCTTACATGATAATGGAATTAAAATTTCTTTCCTAGCATATCCTGATAGTTCTATAAACATACCTAGTGGTTTTTATGTACAGATACACCAGAGTTATTAAAAACTTTTACTGTTTGGGGAGACAAGAACTCACTGAACCATCAAAAAAGCATATCCCTACACAAAGATAAAGATTTGATACGAGCTATTCAGAGCTAAAAGAAAACTATAAAGGAGGCCACAGCTTTCAGACTTCTTGACAGCAGTGTTTTTTTTTTTTTTAGAGAGTTTTCATTCATAGTAACTTCTATGGAATGGCAAAGATAAATTTAAAAAAAAGATACACACGCATACACACACACACACACACACACAAATACATACACAGAGTGGTCACAAGTATATATACATATATTTATTTGAGTGTATACTATGTTCCAGATCCTGTGCTAGGAGTTTACAGAAAAAAAGGAAAAAAGAAAAAAGGACTTTCAATCTTAACAGCAGATCCCATTTTGAAGGAAGATATTGAAAATACTTTTGTTTCTTTAAAACAAAAACAAAACAGCAATTGCCATTTAGCCCTGGTGTCCCATTTTATTTCACCTACAGGAACTAATCTGTGCATCTCATAGGAGTTCTTCCAAAGAACAAAATGAATAAGGCATATGAATGATGCATGGTGGTTTTAAGTGCCCTGGAAACTTCACTGGAAGAAATCTTTTCAGCATGTAATTATCAATATGAAAAAATATGAGGGATGAGGAATTTTAATCAAGAAACATAATACAGAATGCTAACAAAATATAGACACTACCTCTTTGTCATGTTCAGGAAGTAGGGAATGCTGTAATTGATTGAAACCCTTGTTTGTGAGTGGATTTCTCAGTTAAGTACTAATGATTTTTTTAAAAAATGCTTCTGGTTATAAAAATTATATTTCAACAGTGTAGGCACAAAAGTAATCTTTCTCTGACTGATTGACTTTGCTTAGCATAACACCCTTTAGTTTCATCTGCATCATTGCAAATGGCAAGGTTTTTTTTAATGGCTATTTAATATTCCATTGTATATGTGTGTGTGTGTGTGTGTGTGTGTGTGTGTGTATACACCACATCTTCTTTATCCATTCATCTGTTGATGGATATCTGGGCTCTTTCCATAGTTTGGCTATTGTAGACATTGCTGCTATAAATACTTGGGTGCACATGTCCCTTTGGATCACTACAATTGTATCTTTGGGGTAAATACCTTGTAGTGCCATTGTTTAGTCATAGGGCAGCTCTATGTTTAACCTTTTGAGGAACCTCCATACTGTTTTCTTACTATGTATCACTAATTGTAACATCTAAATGTGGGGAGTGGGTTATTGTTTCCCAGTGGAAGATGGAGAGCAGTGAAATTTCATTCCTATGTTATGTTCACAACAGCTCTGTTGAGTAATGTCAACCCCCACAGTTCAGCTTTATAATGCCAAGCTGTCTCTCCTAAACTTCATGTTCCCACCCTGCCTTCAGTACTTCCATCACTACGTCCTCGTCTTTAAACTTGCATTGATCCGATTCATGGGGAGACAAAACAACGTGGTTCCAGGCAGATTTGCCATGGAACAAATCTTAAAACCAAATGGAGGTGTGGTGCAAAAACAAGTTATGCTGAAAATTAAATAAAATTTTAAAAAATGCGAAAAAACAAAACAAAACAAATGGAGCTAGCAGTATCCCTTGACACCAAAATATGTAAAGCTTTAAATCAGAGAAAAGAAGGAAAATGTCAAATATTTGTACATTCTCCAAAAGGATCATGAAGAACCTATTGTCAGTCCCAGCCATTTAACCCTCAAAATGTCAAGGCTACACATAGGCATTAGAAGAAGGTCCGGGGTTCAGCTCTGCACAGGTTTTTCTGGGATGTCCAGCCTGCCCCACCCCAACCTGACCTAATCTAGGACCACTCCCCTTTGCTTTTGCCTTGCCCACTGGTACACCGTGCCCCAGAATTCCTTCAATGGCAGGCACACCTCCTTATGGCGCTGCCCTTAGCCTTTGCTTCAGAGTTCATAAGAGTTGAAGAGCTTAAAGCCCAGGATGGTTCTGTGTGTGAGGTCTTACTGGAAAACCACTTAAAACCCGTCCTCAGGTTGAGTTGAGAGAATGTGGGGCATGGAGGTGGCTCAGAAGACTGGGGGCAAGTGTATGCCATTCTTCACAGATGAGACAATTTGGGGGCAGAAACTGGTGTAATACTTAAGAAAGTTCAGTGGAGGAGGAATATGGCAGAGGGAAGAACATAGGAAGTTTCGCGAAAGCGGGGTGTTATTACAAGCAAACACCATGCACATCACTTGTCTGGAGCAGTGGTGGGGCTGGGGGGGGAGGCATCATTAACAGAAAACAGCACAGGGCTGGGAGAGACCAGGGCCTTGGAGAGTCTGCAACTAACCAGCTGTGGAAAGATACTTCTCTACTACTCCACTTCCTCATCTATAAAATGTGGGAACGCTTCAGATCTTCCAGACATGCCCATAAATGAGAATACCACTTGCACTTTACCCGTCTGAAAGCCCACTTTCATTCCACATGGACTTCACCACTTCCTTAGCTACTTGCATAGCTGGTTCAAGCTCTTTTATTAAAGTGCAGGTATGACATCCTCCTCTCCCTCTCCCCCAGAGCCAGGGTGGTATTACTGGTTCTTGCAAGAAGAGGTAATCAAAGTAAAAAAGAAAAGGCTAAGTTGTTATCATATTTGTTAACTCAGGCCAGATGCTCATTAGCAATACACTAGAAGCCAAAAATGAAAAACCAGACTGCAGCCTGGATCCAAAAATAAGGGCCAGACTCTGTGGAAAACATCAACAGATGCAAAACCAGAACAAGGAAGAACGTTCTGTCTGCGCCGTTGGAAAAAGACAGAACCTTGAGCTATATCCCAGGCACACAGGCACGGATCCGTATTTAGGTGATCAGTGGCGGCCACCCAGGTTTAAAGATAAAGAGGAGATACAAAAATCTCAGCATGGGAAGAGTCTATGGTTTTCAACCCTGGCTGCAATTGGAATTATCTCAGCGTCTTTTAAAAGTTCCGATTCCAAGATCCTGTCCCCAGAGGTTCTGCTTTAATTGGTCTGGTGAGGGACCATTTAAAGCTACTATTCAAAGTCCCCCAGCCTGTGCACACTTGCAGCCAGAGCTCAAGACCTCTTATCCAAGGTCATGAGAGAGGGAAACAACCGACATGCTGCCCATGTTCTGGGTTAGACACCCCTTCTTCCTAGGACTGGAATGTCCGTAGTTTGAACACGTTTACTGATTTAATAAATGATTATTAGGTACCTACTGTGTGTAGCTTCCACTTCAGGGGCTAGGATGAAAAATTAAATTAAACTTGGCCTTGCCCTTGGGACAGTTGATGGGGAAGTCAAAGGAGAAAATAAATTACCTAGCCACAAAGCAATGTGGTTAGTACAAGAATAGTGGTTTGTTCAAATTAGTAGGATGAGAGTGAATGGGGTGACTTCTCCTTCCATCAAAGTCTGAACACAGAATCATGAAATCATAGAGATGAAGGAAGCTTGAGGTTCTGAATTTTGTGTGTAAGGAAACTAGAAATCAAGAGGTTGGAACAGGACCTAAAACCCTAAAATACTCATTCTGACTCACCAGAGGAAGTGTTATGGAACTGTGTTCCACAGCGCTGAATTCCAAGGCTCGTTGTTAAGGAATAAGTAGGATTTATTGGGCACAAGGACATGGGAAAGGGTTCCATTCCCAGAAGGCTCAGCGTGAAGTTCAGACAGGTAAATACCTTGGAAAGTACACGCAGGGCAAGGACCTGGACTGATAACAGGTGGTGGCCAACAGCTTGGTGCCCCTCCCCCAAATGAGCACTGGTCCTGGACTTACATGCTTTCCTGCTTTCTCATGCAGTTTGGGGGGGATGGTCCTACCTTCAGCTCCACTTCTCTCTAGGAATAATTCTATTCTAGTGGGAATAAATACATTAGTTTTGCCCCATGAGTTGTCTAAGTTTAATGAGATCTGGGCCTTGAATGTCGAACCGTAAACTTTTCGGTGATATACCAGATTAATAACTGTACACACCTCTAGATTAAATAGTCTTTGACATTGGGTCAGCCCTGACTACCTAGAGTTGACATATGCTCTACTTGCAAAACAAGAATTGTTCAATCCATAATGAAATGTGTTGAATTGGTTCTCCATTCTCCTCTTCCTCTGACCTTGGTGTTGTCCCTCAAGTTTCACCTTCTCTCATATCCCACATCCTTTTAATCAGCAAACCCTGTTGGTTCTCCTTCAAAAGCTATCTAAAATTCAAGTACTTCTCACCATCCTCACTACTACTATCTCAGACCAAACCATTGTCCTGCATCATCTGGGTTATCCCATCAGCCTCCTAATTGGGGCTCATGTATCAGACTAGCCGCAGGAGTGTGTCCTCCATACCACAGATGTTCCATTTCGAAGAATGTGTGGCTGTGTCCCTTCTGTATTCAAAATTCCTTATTGGCCTGTCCAGGGTCCTTCATATGACTGACGGGACCCCCTGTGATTTGTTCTCTATGACTCCTTGGACCTCACTTTTTCTTCTCGGACCACACAGTCCTCCTTATTGACCTTGAGCATGCAAGCAAGCCCCTGCTCCCCACAGTTCACCCTGAAATTGGAATGCTCTTCCTCCAGATGGCTGCGTGGTGAGCTCTTCTACTTGTTTTGGGTCTTTCCTCAAAAGCCACTTTCTTTGTGAACTTTATTTGGCCACCCTATCTAAAATCTCAACACTCACATTCTGAAATTTCATATACCCTACCCCTGCCTTCTAAAAATGACCCTCTTTAACACTTATCAGTAAGCATTATGTATTTTATATTTTATTGACTTACAAAATATTAACATTCACAAATAAGTACTATATTTTTAATTTTTCTGATTATTTTGTCTTTCTTCCTAAACTGGCTCCAGAAATAATTTTTCATTTTGTTCACTGGTATATCCTGATAATTTAAGCCTGGTACATGGTACACTCAATAAATGCTAATTGAATGAAAAAGTACAGAAAAATTACCTGTGGCATTATGAATATTACAATTGCATTTACACATTCCTTTTTTGATAGCTATTTTAAAAAATCCAAACCATAAGAAGTTCAAATTGAACTATAGAAAAGGAAGTCACCAAATCTATAACCTTAAAATGATTCAAACCTCAACTGAGGGACATTCTACAGTGTGCTGGACTGTTACTTTTCAGAAGTGTCAAGGTCAGGAAAGACAAGGGAAAACTCAGGAACAGTCATAGAGCAGAGGAGCCCAAGGAGATGTGATGACTAAAGGCAAAAGTTGGATCCTGCATTGGATGCTGGGACAGAAAAAGACACTAGAATTCAGAAAGGGTCTGCAATGTAGTTACCAGTACTGTACTGATGTTAATATCCTGCTTTTATTTTTGTTTGTTTTAAATATCCTGATTTTGATAACTGTGCTAGGATGATATAAATGTTCAAGGGCCAAGGATGTAGCCTACGTGAACAGACATTATTGCATCGAAACGTCTAAATAGCTCTTCAGAAATCGGAGAGGGAGACAATCCATGAGAGACTCTGGACTCTGGGAAATAAATGGAGGGCTGTGGAAGGGGAGGGCAGTGAGGGGATGGGGTAACCAGGTGATGGGCATTAAGGAGGGCACGTGATGTGATGAGCACTGGATTTTAGACGCAACTGATGAATCATTGAACGCTGCACCAAAAACTAATGTTGTACTCTATGTTGGCTAATTGGATTTAATAATAAATAAATATCTCTTCATACTCAAGCAAGGAGGTTGTTTAAATGATAAACATGTTTCCTGAATGAATGACAAGAAGCAATTACCCTATAAACCACCAACAAGGCAACTAATTGGCTGAGATGGGTGTGTGTGTGTGTGTGTGTGTGTGTGTGTACACACACACATATACATGCATGCATGTGCAAAACAGTTTTCTTTTTTTTTTTTCTGGTTCAGTCATTTTTCTGTGCCATGGTAGCTATATGCACTGGATACAAACAGATTTCCAAAGCATATGTTCCCTGGTATACAAAGGAGTTTTATCAGAAGACACAATAACAATTCAAAGTTCTCTTTCTACTCTGCTTTTAAAAGGCTGGAAATAACAAGTGTCAGTTTAGTAAAATTATCTTCTAAGTAATATCCCACTAATTTGAGATTTCACAGTAAAATAATCATACGCTGTTGTAGGTCTCAAGAAGGCATGTTCTCTCTCATTAGAGGCAGAAAAATGAGGAAACATGTCATAGAGGATTTTTAAGAATCCTATTAACTAACAAACCACCTTATATCTTCTGGAGGGGAGCAGTAAAGAGTAAAATCATTCAAGCGGAGTTCTCCTGTCTGGAAGGCTGCTGCTCGATCTCTCCCCAGCAGAAGGGTGCGTGCCCTGTTTGTAAGTGGGAGCTCTTCTTTTGGGGGCAGTAGGTGAACTCTGCCTATCCTGTTCTACCCCCTCCTCATCGGAGGCCTGGGGGCCAGAGAGATGGACTTTCCCTTGTCCTTCTCCAGGAAGGGGTTTGGCTAGGTGGGTCCCTGGAGACAGGGAGAAACACATCAATCACCTGGGGCCTCAACGAGCTGTTGACGAACATTATTCATGTTTCTATAGTCAAAATAAACATGTTTGTTTGGTGGGAAACTATCCCAGTATTTTTTAGATTAGCAGTCAAGAAGGCAATTCAATCCAATTTAACCAAAACATATTGATTATCCAGTAAGGACTTACTTCTGTTCTAGGGCTGTGGACCTAGGATGAATGGAATAAAATCTTAACCCTCAGATAGCTTATACCCTAGTAAAAGATATAAAAGTTTATGAGCAAATAACTATAAGATAAATGAGTAGGAAATGTCAGAAGGACCAGGGAGGTGGCAGACCTAAACAATGTTACAAGAATGACAAACTACGTCAAAAGGTATGTAGCTTAATATATACATTTATATATTTATATAATTTATATATAATACCCATATTCCACCTGTATTAAAAATTTTTAGCTAAATGGAAAAGAAAAAACAATTATTCCTATTTTTTTCCTAATTCATTACTGCTTCAATTTGAAATCTGAAGCCTGACATGTATTTCTTCTGAACCAGTCAGAATCTGTAGATTCTGATCTATAGAGTTAATCAGGCTCTGTATTTTTTCACTGTGATATACAGAATATAGCGTTAAATGCTTCAACTCAGGGGTGGGAGGCGGTTTTCTCAGATTTATTTTGGAATAAAGCTTCTCCTAAGCAAAGGCTCTCCCGATGTGGATCACATCTTTGTAAACGGTCCTGCCCACTGAGGGGATTCCTCCAAGATGTGTGTGTAATCCCAGCTTTCAACATTATCACATGCAGCCTTCAATACCATTTTGTACTACTGTCCAATAACTTTAAATCATAGCCGTTCACTTGTACCAACAAAAATTATCTGGGGTGTCTGGGTGGCTCAGTTAGTTAAGCATCTGACTCTTGATCTCAGCTCAGGTCTTGATCTCAGATTCATGAATTCAAGCCCCACATTGGGCTCCCTGCATTTGGCTCCATTACTTAAATTAAAAAGCAGGGTAAAAATAAACTAATAGAGGTAAGCTAAATAATGTTAATTTCTTTTCATAAAGTTTGAAATCCAGTATTCAATGGTCCAGCTTCGGAGAACAAATTTCAAGCTATTTTAAAATTATTTTTAATTATTTTCATTTCGGGAAACTGATTTCAGCATAAGAAAGGGGATCACATTATTCCTAAACAAGTGAATTTCCCAAAGATTCTGATTTTGTCAGGACTGAGAGAAGCCAATGAGACATTTGTACAAATACTTGCAAATGCACCCATAGAAAAATAGAAGATGTAAATGAATTGTGGTATCAGTAAGAAGCTTGCAACTTTGAGCCAATCTTTGCTGTTAAGTGGAGATAAGACCATATCCTCTGATGACAGGAACTGTTAAAAGAAACCTCTTCAGTATCACAGCCTAAGTAAGCCAGGAAATTTATCAACCAAACACTGACCTGATTTTTCTCCAAGATACAGAAGAATAGTTAATTCGTGGTACTAATTACTTGTCCCATTTCAGCTTTTTAGCCCAAAGCGATTCCTAATGAGTGATGAAATTAACGGACTTAGGCACAGTGCCCCTACAAAATACTACCACTCTGGGTCTGTTGCTTGACAAAGCCAACATCAACCCTGCCCTCTGTGAGAGCCTAGTCCCGGTAACACTTATAATTTGGAACAGTGCGTTCTACATCCAATGCTCTGCGAACTTTCTCATCACAAAGTAAACCATTTCCTGATATTTTGCCTTTCAGGGTCACCTTGTCTAAAAGTTTGTTGACCCCTCCAGAATTCTCCCCACATCACAGATAAATATAGCTAATGGTCTGCTATGATTTCATCCACATTTTCATTGGCTGCAAGAGAAGGTGCCACCAATAATTTAACTGATCCTGAAAGTTCTCAACCGTATTTTTAACATGCTGAGCTACAATGTTTCTGGTTACGCTAATGTTTGCAAATGCGTGTTTATGCTCCAGACACATAATTTCTGCTGCATTCAAAAGAGATTCTTATAAAAAACATTGTCTGTAAAAAGGTTTTGATGCCCAGGCAGTTTTTTTCTTTAATAGAGAACTACATTTCGCAGGAGATCACTTGTTTTATTCGCATTCAAAAACAAACACTACTGTTTTTTCAGTCTGTTAAGTTTTTCAACATCTATCTTCATATACCAGTGCTGGCTGGTTTTTTATGGTGCCTTAAGTTGTCATTTTTCTAGGCACAAGTTCTTTGTTGGGACAGTCTTCCCGTTCAACCCCCCAAACTCTCCAAAAGTGCTCTCTTATCTCTCTTTCTCTCTCTCTCTCTCTCTTTTTAATAATCATCTCTCTTTCTTAGGAGATGCATAAGCTTACCTTTTCCTTAACTTTACAGTGAGAAAAAAAGCAGTAACTAATAACTGCTATTTGATTTCAGTGTCGGAGCAAAAGGAAGGTATGTGTGCTTTCACGAACTAGGGAGTGCATAACCCTTACCCAGAGGGCACTGCCCCTCTGATTCAGGGCATGTCTGCCTTGTGGGGGACACCAGCCTTCTGTTGTTAAAGAAGCTGGAAATGAGACACTTGAAGGAAAAATTTCCTAATTATTTAAATAATTGTACCTTATTCAAAATTTATTAAAATGCGAAGAGGGTCAGCATTGTTCTAGCCAGGCAACACAGGTCGTCAAGCATGGGCTGCCCATCTGTAATCTCTGGGGATGTTGAGTAGAACAGTAAAATAATTTGTATCCTACTTTTGTTATAGTCCCTGAAAACTAAGAAGAGAAAAGGTACAATTCCACCAGGATGTTTCTAGGGACTATGGAATCCAAATGCCATAATTAATTTGGAAATAGTCTAATGAGGCAGTGAGATGCTGTGAAATGGATATCCTTCTTGAAGCCGGGCCTCTTTGGGGAATCCTGGGTATTTCCCTTATTAAAGGCTTGTTGACATCAGATTCCTCATCTGGAAGGAGGGATAGTATGGTTGGCTTGGAAGTTTGCTAAGACAATCAGAAATAAAAGTACACACGTTTCTCAGCATGCTGTCGGCGTTTGTAAGCTGTTCATAAATGCTAACTTTGACTGTTATGAAATGCAACACATACAACTCCACGCATTTCTTAGTATGCGCCACAAGTATCGATGGTTCCCTGGCTCTCCATCCTTCCCCTCCCTTCAGCGCCCCCCACCCCCTGCTTCTCTGCATCGTGTCTTCTCACTCTGCTCCATGGCCCACCACAGCTTACCAGCCCACGCTGATGGCCCCCACCCTCTTACCTCCCTTGGGCTCCTATCTGTACCTGGACTGCCCGTTCCTTCCTTCATCATTCCATTATCTCCTCTGCAACTCAAGCAAAGTGTCACCTCTCCCAAGAAGTTTTTCTGGAGGGCCACCACCCTCTGGTCTAGGTAGAGCACTCTCTCCCTTACTGATTTGGGTTTGCCTCAGTCTGGCTTTGTAGTGTTGGAAACTGTGAGCTCCTGGGAGAGAAGAACTAGGTCGGTCACCTCACTGTCCCTGGCACCTGGGTGTAATGCCTTTGCCAGGCATGTCATTCAGGCTAAAAACAAAAACAAAAACAAACAAACAACAACAACAACAACAAAACGGATCAAGGAGGGAATGAATGATTGCAATGACTATAAACTGGCCTGGCCAGAGCCAGTGTCTGCTTCCCTCTTGCTTTACAAATACAAATCTTTGGCTGCTGGTTGTGCCTCTCTCCCCCTGCCCTCCCAGTCCCCACTCCAGCCCTTGCCTCCACCTCCAAACCAATGGAGATTTCCATTCTGAAGTAGCAGGTTGGAACAGAGAACATGCTGAAGTGTCACCTCCTGGGGCTTGCACATGGGGACTGGAAGGACATCTGAGAGGATTCCTTTTGAGAGACCCCAGGGAATACAAAGCGGAGTCCCTTCTTGGAGGTCAAGAAAGGAAGACCGTAACAAAAGGGCTCTACCATTCCTTTTCAGAAATGGTGGCTTCATGTACCTTCACTTTTGTACCTTCAGAACTGGTGGCTTCACCACAATTCGTATAGAGCCAAAACAGTCTTGGTAGAACTGCATTCTTGCACCTGATCTTTTGTGGTCCTACATCAGAAGAAAAATCAATTTGTAGGGCAGGGCTTCAATTAGCATATGAGTCCTTTGAGTGAAGAGGGATACAGACCCCTACCGGAGTGTTCACTGAGGGCAGGAGGAAGGCTGGACTTCTTCCAGATACCCCATGTGGCTACCTGGAAACCTTTGTGAATGACCTAGCAAAGGCGTGAAAAAGTGCTTCCTCTCATTATGCATAATATTAGAAAAATGCTTATAAATAAAGTGCAAATATTTATTCTTTTCTAGGAACATGGGTGACATTTGGAGGTCAAATTTCAGATGAGGTAAGTTACCTTTGGCTTCCATTTTGGTGACCAAAGAAAGTGTAAAGCTGTGCAGTGGGAGTATTTTTCTTGGGGGTCCTAGTGTTTAATAAGGAAATGGTAAAGACTGAGTCAAAGATAATTCTCAGTTTTATCCTGCTTCTTGTATTTTTCACATTTAGACTATTAGTAGCCCTTGAGATTATCTATCTGTGAGATGTGCAGGCACAGTTGTTAGAGAACAAACCGATTTGGCATTAGTATTCAGTTGCTTTATGGAAAGATTTCATTGCTGTGGTGTGTGTGTGTGTGTGTGTGTGTGTGTGTGTGTGCGTGTGTGTGTGTGCGTGTGTATTTTGGCTCCACCTAGAATGACCAACTCATCCTAGGTTGCAGGGACTTTTCCTTTCTAGCCTGGGACCTTTCAGTCCCAGCTGATCACAGCGCCTTGGGCAAGTTGATCCAACCTCTCTGAGCCTCAGGTCCTCTGATGTGAAATGGGATGATAACATTTAAGAGCCATGGGGTCATGGCTGACCCCATGGGGAGCTCCAAAGCTGAGACGGCCCCAGAGTTGTCCCAGGTTAGGGCCGGAGGACTGAGTATTTATAGCCTTTGTATGACCAGTCATTGGAGAGAGGCTCCCCAGAGGTCCGTTGAAAGGGTTAACCACATTTTACGCATGAGGTGTTTATACAGCCCTCTGACTGGTGGGTAGCAGACACCCAATAATGGCAGCTATAAGAGTTTATTTACCATTAAATTCCTCTAAATCTTTGTTGACACATTCAAAGCAGTGATATTCTTATCCTGGCCTTTAAGGAATATCTTCATGGCATAAGTGAGTCAGGCGGGCATCGAGCATCAATAACTCCCCAAGGACCATGTTGTCAAATCCCTCCGATTCCTTTTTGTCTACCTGCAACACCACTGAGGAGTCTGGGATAGTATGTCTGAGCAGATACACTCCGTGGGATCCAGCCCCCTCTGCCACTAGATTTACTAACATTTACTAACAGTTGTCACATCAGTAAAATGCAGGGGATCGCCCCTACTCTGCAGGATCATGATTAAGATTAATGAGATGATGTCTATGAAGTGTTCAACCCAGTGCCTGGCCCAGAACTTACTATCTTCTTACTATCATTCCTAAGAAGAACCTTGGGGGAACAGACAGTCTTTCCCACTGCTTCTAAGTTCACCAGTGTTATTTATTAGATCCAGGGAATAGGAGCCTTATCTGCACATTCTCACCTGTCTGAATGCCCATTCCCGGGATTGAGCATAGGTCACCACAGAGAGTTTGTCCCATGGGGGATTCCCTGGAAAGTAGACCATGCTGGAGATTAGCATACAGAACAGTAATTAGAAAGTTGGGCCCCAGTGCAGTCTTAACACTGACCCCGGCTGACCCCATGGGGAGCTCCAAAGCTGAGACGGCCCCAGAGTTGTCCCAGGTTGGGGCCGGAGGACTGAGTATTTATAGCCTTTGTATGACCAGTCATTGGAGAGAGGCTGCCCTGGGAAGTGGGTCTCACCTTGGGCGGGACAACTGTTTTAGCCAAGTGCAATTTCCTGGCAACTAGGAGAATAGGTCCAGTTCTGAAGGAGGCTCTGGGGGGTCGTCAAAGGGCTCATTATAGGGCTATCTGACCAGTATCAGGTAAAGTGTGTGGAGGAGGCACAGAGACAAATCCACAAATATCAAAACCGTGGCCACAGACTTGAGTCAGATACAAAGCAGGTGACCGGGAGGGAGATCTAAAATTAATTATCCACTGAATCCAGCAAGTGCATGACCTTCTACTGCCTGTTATGGCAGCCAGAGGAGAAAAAGACAAAAATACCTTTGCTTTAGGAGCAGAAGGGCCAACTGTTAAGGGCACCATCTCCCCTTTCATGTCTGCTCTCCTCTTTACTGTATCTGCTGTCTGCTGCAATGAGCCCAGCTTGCCCAGGTCAGAGTGTGCAAGGCTGGCCTCTGAAATACATCATTTCAAAATTACAGTTCTAAAAACTGCACAATAAAGCTGTCATGAACGGCCGCAGTCGCCCTCACCTCAGATGCAGACCGGACATTTAGCCACTGTCCTTCCAGAGAACAGCTGTGACTTACACACAACACCCCTCCCCCCCACCCCGCTGAGAGAACGCCAGCAAGCAGGAGGCGGGGAAGCCCAAACCACAGCCCCGCCTGCAGCGGAATCGCCTGAGCTCAACCATTTCCATGAGGGAAAAAGCAGGCCAGTAGCAATGAATTCCCCTCCCCAGTTTTTCTGCCTTCTCTCTGATTCCCGTGAGCTCAGCACAAAGCATGTACAAATTGTGAATCCTGGGATGACCGTGCTGTGACGTGCTCATTGACAACCACCGATGCTGCCTTGGGAGCTGGTGATGTTCCCATTACTGGGAGAATTCAACCATATATCAAACAGCCACTTGACGGGTATTATCAAAAGGACCCAAATATCACAATAGATAATTCTGGCAGGTGTCTTCCTAAGATGATTTGGCTTCATCATAAAACCAAGATATTGGTTACTCATGTGAATATTTATAACTATGATAAATATATATGTATCACTATCTTCTAGCACTTAATTTTCAGAGTTTTATTTATATTTTCTTATCTATAAGGTAGTTAGGGTTCCTGGAATTGCACGTCACAATAAACTCAAGTCAAATTGGCTTTATCCTAGGTAGAAATTAAAGTTAAGACAAGTATAGTTTTCCCCATTATGACATAGGCCAGGGTTTGCACCGTGTATTTTCCTTGTGTTATGTCACATCACATACTAAGTTATTCTAACACAGCTATTATTCTAAAGGATTGGAATAATGGACTCCCTTTTGCTAGCCTAATAATTTTCTTGATATGCTGATTTTAAAAACAACAGGGAAAGACTTTATCTTGCAAATGCTGATGAAGCAACCTCAGCCTGCAATCAAACACGTAATGGAAAAATCCATTTTAATTACTTGTGAGGTGTGTGATTTTTCAGTGGACCAGTAGGTCTGTCAGCAAAATGAAAAAATGTCCTCTCCCCTGTTGTTTATCGCTGTCCCACTACAGCCTCCCCTCCAGGCGTTGTTTTGGGAACACTGGTACTCTTACTCTTGGTACCACTGGATGCTTGCCCTTGGTGTCCAGCAGCACATAGGAAGGAACAAGGAGCGTGGGGATGTATTTGCAGGCTAAGTGGTGGGGAGCGGGATCCCCCGAGCCAGCACATGCCCCCACTCCCTTCCCTCTGCCATCCAGCTGGCTGGTGGCTCCGTGGCTGCGGCCGGGGTTTTGCTGAGCTACGGGTGCTGTGAGATTTACAGCAGTTAGGGCTCTGTCTGACCTCTGGTTCATCAGCACAGTCCACTAAGCCTCGAGCGGAAAAAGCACAATCTTTTAGGTCAGGAGTCACCCAGCTGCCAAAACCTATTGGCTTGGAGAAAAGAGAAGAAGAGAAATGGAGTCACCAGTGGTACAACTGACACTCTTTGTCAGAGAGATTACGATGCCGCAGAGAATGCTGTCAAACCAGATCTTCCAAGCAGAGTGAGAAACACAGATCTCTCCACCTCACCTCACCCTGCTCCTGAGGGCTGACTTATCCCAATGCCGAAGGAAATCTCTTAGGGCCCGGTCTCTATCTGAGGCAAAGGGTGTTTTCCCCCTATAAAGCTTTCCCCCTATATATGCTGGTATCTTGAATCTTCTTCTTTTTCATTCTGTAATGCAACCGATAAAAGCAAGGAGTGGTTATAATGAGATTTCCGTGTTCTTAAAGACCAGCAGAGGATTACAAAGTGGTTTCCTGGGTTGGGAAACCATTTGGCTTTTCTGAACGACCTCCACACACACCATCTTGCAGGTTGCTGAACGGCTGATGACGATTGCCTACGAAAGTGGAGTGAATCTCTTTGATACCGCTGAAGTCTATGCTGCTGGAAAGTAAGTCACTGCCTCTCTGTGCCCCTCAAGTGGCATTTGTGGTACCAAGAGTCTGCCCAGACCATGGCTGACATGACACTCTGGTGGCACTGCTTTTCTCCCTTTCTGTATCCCCATCCCCTGAGTTGGAGGTATTGACTGCCTCTGGTCCTCTCTGCCCACCCAAACCTTCCCGCCCCTGGCCCCGTTTGAAGAATGGACTGAAAACCTCGCCATGGGCCACCTGAGGGGCAGAGGTGGCTGGTACCAGCGTGGTGACAGAGGAGATCAAGAAATGTGAGTTGGCTACCTGAGTGAGGGAGTAAGCGAGCAGATTCCAGCGTACTGGTTTCAAAGCTCATCCTGTTATTTTGTAACCGCATGTCATTGTTCCTTACCACCGCCCCCTCCCCGAGGGAAACTGGGGCGTCCTCTCTGTGGGGAATCTGGGACTGCTTTTCCCATTGGCAGGCCCGTCCCTCCACCTAGTACAAGGAGAGCAGGGATTAAAAGTGGGGTCCTCAGAGATGCCAAGAAATGTAGTCTGTTTTTTAGGAGGGCATTTCAGACCCCATTCTGAGGACAGAGAGGACTGTGGGAGAGCCTTGCTGCTTTTGCGAGTGAAGTCACACTAGCTCCAACCTTCGCATGGACCCCAGAGCAGGCTGGGGCTCTGAGACAGGACTCACGGCTCAGTCAGGCCATGTGGGGAATGTGCCCTCGTGCCAGGTCTCATTGTCCTCCCTGGTCACAATCGAAGATCATGGGAATTAGAAGGGAAACCTTGACTCCCACTGGACTCCGCCAAACAGGATGTTTATACACGGGATCAGTGGTTCAAAAACATCCAACTGCCAAATGACTCTGTTGTTTCTTAGTATCAGGACCACAGGCGGTCTCCTGCCAGCGTGTCAGGATTTGGCAGGTGCTTCTGGAATGCTCCAGGAGCCGGATTCTGCAGGCACAAGCAGAAACAGCAGAAACTGTGCTACTAGCCGAGAGCAGCTTCTATTTTTGGGACATGTAGGCACGGAGAGTCAAACAAGGAATGGCTCTCGTGGTTTGGGATTGACTCTTGCATTTCCAGGACGCTGTATCCTAAGCCATTTTCTGTTTCCCTTCCAGGGCTGAAGTGATTCTGGGGAGCATCATCAAGAAGAAAGGCTGGAGGTAATGCATTCACCAGAATCATGTACTTGCCTTTAAACACACTGTTATTATTTTGTACCAGAGAAGGGAAAATAAAATTGCATGACAGCTGAACAAAAGGCTGTCAAAAAAAAAAATAAAAATCAATTCTTGGTAAAGAGATGATTTATAGCGGTTTGAAAATAAATACCAACAAGTTCATTACTTGTGCTTCAAAGGGTATTGACAAGTCATCGATCGCAATGAATTACCACGGGGTTGAACCGAGAAGGAAGGGATGTTCACGAGATAGTCAACGCATGAAAGAAAGTGGCATTTTCATGGCTTCTCCCTGCCATTTGTGGTAATTTGGTGAAGGAAGGAAGCTATAGGAAGCTGAATATCTATGCAGATGTGTCTATGTTCACTGTTCATTTTACTAACAACTCAGGATGCAAAGAAATAATGAAGAAAGAAGTCTTTGTGGCAAATGGCCAAAAGGTCCCTTATCTGAACACAATTAGCCAGCACCTCTGCTGTGTGCAGGAAGCCCTATTATCTGGGCATTCAGCAAAGTGCTTCATCTTCTGTCATTGATGGGGTCACATCCTGTCCCATGGCGGGCTATAGCCAACGCCAGTGGTAAAGAGGAATGTCTCCCCTGTAGGAGGGTGGGGAGGCAGTCCCCCCCTACTGCACTGTGCTTGTCAACCACGACAGCCACTTCATCCCCAGCATGAGTAGAAAATCAGGCCAAGACCACGGAACTATCTGGGGTCCTCCTCCTCTCTGGTAGAAGATCAGCTCTTGGCCAGATAAACAAGAGCTCTGCAGTATTAATGGAAAAGGAAACCCAGAAATTTATGGAGAGATGAACAAATAAAGGTTGGTGACCCACTTTCTCCCTCTCCCTGCTCCTCCTCCCCTACTCCAGGGATTGTAAGGGTATTTAGAGAAAACTATATTCAACCTTAAATATGGAAAAATATTCACAGCCCCGACCAGTCCTCCACTTTGCTGGAGTTCCGTTCCCACTCAGAAGGCTGGCCCATCCATCATCTCCCAAACAGGGACTCCCCACTCTCTTAGGGCTCCTGGAACCAAGTGCTGCAGACCCCGTGCCTTCAGACAATAGAAGTATGTTCTCTCACAGCTCTGGAGGCCAGAAGTACAAAATCAAGGTCTGGGCCAAGCCATGCTCTTTCTGGAACTCTGAGTAGACTCCCTCCTTGCCTCTTCCTAGCTTTGGGCTTTTGCCAGTAATCTTGGGCGTTCCTCAGCCTGCAGCTGCAGCCATCCTCTGCCTCTACTATCAGATGGCCACCTCCTCCGTGTCCGCCTGTGTGTCTTCTTAAAAGGACACCAGTCATATTGGATTAAGGTCTGCCCCTACTCCAGTATGACCTCATCTTAATTTAATTACATCTGTAATGACCCCATTTCCAAATAAGCTCACATTCTGAGGTACTGGGAGTTAGGACTTGACTATGCCTTCTTAGGGGGCACAGTTGAGCTCATGACAGAGAGCTTGGAGATGAGTCCACCAAGAGCCCCACGAACTGTGCAGCAAGGGGCGGACTGGCAGAGGACACCTGATGTACGAGGCGAGGATGTACAGCTCTGGCCGACCCAGCCGCTCCGAATCATCGAGAGGACTGCATTCATTTTTTATGATATTCCATCCGTCCTCTTCTTGAAGCTGTGAAAATGTTTGCTAAAGGAGACCTGGCTCCCCTGGGGCAGATTGCTGTCACACTAGGTATCGTGAGGTTGATGGATTAACCTGGAAAGTGCGTCAGGCCTTCCGCAGTGTGTAATCTCTAGACGCAGGGATCTTTAGAGCTTCCGTTACAGAGATTCAAATTACTTTTCAGGGAATTAACTTCCATGGGATGGGGTTGCTGACATTTTCTACAAATTTTTCCTGTGGCAGCTAAGCTGTTGGAATTGTCACCCGTGTTCCCCATTGGTTATCATTCATCTTGTGAGGCTCTTATTTCTCCGCCCGAGGCATCGGCTCCTCGGCTGATGGAATTTTAAATGCCTTATCTCAAATACTCCCAAAGTTTGGCCCTAACCTTTGAATCTCAAATGATTTTTTTTTTCCTAGACCAGTTCAATTGAATTACAGACCTGGAGAAGCTAAATCATACTGAGATCTGCCTCCTGATTGTAAATTATGTGACTGTAGTTCTCAAGACACCTTTCCTATTCCACCATCGTGATGACACCATGGCCTTTTCCTGCCCTTGGGTGTGGTTTGGAGAACGCAATAAGTTTGCTGATGAGATTTCCACATCTCATTCCCTTCGGAGTAAAGTGGTTCAAACCTTGAGTTAAGAGCTTTAGGACTGTTTTCGTAAAATAACACTTCCATTTAATGAAACACTCAAAGAAAATTTATTCCTATTGATTGACTACTCTATCATTCCTCTCTCCCTGCTGTCAGTTACTGCCTGTGAATGTCACAGCTGGAAAGCAGAATAATTCAGAGCCGCTAGGGTCCATGGTCCTTGGCAGAGTGTGGACTGAGCCCCAGGAAAGCTCACACTCAATCAGTGTTATGTCAGATGCTAAATAAGCGTTAATGGGTGCTGCTAAAGCAGTTCATCCTTTAAATCCTCTCACTCACCCTCTCATTAACCATTCCTGCCCCTCCATGCCTCCCACTCATCCTCTTCACCAACCCCCCCATCTGCCTCCTCCACCTGACTCTCCAGGTAAAGGTCATTCCCCTCCAACCTCTTATCTAGGATCTGACTTCACATACCCACTCATCAGCTTCCCTTTGTCCCAATATTTCAGTGACATGAATTAACAAATTTATCTCTTTACCAGTTTTTTTTTTAATGGGAAGTACAATAAATTCTTTCTGGAGGGATAATAATACGACTCAGTGCAAAAACCCAACAATTTATTTAATATTTCTCTCTGTCGAACATATAGGAGGTCCAGCCTGGTCATAACAACCAAACTCTACTGGGGTGGAAAGTAAGTTAAATTACCTCTTCTTTTCTTTACTTGACAGGAGACAACTAGTAGTTCATGCTTTTATCCTTTTGGGCAACCATTTTGCATCTAATGTACTAAAATTAATTGATTTGGAGAGAAAGGTTATTTTTTCTGCCTTGAAGAAAGTAGCAATTAGCCTAGGATTCAATTTTAGCAAGATGCCCCAAAGAAATTTAGTGTAAAGCATGTGGCCACTTGTTACTAAGTAATTCATGGAGATCTTCCAATACCAGCCTCATACTTAGAACCATTTCCAAAATAGAGTTCAAATTTTCGGAAAAGAAAACAAGCACATAGCATCACAGAAGAAAAGCTATTCGAATCTGCCAAAACCCAAAGACTTCCATGGAATGCAAAGATAAAACTATCTTGTCTGGCCCCGCATGTGAGTCTCTGGTCATTTCAGCAGAAGACGTGAGAATGTTGATCAAGAGGACTGCCTTTTGGAGAGTAACAGGAAGCTACCATATCATTCACTGGCAGGCATATGAAAGAGAGGTCCTCCTCTGTCTGTTGTGGGAGGCAAGCAAATTTCACAGGACAAATTGGCCTCTGATAAGCCTACTGGTGTTTGAACTGGTATTTACACAATTCAGCAGAACTTAAAAGTCTGGCTATTCCACATACCTTTTCATGGAAATCACAAATATTTCCATGGAGTCTTAACAAATAACAAAAACAAACACAAACCAACAAAACCTTATTTACCTCCCTATAATGGAGAGGGAGCAGTTGAAAACAAAATTGGAGACAGAATACAGTTCCTTAGGAATCTTCTAATCAAACTGTACATGTATGTAAATACCCCCCCATACACACGCTCATATCATATTGCTATTTTTGAGCCTGTTTATGATGACCATGAAGACAGAAAGATGGACTGTAGATTTTTATTTATCACCTCTAAAAATTCAGGCAACATGGTGCTTGTGAGAAAGGTAGATTTGCTCTGTCTCCCCTCTGATTCATGGTGCTGTTACTCAGTTTTTGCAATGGCACTGAAAGCCTTGCCTATACTTTAGAAATCAACAGGGAGGAAGACAATCCTGAAGACCCATTACATAGCGGAGTACTGCACCCAATACCATCTAATGCTTTTATAAAAGATTCAAAATCACCAAAGGCAGATGGTGAACTACTGTGTTTTAAAAAGAGGTGGCCACAGAGAGTGATGTTGAAGAAATATTTCATGAAGACTTTAAAACTCAGGAACCATATTTCTTTCTAATTGGCCAGAGTGTGAGGATGATCTGGAAAGACAAAAGTCCTAATTAAATGTTTGTCTTCTTCGGATACTAATGTAAGAAAGACTGACATCACATTTTAACAGAAAGTGATTGTTAAATTTCTTTTGCAAGTCAAAAGGCACTTCCAAATGTGCTTCCTTTCTCAGAAAAGCGAAACTTATGGGCGGCTCACGAACTTATGTCAAGGCTTTTTTAGGGGTGGGGATGGTTTGGGTTGAGTTGAGGGTGAGGTGGGAAGGTTGAGCCTTATGTCACGGTATATATGGATGGGGCACGCATGGCTGAGTTGTTAATGATATCATGTGATGAGAGTAATAGTTAATTTATCAGCTGGGGTCTCCAAAGAAAAGGGGCTCAGTGCGTGGCTCACCAGGCTTCTCTCCTCAACCGTGGTGTAGAATTTGCCAAGAATAGGGTATAAAGTTAGCAATTCAATTTAGAGTGATTATTCTTCTGTACTTTTGAAACAGCAATTTTTAAAAAAGCACACCCCCACTCAAAGTCATTTGCTTCTTTTTCTTGTTAGAGCTGAAACGGAAAGAGGGTTGTCAAGAAAACATATTATTGAAGGTAGGTACAGCATTTCATTTTATCTTCATTTGTGGGCTGCTGATTCAGGAAAGGTATCAACCAAATAGGTTCAAAACCCATTTGGTAGGGGGGTGGAAATTCTTTATAAAGAGAATCACAATCAACCACAGTCTCTCTGAGTTTTAATGTAGGAGTGTGGTGATATAGAGAAGACAGTTGGCAACACAAAAGAAAAAGGACAAATTCTCTAAAACTCTTCTCATTTACAGCTGTGCTAGCATTGATAAAACACTTCACTAAGACTTTTTAAAAGAGCTTTATTGAAGTATAATTTACATACCATAAGAGTTTACCCATTTAAAGTGCACAATTCATTGGTTCTGAGTATAACGGAGTTGTACAATCATCACCATAAATTGAATTTTAAAACGTTTTCATCACTCTACAAAGAAACCTAGTACCCACTAGGAGTTACTTCCCACCTTCTCCCTACCCTCTTCCACAGCCCCAAGCCACTGCTAATCTACTTTTGTCTGTATAAATTGGCCAGTTCTGGATATTTCATATGAATGAGACCGTACAATATGTACTTCTTTGTGACTGGCTTTTTTCACTTAGCATAATGTTCATCCATGTTGTAACAGGTGTCAGTACTTCATTCCTCTTTACTGCCAAATAAAATTCCATTGTATGGATAGGCGACATCTTATTTATTCATTCATCGGTTAATGTTTTCATTTTTTTACTTATAAATAATACTGCTACGAATATCTGTGTACAGGCTTTTGTATGGACATATGCTAAGACTATGATACTTTTATTTTATTTAAAATTTTTATTTTATTTTTTTATTTTTTTAATTTTAATATAATAAACATACAGTATTATTACTATACAGTTTCAAATGTATAGTACAGTGATTCAACATTTCCATACATTCCTCAGTGTCCATCACAGTAAGTATACTCTTAATCCCCTTCACCGGTTTCACCCATTCCCCCCACCCACCTCTCTTCTAGTAATCACCAGTTTTTTCTCTATATTTAAGAGTCTGTCCTTTGATTTGTCTCTTTTTTTCTTTTTTCATTTGTTTTGTTTCTTAAATTCCGCATGTGAGTGAACTCATATGGTGTTTGCCTTCTCTGACTGATTTCACTTAGCATTATACTCTCTGGGTCCCTCCATGTCGTTGCAAGTGGTGAGATTTCATTCTTTTTTTATAGCTGAGTAATATTCCATTATATATATATATATATATATATATATATATATATATATGACCTCCTTAACCCATTCATCTATGAAGGAACACTTGGGTTGCTTCCATATCGTGGCTAATGTAAAAAAAGCTGCAATACACATAGGGGTGTATATTATCTTTTTGAATTAGTGTTTCTGTATTCTTTGGGTGAATATCCAGGAGTAGAATTATGGTAATTCTATTTTTAATTTTTTGAGGAACCTCCATACTGTTTCCCACAGTGGCTGCACCAGTTTGTATTCCCACCAACAATGCAAAAGAGTTCCTTTCTCTCCACATCCACACTAACACTTGTTCCTTGCATTTTTAATTTTTGCCATTCTGACAGGTGTGAGGTGATATCTCATTGTGGTTTTAGTTTGCATTTCCTCGATGAGATGAGTGATGTTGAGCATCTTTCCATGTGTCTGTTGGCCATCTGCATATATTCTTTGGAAAAATGTCTGTCCATATCTTCTTCCCATTTTTAAATTGGATTATTTATATTTTTCGGTGCCAAGTTGTACAAGTTCTTTATATATTTTGAATATTAACTCTTTATTGGATATATCATTTACACATATCTTCTCCCATTTGATGGGCTGTCTTTTTTGTTGTTGATGGTTTTTTCACTGTGCAAAAGCTTTTTATTTTGGCGTAGTCCTAATAGTTTACTTTTGCTTTTTTTCCCTTTGCCAAAGGAGAGAAATCTAGAGAAATGTTTCTGTGGCTGCTGTCAAAGAGATTACTGCCTATGTTTTCTTCTAAGAATTTTAGAGTTTCAGGTCTCACATTAAGGTCTTTAATCCATTTGAGTTTATTTTTGTGTATGGTCTAAGAAAGTCCAATTTCATTCTTTACATGTAGCTGTCTAGTTTTCCCAAAACCATTTGTTGAAGAGACTGTCTTTTTTTTTTCTGTTACATATTCTTGCCTTCTTTGTCATAGATTAATTGACCACGTACTCGTGGGTATATTTCTGGGCTATTTTGTTCCATTGATCCATGTGTCTTTCTGTGTTGGTACCATACTATTTTGATTACTACAACTTTGGAGTGTATCTTGAAATCTGGGATAGTGATACCTCTAGCTTTGTCCTTCTTTTTCAAGATTGCTTTGGCTATTAAGGATATTTTGTTCCATATAAGTTTTAGAATTATTTGTTCTAGTTCTGTGAAAAATGCCATTGGTATCTTGATAGGGATTGTGTTGAATCTGTAGATTGCTTTGGGTAGTATGGATGTTTTAACGAAATTTTTCTTTTTGTTGGTGAGCATGGAATATCTTTTCATTTGTTTGTGTCATCTTCAGTTCCTCTCATCAGTGTTTTATGGTTTCAGGGTATAGGCCTTTTACCTCCTTAGTTAAATTGATTCCTAGATACTTTATTATTTTCAGTGCATTTGTAAATGGAATTGTTTCTCTTTCTGCTACTTCATCATTGTTGAATAGAAATGCAACTGATTTCTGTATCTGGATTTTGTATCCTGAAACCTTATTGAATTCGTTTTTCAATTCTAGTCATTGTTTTTGGTGGAGTAGTTAGGGTTTTCTACATATAGTATCATGTCATCTACAAATAGTGACAGTTTTACTTTTTCCTTACCAATTCAGATGCCTTTTATTCCTTTTTCTTGTCTGAGTGCCATAGCCAGGATTTCCAGTAGTGTGTTGAATAAAAGTGATAAGAATGAACGTCCTTGTCTTGTCCTTGGACTTAGGAGAAAAACTCTCATTTTTTACCATTGAATAGATGTTACTTCTGGGTTTTTCATATATGGCCTTTATTATGTTGAGGTATGTTCCCTCTAAACCTATTTCGTTGAGGGTTTTTATCATGAATGGATGTTGTACTTTGTCAAATGCTTTTTCTTCATCTATTGAAATGATCATACGTTTTCTATCCTTTCTCTTGTTGATATGATACATCGCATTGATTGAATTGCAAATATTGAACCACCCTGGCATCCTAGGAATCAATCCTGCTTGATTGTGGTAAATGATTTTTTTTTTAATGTGTTGTTGGATTCAGTTTACTAATATTTTCTTGAGGATTTTTGCATCTGTGTTCATCAGAGATATTGGCCTGTGGTTCTCTTTTTCAGTGGTGTCTTTATCTGGTTTTGGTATCAGAGTAATGCTGGCCTCATAGAATGAATTTGGAAGTTTTCCTTCCTCTTCTGTTTTTTTGGAAGAGTTTGAAAAGAATAGGTAGTAACTTTTCTTTAAAGGTTTGATAGAATTTACCTATGAAACTATCTGGTCCTGGACTTTTATTTTTTGGGAGTTTGTCGGTTACTGGTTCAATTTCACTGCTAGTAATGGGTATATTCAAATTGTCTATTTCCTCCTGATTCAGTTTTGTGAGGTTATAAGTTTCTAGGAATTTATCTAACCCATCTAGGTTGTCCATTTTATTGGCATACAGTTTTCAAGACTATGATAGTTTTTAAAGAGTATTATGCACATGTTAAAAAATTATAAAAAATTACCACTCAGTTATTGATTCATGGAGCCATTGCTTTTGTGATGGCACTCAAAACTTTGTAGAGACTAGAAATTAACAGGAAATAGTATGGTCTTCTAGAACCATTATGTAATAGAATAGTACTCTACCTCGTTGGGAGGATTATGAGAATTGGGAGAAATTTTTATGTATTTCTTATTTATCTACATATAACAAAAATGTTCCACCTGCACCTGTTGCAATAAAGGAAAAATGTTAAATGAACCTATATGGATCCAAGATTTTTATAACTTTAGATTCATAATTAATCATGAAGACCGAAGATTTTTTCTTTTTTTTTTAAACTGGTTTCATTTATGAAATACCAAAGTCAATAAAAACAAGCAATGTACTCTATCTAATCTCACAAACTTTAAAAATAAAAATAAAGAAGTATTCCCTTAGCTTACCTTATCTCATTTCACAGTGTAACAATCTGGGTCATGTCCTTCCCAACTTGTCCCCACAGTTAAATTGATCTCCTTCCTATCTATCTATCTATCTATCTATCCACATTTTCTTATAAGTACAAAAACATAAGTATGAAACCAGGGGAATCAAGCTATACATATTAACCTAAAAAAAAAAACACCTACTTTTTTTGCAATTAAAATAATTTTAGACACACACACCCCCACATACATATGCACTCTAAACATGATTTGTAGGTTATTTCTTGGTTTTAGTATTATAAAGAATTATACAAATGGCCATCCTATGTAAATGTGATAGATACTGGAAGCGGCATCATTAGGTCAAAGAATAATACATATTTTAAATTATTTTCTGAAAAGGATTATACCAATCTGATGGATGAGCTGGTTTTGTTTAGTTATACATTTATTTAGTAATGGTTTGAGCTACTTTTACAATTTTGTGCTTCTTTTTCTGGGAACCAACTCTTCATGTTCTTAAGCTATTTTTCTTTTGAGTTTTTTGTGTCTTGATCTCATTAATTTTTCAGGGATTCTTCGTGTATTAATAATGTTCAGTCTTTGTAAGCTACATGTGTTGCAAATATTTTCTTCCAGGTTGTCATTTCACTGTGAAGTTTTTTCCCTCCCCGTGAACCTAATCTAAAAGATAACGTTGAGGAGCGCCTGGGTGACTCAGTTGGTTAAGCGTCTGACTTTGGCTTAGGTCATGATCTCAGGGTCCTGGGACCCAGCCTCAGTCTGAGTCCCTGCTCAGTCTGAGGGGAAGAGTCTGCTTGTCCCTCTCCCTCTGTACTTCCCCATGCTCATATGCTCACTCACTCTCTGTTTCTCTCTCAAATAAATGAGTAAGTCTTAAAAAAAAAAAAAAAAAAAAAGATAATGTTGAATTTGAAGACAGTCACTGCAGTTTAGAAGTTAGAGATCTTTATTAACCTGCAAAGAAAACTTGGAAAGATCTTAGATTTACACTGGGGAAAAAATAATTTTGGTGTTCAATCATTTAATTTAAAATAGAGAATTTGGGGGCACCTGGCTGGCTCAATCAGTAGAGCATGTGACTTTTGATCATGGTGTTGTGAGTTTGAGCCCCACATTGGACATAGAGATTATTTTTTTAAAAATTTTAAAGTTAAGAATAAAATGGAGAGTTTTGAAGCCAGATCTTGGAGAATATGTTTAAAAAAAAATTTTTTTTAAGATTTTATTTATTTGACAGAGAGAGAGAGATCACAAGTAGGTGGAGAGGCAGGCAGAGAGAGAGAGAGGAGGAAGCAGGCTCCCCACTGAGCAGAGAGCCCGATACGGGGCTCGATCCCAGGATCCTGGGATCATGACCTGAGCTGAAGGCAGAGGCTTTAACCCACTGAGCCACCCAGGTGCCCCGGAGAATATGTTTATATTTATATTTCACATATATGTAATTGTTTAATGGTGATAATTATATCAGTCGTTTGTTCAAAGTTTTTGGATGAGTTTGGTATTTCTCATTAACTGATTCTTAATATATTTGTAAGCACTGGGGTTTGAAACCAAACAAAGAGTGGTTCAAGTTTCAACTGTGTCATTTATGAGCTAGGGGACTTTGTGCAAGTTATTTAACTTCACTAAACCTCCATTTCTTTGATTATACGATGGACTATAAATATTCCTCTCTCGCAATGCTACTATACAGAGAATGAAATTAGATAATTCACATTGAGCACAGTATCTGTCATGTAATAAGCACTTAATAAATGTTATTTTTGTCTTTATCATCATCATTCTTAATAGTGCAACTGTTAGTCTTCATACCATAGATAAGGAAGCCCTTTACTAAGTAACATTCTAAGGCCACCACAATGAATAAGCACATTCTAGCACTAGAAAAGCTTTCTGATTCCAGTCCAAACAAAATCCCTTCTCAGGCCTTGGTGTCCAACTTGATATTGCAAAGTAAAACCCAGCCTGTCTCTTAAAACTGTCATCATTCCTGCTCTAGCACTTGCCCATGTGACTTGAGTCATGTACCATGAGAAATAACCACCCCCCCAAAAAAGAAATAATCCATGTAAGCTTGTTGTACCAAGCAGAAAAACAAGGCAGCAGTGTGTTGCCTAGAAAGTTCTTGCCCCTCTTTTCTTTTTAATCTAATTAATTAAAAAAAGAGATTCAGGCAATGGTTCAGGATGGCAATCAATGGAGAACATAAGATCAAGGAAAAAAAAGAATGGTCAGAGTTGCTGTGCTTTTTACTGAATATCCATTGTTTTTATATTTACCAGTGTGCTCATCATTTCAAAATTCTCTCTTCTAAATCAGTTTTCGTCAAGCCTCAAACAGCATAACAGAAATACTTTAAATTCTCTGTCCCTTTAAACAAGTCAGGAATTCTCTTAGGAGCTGATCTCTCAAGATGAATAAACCAGTTCCGCTGAAATTTAAACTGACCCAGATTCAAACTTTAACACAAAATTTCAAACTTCTGTGACTAAAGAATTGGGATCATTTATTAGGTATGTTGTTACTATTTATTTTGTAGTTCATAGTTTTAGCCAAAGACAAAGATATTCACGAGTCCAAGAGCATCAATTGAAAGGGTAGTTCCAGGCAGGCTGAAATGGGGGAATTGAGTGAATTTTCAGGGAAACAAAGTGGGGGATGGAGGGGACATGAGAGTTCTAGACCCAAAATAAAGTTGGAAGAAGTTTACAAATCATTGTCCTTGGGTTTCATTGATACTTGTTTTGTGATGAAGGTAGCCTTAATGAACATTGGAGATTCTTATGCACATTAAATTTAGAAAGTGTTCTTAGAGGACAAGACAGAGGTCCAATTCCTGTAGAGTTCAGGTCAATTAAGTGCTGGTGACCTTGGCCACCTGAGTTGGTTTACGGAGTATAAAATGAACTTGACTTGTACATAATGCACTTTCGAAAAAAAATCAGATGAAAGACCTTTTCAGTGAACCCAAGTTCCTTTACTTAAAATCCAGTCAGGAACAACATGCTCCTTGGATTCACAAGGAGAAGGTAGAAATTTCACAATGGGAGGTTTATTGTATCCATTTAGAATCCCTAAGTCCTCTCTAGCTCTGAAAGTCTATTCATTCAGCCATTCCACAAACATTCTTTAAGTCCCAATTTTTGTAAGAGTTAAAATTTAGCAGATCAGGGGCGCCTGGGTGGCTCAGTGGTTTAAGCCTCTGCCTTCAGCTCAGGTCATGATCTCAGGGTCCTGGGATCGAGGCCTGCATTGGGCTTCCTGCTCAGCAGGGAGCCTGCTTCCCCCTCTTTCTGCCTGCCTTTACCTACTTATGATCGCGCACGCGCTCTCTCTCTTTCTCTATCAAAATAAATAAATAAAATCTTTAAAAAAAATTAGCAGATCAAGTTTCCTTAGTATAGTATAGGAAAGAATAGAAATAGTTTGGTAAGTCAAACTGTAAGACAAAAGTGTACTGTGTGTGTGCCTTTATAGGCAAAGCCTGTTTCTGAGTGTATATTTGGGCTTCAGGTGAATGACCGTTTTGTTATGTGATCCAAACCACAAACTCACTATCTTGACTTGAGGAGTAGGAGAGGAAAATAATCTGAGAAACTGCTTAGACCTTTTTAATGAATGGCAAATGCCAAACCCAGCTTCTCTGAACCTTTATTTTAAAAAGATAATTTATGATTTTTTTCAATGAAAAAGGAAATTTCTTAACAGATGGCTTCACCACAAATTCCTTCCCAGTGTTCCATGTTCATACTAAACTGAAATCACCCACTCAGGGTAACCATGGTTCATCATGGGAGGAGCAGCCACAGACCTTATTCTAATACAGCACAGTCTTTATAAAAAATAAGCAGACACAGGACACCTGGGTGGCTCAGTCAGCTGGGCAGCTGCCTTTGGCTCAGATCATGACCCAGGGTCCTGCAATGCAGCCCCACATCGGGCTCCTTGCTTGGCGGGGTGCCAGCTTCTCCACTGCCTGCTGTTTCCCCTGCTTGTGCTTGCTCTCTGTCTCTGTCTCTCTCTGTCTCTCTGTCTCTCTCTGTGTGTGTGTATCAAATAAATTAAAAAAAAAAATAAGCAGACATATCTCAAGTCATGATGAAGAGGTCTGCCAGGAAGAAGGCAGAAAATTATATACGGAAAAAGTGCCCATCGGTTAAGGCAACATTTTTTTTCAAGCTCGAAAGGAAAGCAAATGTGTGGACACAATATGTTTGAAGAGAACCCTCGCAGAATCTCCAGACTACTGATTTCCGTGTTCCTATACAGTTCAGCAGGCAACACGGAGCCCCTGATCCATCTCTGACCACACCAGCCTGCTTAACTTCTGGAACGGGCACATTTCTTTAGAAGCCATGAAGTAGGTTTACATTGAATTAAAGTTTACCTTACGAACAAAACAGTTCCTGTCCATCTTCAGAACCTAAAAAAAAAACTTTGATTTCTCTTTACTATAGTCACTTGAAAGCTATTTTCTTTACACAACACAATTAAGTATCCTGTGGACTTGTAAGGAATGGCCAGTGACCTTGTAGACATCTCCTCAAGGACAGAGAGCTTTTCTCTTGCTTCTCCTGTGTTTGCTCCCGCAGACCGTAGGTTAGTGCTGAGGGACAGGCTCATGTCCGAAGTGCTGTGAGCAAGTGCATTCCCTGCAGCGGGCCCGTGGCCTGCCTTAGGTTATGATTAGTGGCCCCGATTCCCCTCTGCAGCCAAGGTTAATGCATTTTTGCACATCTACTTAAACTTGAAACAATACCTGGCCCCAAGCCAGTGTTCAACAAACATTGCTAAGTGGAGCTAGAATACGACTATTTGCTTATTGGAGACCAACCCTAAATGGCTTTCAAGGAGACATTTGTTGAGCATGTCTTCATGTTGCTACAATTTAACTATCTCTGCGCAATTAAGGCATGCAAATGGGAAAGGGAAGGAGGGCCTGATTTGGTTTGTGGTCACGTGAAAGATTGAAGAAGAAAGATCGTTTCAGTCTAGCTTGTCTTTGGAAGGATGAGGAGAGCAGGGCCCAAAGAGCCTGAGATGTCAGCAAGGTCATTCAGGCCAGCCCAGATTGGCACACCAGATCCCAAACCCTTTGCCTCGTCTACACATAGACCTCGCCTCTGAAAGCCAGGCTGGTCCGTCCAACTGCCAAGAGCTCCGTGTGCTTGACGAACGTGCCGCTCCGACCTCTGTGGCTCCCACCAGTCTGCTTTCCCCCTGACCTGATTGCCTTAGTAACCATCCCTTTACTTCTCAGGCCAAAAGTCTGAGAGAGTCACCCTTGGTTCCTTGACCTCCACACTCTGTATCCTGCACACCGGCCAGTCCCCTTATTTCTACTTACACAACTTGTCCCGAATTTGAACACTTCGTCCCGACTTGGCCCACTTGCCCCAGCACTGTCACCTCTCCCTGGCCTCTCTCCATGCTTTCACTCTTGCCTCCTCCAAGTCATCTTCAGCAGACCCGTGACCAGCTCAAAATGGAAATCCGATATCATTTCCCCTGTTTAACTCCTCACGTCCCAGTCCCACACTGATAATTTGCCATCTCACAGAGCGTAAAACCCAGAATTGGCACCATGGATTTCAAGGCTTGATGTGATTGGGATTTTCAAAGTTGGGGACAGGATGTCTTGGAGGCACAGTCTCCTGCTACTTCATTTCAGAACGGATCGCTGACGAGATGTAACACATGATTTCTCATGTTTTCACACGAATACACCTGAATCTCAGCCTAAATAACAAAGGGGGAAAAATGCCTTCCAGAGAAAGAATTGAGTGGCTTGGAATGACCACTTACATTGAGAATGACCTTCATATGGAGCGCATGCCATCACTTATGGGCACACAGTACTACCTTCGACAATGAGCCTGTGCCCGATACGCTCTCACCATGCACTGTTTGTTCCTTGGGGATACATACAGCATCCGTGCATCTTCACACGCCCAGAGCCCAGCACAGTTTGGGGATCACATTGGGGATTTAGTGCATGCTTAGGGCATGGGAGGGTAAATGACTCCAGTCCTGGCTGACCACAAGCACCACAAAGGGGCCGAGCCAGCTGCATCTTTTCCTCGTAGTTACTCTCAGCACATGCTGAGCTGTTTGGAAGAGACCCTGGAGGGAGAGGCCTCATCAGAAAGGGAGACACTGGTTTCCAGTGCCAGGAAGGGCCAGGACTCTCACTAAATGCCTCGTTCCAAAACCAGGAAGTCCAAGGGAAATCTTTAGCATTTAGCCTTTGACGCCTCTCATTCTGAATTTCCCAGATGTGAGCATCGCTGTGATAATCGCCGCATTTCTGTAGACTACTGTGCTTTACAAAGTGCTTGAAAGCTGGTTTTATTTGCTCTCCTGAAGCATGATCCTGAAGGTAGTGTTTGTTGTTATCTCCACTGCAGATCAGAGACCTAAGTCACCAAATCAGTTGGGGGGTGGGTGTTGAAATAACCCAAGTGGAATCCCACAGCACGCTAGAGTGTAGATTTCTAACCTTCCCAACCTGCGCTACCCCATTATCCATTTGGTTATTCTGTCCTCCCCTTACTTCCTCCAATACATATAATTGCTTCCAAAAAGTGGCTCATATCATAGGGCTTTTTAAGGTAAATTTAATTTCAAGCTGCCCCTTCAGAGAGCTGGGGATAGCCCAGGCCTGAAAGTCACTGCAGTTTTTTGAGAGCGGGCATTGGACCTTATAACACCTGTCTGCCCTAATCTCTTCATCAATGCTTCTTTTAACAAGCCACTGTCCCAGACAATCCTTTTTCAACGAATGAAAAATATTTCCGGAACTATATCCAAGCACTTCATTTTCCTGTCAGAAAAGTAATTGTGGCTGGCTGGTAAACCAGTTTGAAAAATCAAATTTAAATGAGCCAAATTTAAATTTATAAGAGCCTCATTTAACATGCAATTAATTTTATGCCTATAATAAAAAGAGAAAAACCACCAGTCTTCCTGAGGAATTAAATAGGCTGATAAGGAAATGCTGTGCCTCATGGAAATGAGATAAGATGATTCTTGAACTGTCATCCTTTTGGTTACATAATATTATATACAATACATTCTATTTCAGGGAAGTATTAATTTTACTGAAATTAAATCTTTTTTTTTTTTTCTTTTTTTCGGAGTACTCACAGGAATGTGACCAGATGGTTAGGGCTAAAACTTAGATTATTGGTTCCAGACTTTTTTTTTTTTTTAAAGTTCTCACTCTCTCCTTTATATCATCTAAGTCTTTATAGCTTCTGTTTTCACTTCTTCCCCCAAAGAACAGGGAATAATAGAAATGGTAGAGCTCAGCTATATTTAAGGTTCTTCAAACTTTGTTTCAATTAGTAAAAGGTTGAGCAAGACCCTCATTTGCTAACCCTTTTATTCCTGTTACAACCCGTGTGTACATGAAGATGGCCTTGGCAGTCATTTATTTCTGATTTATGCCATTTTAATGTTTTTGATGAGCAGTAAATATATCCCATCCCACTGTAAGCCCATTAAGTCATTCATAACATGAAAGCAATTTGCAGTTTTCAAGAAGAAGTAGTTAAACTCTTAGGCTACTTTTTATTCTAAACTTTGCTCCTGGATATTGCCACAGATAAGTCACTGTGAACGAGCTTTGCTGAGTATATGTTTTCTGGCAGGGTAGGAGTAGTAAAACTATCAAGAAAGTTATAAGACTTTTCTTTTTTTTAAGATTTATTTATTTTTAGAGAGAGGAAGAGAAAGAGCAGGGGACCAGGGGCAGAGGGAGAGAGAGAAGAGCGGCAGAGGGGGAGAGAGAGAGAGCGTCGTAAACCGACTGCAAGCTGAGTGTGGAGCTTAATGCAGGGCTCGATCTCATAACCCTAAGGTCACTACCCTGAGATCATGACCTGAGCTGAAACCAAGAGTCAGACGCTTAACTGAACTGCGCCACCCTATAAGACTTTTCTTTGTTGAGATTAAAGTCAGCCTTGGATATATTGTTTAAAGGTTCTAGGGGCCAATTAATACATCATTGTATTCAATGTCTTTTTGAAACTAATACCGTGCTTTTTTTTTTAAGTCAATTTTTGAAGGAAACCAAACTTTTACTATTTCTTTTTATTTTATCTTATTTTATTTTATCTTATTTTATTTTAATTCAATTAACATATGATGTATTATAAGCTTCAGAGATAGAGTTCAGGGATTCGCCAGTTGCATATAACACCCAGTACTCATCACATCACGTGACCTCTGGAATGCCCATCCTCCAGTTACCCCATCCCCCCACCCATCTCCCTTCCAGCAACCCTCAGTTTGTTTCCTAGAGTTAAGAGTCTCTTAAACTTTAACTGTTTCTAATAGTGTTTACATTTGTACTTATTGGATTTTTCCTGCCTCTGTTCCCAGGATTGAAGGGCTCCCTCCAGAGGCTACAGCTCGAGTACGTAGATGTAGTCTTTGCCAATCGACCGGACAGCAACACCCCCATGGAAGGTGAGTGAAGAAATTGGATAAAAGACTCTAGAGTTATTGATTCTAACTGGATGACTTATTTCACTAACAGTAGGAAATGAAATATATTCAGACTGATTTGATTGAATGGGGAAAATGGAAACCTTTCCCATCGATGTCTCTTGGCCTCAGCATTTACCCTCAAGGCCAGAGCTCTGCATCTGGCTTCTTCATTCATTTCTGAAGTGTTCCCAGGCATTGGGACTGTGGCTTCTGCTGGCTACAGTGCTCACTTTTTCCAGGTTCATTTCACTTCTGCAATTTCATCAACTGAAACAATAAAATTAATTGGAAGGGGAGTTTATAACCCAGCCATCGTTATTTTGGAGGAAGTCCCTTGACGATCTTCCTCTTTTGTAATGACTAAGTCTGATTAGCTTCCGATCTGTGGTAATAGGTTCTAAGTGGTACTGTGAACGGAGGTTTTATAGGAGTGACTACTTCAAAATGAGACTCTTCATTGCAATTTGGGTTTTGATTCTCAAGAAGCTGTAACATTTTATTCCCTTTCTGTTACAACTATTTGAGGACAATAGTCAGGTCTCTCCTGTGGGAACATTGAGAATGTTCCTAGAACTAAATTTTCTTCAACTTACATTTATTTATGGAGTCTACCTAAGGTGATTGAGGATGAAGATCATTTAGGAGGATATGTTAGAATGTTCTAGTTAATTGAGATTTACAGTCTTATGGATTAGACTTACTTGAGGGGAAAATTAACAAAGATATTTGGGGCATAAGAAGAAAAAACAATGTTCTGGTCATTTGAGACTTATAATACGACATAGAGTTACACATTTTCAAAGAATTAGAATAGGACAAATTCTATTTACTATTCAAAATTACACTGAAGATAAATTTGTCCCTGATGATTCAAAAGGTGGTCTAGGATCTTGTAATAAATCAGGTTCTATAAAGGTTTATTCTTGCTATAGGGTTATAGAGGTTATAGAAGTTACAAATGATTGTATGTATAAAAGTATATATGAATTTTTCTGTAGGTTGCACTCCTGACCCCCCCAAAAAAATTACGGAAGTTATTTTCCTTGCCATTTATCTGTTAACTATAGAGAAATGTTAAAAATATATATTTACATATCTAACTTTCTCTTAGAGTTTTCTACTTTCTTGACTCCGAGTAAATCAGGAGTTTATCATAGTGCAATATCGGTGTTGGAAATTCATAATAAGAATTATCCATAGAAATGACATAAAAATGCATATTTTTATCAAGGCAAAGAACAGGTATTTCATAAAGCAGTCATAAACATCTTATTAGTGTATGAAGTGCTTATTACAAGGATAATATGATGTCACATTCTCCTCAATGACACGTTGAAAGAGAACACTGAAACTATCTGATGAACAAAAGTGTTAAATACAATGCCATTTGGTGGGGACTGTGAAACTGAAATTGCTTCCCATTTTAAGTGCCTCAGTGCCACTATTTTCCTCTTTGGAAAAGAGTCCTTTGTGATTACACCACGTACAGGATAGAAAAACATTTGGGATTTTCCTGGGTCTTTTTTTTTTTTTCATTTTACCCATTTTGCGCATCCTCCCCAATGTCTAATTTTAGAGATATAATGCAGGACTCTCTCAAACAGAAAACATTGTAATTTGCATGATATACCTACAGAAGGAGGATGTTCTCAATTAGGATCTAAGCTCTAAGCTATGTGATGTTGACAAAATAATGGTGTTTGTTGTGTGAACACTGATAATGGGTTGAAATTTAGTACAAGGGAGCTTCATAGTGCTAAACAAATAAACAACAACATTAAAAACACAAGATTGCTGCCTGATAGAATTTATAACTGCAGCGTTGTCCAGCCT
The DNA here is from genome assembly GCF_002288905.1 of Enhydra lutris kenyoni. Lineage (NCBI taxonomy): Eukaryota > Metazoa > Chordata > Mammalia > Carnivora > Mustelidae > Enhydra > Enhydra lutris. Next base: position 32,971,391 of record NW_019154086.1, on the reverse strand, counting down.
TTGCTATAATTGAAGAATATGTTAGTTTTCTCCGAGTTTCTCATATAATAATTCCACAAAGCAGAACATTTTCTCAAGCTATGTTGTCAAGAGGTGCTGTCCAAGTCCAGAAGTCTAAGGAAGGAGGCCAAACAATAGAAGTTTGCACTTGATGATAAGATCAAGGAACATAGCATTTTTGTAGCTCTGCCGCCGTCTACCCCTTCATGCTGGAATGTACTCAGGTCTCCCTATCCTCCACCAGAAGGGACCCACTCCTAGCTGGCCCATCAGGCTCGAAGTCTTATTCCTCTGGGAGGATTTAACACGGAAACACCACAGAAATTCATTAAGTCGGATTTGTTCCAGACTGAACTCCCTTCCCTGTCATTTCTCCCCAGCTTTCAGAAAATGTGTATCCTCAAACTCAGTATACTTGTTTGTTCCCAGGTGGGACCGGTGGAGATGCCGGTGTGATCCAAGTCTCTGGAAACTCAGTCTCGGCATTTAGTGACTTCCACTTTACTGTAGCAGAGGGCAGCACTGATCTGGGCAATAGAGAGAAGAAATAGGAAATAAGAAGAAAATGAGAACCAGACAGGGATTGACAGGAGGCCTTGGGTGCACTTGCTCCCCTAAAAATGGAAGAATATGGTATCTGAGCTATTTCTGGATTCCACATTGTTACTGAGATTCATTTTGCAATGAGTTTCTAAGTCATGAGTTGCGTGTGAGTGAAGGTTGTACATGTGCAATGGAGTCTACCTTAGAGGGCTATCAGTATTTCTAAAAACAGTACAGAAAATAAATATTATATATATCAGAATTCCCCTTCCAAAGCATATAGTAGTTCTTTGTTGTTCAATGTTACTCTATAGTCTTTTTTTTTTTTTAAGATTTTATTTATTTATTTGACAGAGAGAGCACAAGTAGGCAGAGAGGCAGGCAGAGAGAGAGGAAGAAGCAGGCTCCCTTCTGAGCAGAGAGCCCAATGCGGGGCTGGATCCCAGGACCCTGGGATCATGACCTGAGCTGAAGGCAGAGGCTTTAACCCACTGAGCCATCCAGGGGCCCCACTCTACAGTCTTTAATTAGTTTTCAATTTCCTCTGCAAATATAGTGACAAAATCATCACTGGAAGCTTGCCCAGCCCCCCATACCCTCCTTTTTTTCTTTCTGCAATGGCTACAAAATCCTTAATATCATTCACATACTTTTCTTTATTTCAGCAACTCACATTGGCAATTTTAGGCTTGATTACATCCATTCCTGTCTAATGTAAGTGATGCAACAGTGGCGGCCAAGTGCATGGTGATGAATTTTCATAGATTCAGTCTATATACGTTGGCACTGTACTGCCTGTGTGTGTCTGGGTAGCTCATATTAGACCCTTAGCATTTGAAAATCATTTTTATTGGTTTCAACCATTCCTGTCAACTCCGTGGAGCCACCACATGCTAAGCTATAATTTTGGTGAGGCACCTGTTTTAAACCCCAGGGACCTAATGAGAGAGCCCAGCCCAGCTTTCTAGGACATGTTTTAAACAACTTTGATTTAAGTTTATTAAAATGCCAACCCCATTCATTTGATTTACACCTTGAAAGGATGTTAATTGGGAACACTTCTAAAATAAACCAAGATGAATTTCATTCAGTTTCTACGTATCCTATAGCAACGACTGAGCCAGAAAAAGATAGCAGTAACATCTTCTTCATCATATATAGGCATCATGTATCCAATTAGTTGTTTTCTTCCCTCCTTCCTTGGAAAAGCAATAGACAAAAAGGAGTCCTCCTGAGAGAATAACTATAATTCCAAATGTGCCGTCTGTGGAGAAAGTGGTTAAGACACTTAATTTGCAATCTACAAGTCTATGTGATGCAATTACATTTTGCAGCATGGGACAATGTTCCTGACAACAGAGGGGAACTCTTGTACTTTTTCCCCTCTGCCCTCCTTGTTTATTTTTTCTGGTTCACCTAGTAGTAAGTCATTTTTCTTTCCCAGCATCTGCCATGCCATCTGCCTCTGCCACAATATCTGGCATTGATGCCATGTGTTCCAATCCCAGAAAAAAAATATCAGCCCGGTATCCCCTTTCTTCTTTCTTATGCTGCTGTGTTCTTACCAGTAGAGTCGCTGACAGTTCCTTGTGCTCTATGCTACTCGTATTCTAAATTCTCTCATTTCCATAAATCCCAGCGTGTATTTCAGAATCTTCTCTTGAGCTCATTAGACAAAAGAAACTTCATTCCAGTGTTGAGTCATGCTAGACAGGGAGAGACATGGAGCATTCATGTATCTGAGGACCTGGACTAGGAGTTTTGTGGTTTAGTTTTCTGTCTTTTCCAAGTGTCAGGCTAATTTCTCTCTCTATAATCTTCTCATTGTCCCAGAAAGGAAGTGATAAGCATGACTAGAGGGCAAGAAAGGAGTCAGCAAACCATATACTACTTATGAATAATAGAAAAAAAGAGGGGAAGTGTTTTTGTTTGCATAGCTTTTTGGAAAGGAGAAAAGAAATCCCACCAATATGTTGATCTGAAAAGATGATGATTTTTAAAGGAAATCAAATTTTAATTTAAAAAACATTTGGAATTCGGCCTTCTAACTTTTATTTAGAGCTTTTTTGCCAAAACTAGTTAATTTCACACACTCCCTTAGTCATTAGGTGTTATTCCCAACCTAATGACAATTCAAATTATTTATTTATTTTTCCTGCTAGCAGGTCAATGCAGACATAAACAACACAGATGTCCTTTTTAAATTTTTTTTTAAAAAGACTTTATTTATTTGACAGGGAGAGAGAAAGCACACACACAGGGGCAGAGGCAAAGGGAGAAGGAGGGTCCCCAGCGAGCCGGGAGCCAATGTGGGTCTTGATCCCAGGATCCCGGGATCATGACCTGAGCCGAAGGCCGATGCTTAACCAGCAGAGCCACCCAGGTGCCCCCAGATGTCTTTTTTACATAAGAGAGACAAGATCGAAGTTAGCTTTACTTAGTTCCCACAATATCATCATGTCAAATAGCCCATTCCGTAAGTATTTACTTCCTTCTGAGCCATCTTGTTTGGTGTCCCCACATGCAAGCAGGAATCCATGGACAGTCATGAATTTACGATATCCAATGACAGCTCAGAAAATACCAGAAAGCAACAAACATTGCAGCATCCCCAATTTTCTCCATGTTTTTCAGTTCCAGAACACTGGCCCTGGATATTTAGTATCCAAAGCAAAGTTTTCAGAACAAAAATTTAATGACCTAAAACCTAGAAATATCACCTAAGCACAATGGATCATTGCTCTGCATTTGTGTTATCTTCCCTGTAAGACACTCTCAACCTTTCCCCCAAGACATAATAATAGCAGGAAGGAATATGCAAATAGTCATTAGCAGCAGTGAAGGTAATAAAGTCATATGTATATTTTGAATTTTCTATTAATTACATTCAAAAGGTAAAAAGAAACAGACAAAAATAATTGTAAAAATATATTTTAGGGGTGACTGGCTGCCTCAGAGCATGCAGCTCCTGATCTCAGTGTTGTAAGTTCAAGGCCCACACTGGATGTAGGGATTACTGAAAAATAAAAAAGTCTTTTAAAAATACATATATATTTTTTCGATTTAACCCAATATATAAAATACATCATTTCAACCTATAATCAATATAAAAATTATTCATGAGGTTTTTTTTCACACTAAGTCTTTGAAATCTGTTGTGCTTTTCATACTTACAGCACATCTGAATTTGAATCAGCCACATTTCAAATGCTTTATAGCCTCATGTGGCTACTGACAACTGAATTTGGTCACATGCAGGTCTGCAGGCTGTAGTTCCAGTACAGCAGAGCACCAGACACATAGTAGGTGCTCAATAAATACTTATCGTGTGGGCGGGTGGGTGGATGGATGGATGAACGATGAGATGAATGAGCGAACAAGAGTTGAGCGACTGCATAAGTGAAGCTCTAAAGTTAAGTAGATCCAACTTTATTTTTCTCTACTTGAAAACCTATTTTGGTTCCCTAATATCTACCAACATTCTGGTCCCTGATCTGGTTCATCATATTTCTGGGTGATGTTGAGGACAGGTGGCTGGCAGTCATCTCCAGGAGGCCAGGTCTTTCTCCAGAAATCTGACTGATACCTAAATGAGTAGAAATGAATGGAGGGATGATTCTTTTGGCAGTTCAGCTGCCCCTGAGGATTCCTATATCGAATTAAAATTATCTAATGCATTTCATTCATGACCCTGGCCAGGATGCTCCTGAGAGCCTCTAGTGCCCATCAGATCAATTTAGCCTTCTGGTCTGAAAGGCCAGGACAGCTGAGTTTTCAAGAAATTAATTTGGAGAAAATGATTTTCATATCCAAGAAGATGAGCCAAAACCTACCAACCCTGTGGCCAAAAAAAAAAAAGTCTTCCAATTTTATTAAATCAGTTTTATTTGCATTTTAACTGCAAATTCACCAAAAATTGGACTGTTTCTTTAGACCTAGTCAGCTGATGTCTTATACGTTACAAAACAACAAGTCATTTAACAAAAAGAGAAATTTCTTTCGTCCGTTCTAAGAAACAGCCTTGGGGATGGTTGGATTCACTTTGTCTCTGATATGGCTTTTTAGAAAATCTCGTGTTGCTGCTCACTGTGGGCCTCATTCTCACTGAGACAGTTCTTTCTGCAAAGTAGACTGGAGGACCTTAGATGGGGGGACGCAGCTTCAAATCCTGGCTTTACCACTTATTAGACTGTACACCCAGTGCAGTTACTACCCCACTAAGGCTCAGGATCCTCACCTGAGCAGGGCGGCAACACAGAACGTGACTTCTGAATGAGTTAACAAGGTGGGTTCAGGAGGCAAACAAGCCCCTGTTCTAGAATGCCCTGTATAATGCACATACATGTAAAACTCCACTTTTTTCTGTATTTCTTTTTAGAAGCAACCGTGGGAGAAATCCAAAGTCCTGAAATTATAATGTGATGAAAAGAAAATAAAGGTGGTCAGGTTGCCGAGGCAACCAGGGTCTTCAGTGAGACCACTTGGAAATCAAGGCACAGTCTTGGCAGTGGGATTTTCTAAAAGCCTATCGTTTCTCCCTGCAATTTTGTTCTGAAGTCCTCCATGTCCTTTACAATTAGCGTAATCATAGATTTTCCAGGGTTCATCTGTTCAGTCGAAAGGCAATCTTGAGACTGATTTTATTTTCAAAAGTATATCTAGAAAAAATTCAATAATAGGATCTACTCATTCATTCAGTTGAAATTCATTGAATATCCACTGTGAGCTAAGCACTTTTCTGTGCACTAGGGGAAGCAGAAGTTAATAAATTAGGCAAACACCCTGCCTCACAGACACTATGTTCTTGTGGGGGACTCAGGCATTAAGTTAGTAAGAAAGTTACATTAGATGGTGATGATGATGTGAAGAAACAAATGGGTTCTAGGAGAAGGATGGAAGTATGGGGGGTAGATTTTAGATAGGGTGTCCAAGGGAGGTCTGAGAAGGATATAGGGGGAATAGACTGGCCTCCCCCAAAATGGGAAGAGTATAACTTTGGAGTCAGACCCTAACTCACATCATCTATTTCTTCCCAGTTGTGTAATTTTAGACACATTATTTGATCTCTCTTATCCTTTTTTTTTTTAAAGATTTTATTTATTTATTTGACGAAATCATAAGTAGGCAGAGAGGCAGGCAGAGAGAGGAAGGGTAGTAGGCTCCCTGCTGAGCAGAGAGCCCGATGCAGGGCTCAGTTCCAGGACCCTGGAATCATGACCTGAACCGAAGGCAGAGGCTTAACCCACTGAGCCACGCAGGCACCCCTGATCTCTCTTATCCTTACAGATAAGTTTCCTTATCTATAAAATGTAAGTATTAATTTCTACTTTATAGGGCTATTATAAAGATTTTTTTAGAATGATATATACAAAATGCATACAATGTTGCTTAGTACACAGCAATTAAATTCAAAGCTATCTTTTTTCATTGCTGTTGTGTGCATGGTCCTGCTGCAAATTTGTCATGTGGGGAATGACCTTGATGTCCTAGTAGCCCCCAAGTCCACTACCAGGCAATCCTAGAGGTCCTAAAACAGAAAGACTCACACAACAAATTAAGATACATGAATCACATTGCTTATTAAGTCATGTAAAAAACATAGTGAGAAGCAAGAGGAGAGTGATAGGGGTGATTAAAACAATTAGGATAGAGTATAAGCCAGTGGAGGGATCCAACGACCTGAATCTTGGGGCACAGTGTTTGTTTTCCCTCTCTGCCACGTTGGCCTTCCCTGTGGGGGTGCAGTTATAATGATCAGATTCAAGCTTTGGGCAAGGACGCTCAGCAGACACACGTTGCCTGGGTCAATCACACACTTGCTCTCTTGGAAAGCCTCAAGGCCAAATTCACCTAGCCATTACTTATAGCTCGCCAGGTAGCCTGAGGCACAGCCATGGACTCTTTGCATTTCTTGTGCACAGGATTTTCGAAGCCAGAATGGGATCACCAATCAGGGGCTGATTTAAGACTTTGAGTCTTCATATATCTCATGTATATTTAGTACACCTTGAATGTCTGGTGTCACACATATTGGATGCATTGTGAATATCACATTTTCCATCCTTCCACCTCTGTACTCAGCACACACACACACATTTCCTACTTTATCTATGGCTACCATGACTCAGAGGTTACTAATCCACTGAGTCATACCGTATACATTATGTGAATTCTGCCTGTGTCTCACGAGCTACTTGTTTCTCTACCCAGTTTTATGTATCCTCCTTATTTCTCTTACTTTGTTGAGCAGGAGTGAATTATCTTAAGCAGCACAGCAAAGGCATGCTACGGAGGTCACTACTCTTAGTTGGTGACATTTTGCTTCAGACGCGCAGGTTCTAGCGGCTTCGAAAAATTGTCCAGAGTTAACGGAGCCCCCCCCTCAGAGCCCCAATTAACAAATTATCTTTGCCGCCTGCGTTCCACAGAACAGAAGCTTTACGAAAAGTACCTTTGCTAGAGCATACTGAGAAATTAGGAGTACACAGGCTGCAGAAAATACGTGATGCGCTGGTGTTAAAGAAAATTACATCCCAAATTATTTGTGATTATCTTGTATGGTATGTTGTGCTTTCTTGGGATGTCATCGATTCCCAGCCTCATTTCATAAAGCCCTGGTTAGAAGGGAAGATGCTGGAGAAGAGTATGCTTATATTCTGTGCAGTTTAGCTGCTTCCTCTGTTGTCTCCCCTTCTCTGCCCTTTCTTTGCGACTCAAGTTAAGGCAAAGGAGATACAACCCCTATCCTTAGGAAGAGCCACAAAGAGAATGCGGGCCACGTGTCTGGGGGCCAACTGTACCTCCTCGCCACAAATCTGTGGCCCTCACCAAGCTCAGAAAGGGCGACTTGGTGTTCTTTTTTTCTTAAGTTGTTTTTAGTCAAGGAAGGGAGAGGGAGCTGGAGAGAAAACAGACATGGCTTCCGCGTACCCCAGCTGTCAGGTGGAGACCGAGCTGCTTAGTATTCCGGAGCTGGGGGTTTGTGACTCATTGAACTTCCTTCTGTGTGCTTTGTCATCTTCCTGGAGCTGTGACAAGAATTACCTCCATATTCCGAGGGGATGTCTGCTCAGTCTTGGGGGAGTTCCTCTCCCTCAGTTCCTTGTTGTGCGGCAGCTGATCCACAGGGACATGGGGAGGGTTTGGGGTCTAGAATTATCCAGTGCCCCAGCCCAGGCCGGTGGGGCTGTGGGCTCCAGCCACCCGTCACTGAGCAGCATCTCACATAGGCTTTGGCCGCGTGCTGCTTCAAGGGAATGAGTGGGGCACCCATGTCCTTGCTAATCTGGCATTCTCAGACCGTGGGGGTAAACGAAGACCCTTAAGTCTTCCTCTTCCTTTCTGGGCAAAAAAAACCCTGAAGTAATGTGAGAGTAAATGGCTTTGTTAACCCACCTGCCCCCTCGGGGTGTTGAATATGTGATGTGAAAAAATATGGGGTCTGCAACTAGAGGAAGAGGGTGCTAGTCTTAGGGGCAGGAATGTGGTTGAGTCGCTCAGACTTCCTGCTTCTCCGTTTTTCACTTGGAAAATGGCAAGAAGGAAAACATGACCTCTGCAGGCCATTTCCAGGATTGTTGTGAAGATAACAGGAGGTAATACAAGTGGAAATGTTTCATAAACGGCAGTGTCCTGTATGAATATTTTGAGGTGGTTGTTGTTGTTGTTACATAAATTTATAATTTTAGGAATACATATGCATAACAAGGCATCATAACTGAAGTTTCAACCAGGCACTAAGACACGATTGAAAAGAAATTTCAAAGTGAGGTGCCAAGTATCTATTTGTCTACTTGCAGAGGAGCTGGTTCCTGGGGGTTTTTTTCTGCAGTGTTTTATTTTGAGAAATTAAAAACCTATGGAAAAGTTGAAAAAATAAACACCCAGTATTCTTCACCTCAATTTACCAAATTGTGCTGTATTTTGCCTCTATTTCCCCCTTCCTCTCATTATGACATTTTGCCCATATATACTTCTGTCTCCTGAGACCGAGGCATTCTTCCATACAAACATAACACAAGCAGCACACAAGAAATTTACCATTAATCCACGACTGTGATCTAACATGCAAGCCAGATTCCTCCTGTTCCTTAAAATGTCATTTATCGCATTTCATTGTTTTTTTGTTATGTATTTGTTTTCGAGAGGGAAGTGAGTTTTTTTTCATGATGTTTTTTCAAATTAACGTCTTATTTTAAAATCAAAACTAATGTTTTTTTTCTACTACATCAGCAAAATCCAAATCATTTTTCCAGTTCCAGTATTATTACATCCCATTGCAGTTTTTCATACAGTCAAGATTTGAAGACCAAAGCCTTCTTGCACATGACATTGAAAATCGAACTGAAAGCAATCGTAGGTCAATGTGATATAGTGAACAATGCAAGGACTTTGAAAATGGATAGACAGCTCTCTGTCTTGAGAGTAACTCTTAGAAATCCTGTGCTTTAAGAAAGTTAATAGGAATTTCTGGTTCTGTTTATCATCATCTCTAGTAACAAAATAAAGACAAACACATCAGCAGGTGTTAGTACAGATTAAATGGTATAATAATTATAAAACACAGTGGATAGTACATAAAGTGCTCAATATCTATTAGTTATTACTCCTTTTTTAAGCTTTATTTTAGTCACCCCATGCTCGCCATGCTTCTTAATTTAATCCCCATCACCTATTTTACCCATGCCCACACCTCTCTGGTAACCATCAGTTTGTTCTCTAGAGTTAAGAATCTGGTTCTTGGTTTCTCTGTCTCTCTCTTTTTTCCCTTTGCTCATTTGTTTTGTTTCTTAAATTCCACATATGAGTGAAATAATATGGTATTTGTCTTTCTCTGACTTTTCTCACTTAACATTATACTCTCTAGTGCCATCCATGTCATTGCAAATGGCAAGATACCATTCTTTTTTAATGGCTGAATAATATCCTATTATAGAGATAGAGAGATCACATCTTCTTTATCCATTCATCAGTCAGTGGATACTTGGGCTGCTTCCAGATCTTGGTTATTGTAGATAATGCTGCTATAAACATAGGGGTGCATGTATCCCTTTGAATTAGTGTTTTTTTTTTAAATTCTTTAGGCATATACCCAGCAATGTGATTGCTGGATCATAAGGTAGTTCTATTCTAAATTTTTTGAGAAACCTCCATACTGTTTCCCAAAGTGGCTTCACCAGTTTGCATCCCCACCAAAAGTGCACGAAGGTCTCTTTTTTTCCACATCCTCACCAACACTTGTTACTTGTTTTGTTGACTTTAGCCATTCTGCCAGATGTGAGGTGATATCTCATTATGGTTTTGATTTGCTTTCCCTGATGATGAGTTATGATGAGCATCTTTTTAAGTGTCTGTTGGCCATTTGGAGGCCTTCTTTGGGGGAAATGTCTGTTCATGTCTTATGCCCATTTTTAAATTGGATTTTTTGTTTTTTGGATGTTGAGTTGTACAAGTTCTTTATATATTTTGGATACGAAGCCCTTACTTGATATATCATTTGCAAATATATTTTCCTTCTGCCTTTTAGTTTTGTTGATGGTTTCCTTCACAGTGCAGAAGCTTTTTATTTTTGTATTGTCCCAATAATTTATTTTTGCTTTTGTTTCCCTTGTCAAAGGTGACATATCTAGAAAAAGGTTGCTATGGCTTATGTCAAAGAAGTTATTGCCTGTGTTCCCTTCTAGGATTTTTTATGGTTTCAGGTCTCATATTTAGGTCTTTAGTCCATTTTGAATTTATTTTTGTGTGTGGTATAAGAAAATGGTCCAGTTTCATTCTTCTGCATGTTGTTGTCCAGTTTTCCCAACACATTTGTTGAAGAGACCATCTTTTTGCAATTAGATATTCTTTCCTGCTTTGTGGAAGATTAATTGACCATATAGTTGTGGGTTTATTTCTGGATTTTTCTATTGTGTTCCATTGATCTATATGACTATTTTTGTGCCAGTACCCTACTATTTTGATTACTGTAGTTTTGTAATGTAACTCGAAGTCTGCGATTGTGATGCCTCCAGCTTTGCTTTTCTTTTTCAAGATTGCTTTGGCTATTTGCGATCTTTTCTGGTTCCATACAAATTTTAGGATTGTTTGTTCTAGTTATATGAAAAATGCTGTTAGTATTTTTTTTTAAGATTTTTTTATTTATTCATTTGACAGACAGAGATCACAAGTAGGCAGAGAGGCAGGCAGAGAGAGAGGAGGAAGCAGGCCCCCTAGTGAGCAGAGAGCCCGATGTGGGGCTCAATCCCAGGACCCTGGGATCATGACCTGAGCCGAAGGCAGAGGCTTTAACCCACTGAGCCACCCAGGCGCCCCTGCTGTTAGTATTTTAATAGAGATTCTATTAAATGTGTTCATGGCTTTGGGTAGCATAGATACTGTAACAATGTTCTTCTGGTCCATGAGCATGGAATGTCTTTGCATTTCTTTGTGTCATCTTCAATTTCTTTCATCAGTATTTTATAGTTCTCAGAGTACAAGTCTTTCACCTGTTTTGTTAGGTTTATTCCCAGATATCTTACTATTTTGGGTGCAAATGTAAATGAGAATATTCTTAAGTTCTCTTTCTTCTGCTTCATTATTGGTATATAGAAATGCAACAGATTTCTGTATATTGATTTAGTATCCTTTGACTTTACTAAATTTATCAATTCTAGCACTTTTTGTATGGAACTCTACATAGAGTTCACGTCATCTGCAAATAGTGATGGTGTTACTTCTTTCTTACAGATTTGGATGCTTCTTATTTCTTTTTGTTGTCTGATTGTTGTGGTTAGGACTTCCAGTACTATATTGAATGAATGTGGTGAGAGTGGACATTCTTGTCTTATTCCTGACTTCGGGGGAAAGGCTCTGTTTTTCTGCATTGAGGATGGTGTTTGCTATGGTTTTTTCATATATGGCCTTTATTACGTTGAGTTATGTTCCTCTAAACTTACTTTGTCAAATGTTTTTTCTGTATCTATTGAAATGATCATATGGTTCTTATCCTTTTTCTAATTGATGTGATGTATCATATTGATTGATTTGCAGATATTGAACCACTCTTGCAACCCAGGAATAAATCCCACTTGACCGTGGAGAATGATTTTTTTTTAATGTAGGATTCAGTTTGCTAATATTTTCTTGAAGATTTTTTTCATCTGTGTTCATCAGAGTTATTGGCCTATAGTTCTCTTGTTGTGTATCTTTACCTGGTTTTGGTATCAGAGTAATGCTGGCCTCAGAGAATAGATTCGTAGGTTTTCCTTTTCTGCTTTTGGAAGAATTTGACAAGAATAGATATTAACTCTTCTTTAAGTGATTGGTAGAATTCACCTGTCAAGTAATCTGGTCCTGTACTTTTGTTTGTTGGGAGTTTCTTTATTACTGACTCAGTTTCTTTGCTGGGAGTCAGTCTATTCAAATGTTTGATTTCTTCCTGTTTCAGTTTTGGAAGGTTCTATGTTCCTAGGAATATATCCCTCTCTTCCAGGTTGTCCAATTTATTGGCATATAGTTTTTCATAATATTCTCTTATAGTCCTTTGTATTTCTGTGGTTTTGGTGATTATTTCTCCTCTCTCATTTGTGATTTTATTTGGGTTCTTCTTTTTTTCTTGATAAGTCTATCTAGAGGTGTATCAATTTTATTGATTTTTTCCAAAGAACCAGCTCCTGGTTTCATTGACCTGTTCCATTGGTTTTAGTTTCTATAACATTTATTTCTGCTCTAATCTTTATTATTTGCTTCCTTCTGCTGTCTTTAGGCTTCATTCGTTGTTCTTTTTCTAGCTCCTTCACATAAAAGGTTATATTGTCAGCTTGAGATTTTTCTTGTTTCTTGAGTTGGGCCTGTATTGCTGTAAACGTCCCTCTTAGAACTGCTTTTGCGGTATCCCAGAGATTCTGAACTGTTGTTTTCATTTTCATTGGTTTCCATGTACTTTTTAACTTCTTTGATTTCCTGGTTGACCCATTCATTGTTTAGTAGCAAATTATTTAACCTTCAGGTATTTGTAGTCTTTGCAGATGTTGTGTTGACTTATAGTTTCATAGGGTGGTGGTCAGAAAAAATGCATAGTATGACTGTGGCCTTTTGGAATTTGTTGAGGCTTGTTTTGTGGTCTAATATGAGATCTCTTCTGGAGAATGTTCAGCATGCACATGAAAAGAATGTGTATTCTGCTGTTTTAGGATGGAATGTTCTGAATATATCTGTTAGTTCCATCTGGTCCAGTGTGTCATTCAAAGCCATTGTTTCCTTGTTGATTTTCTATTCAGATGTGTCTATTGATGTAACTGGGGTGTTAAAGTCCTCTATTATTACTGTATTTATATTGATTAGTTCCTTTATGTTTGTTATTAACTGTTTTGTGTATTTGGGTGCTCCCTTGTTGGCTGCATAAATATTTCTGATTATTGTATCTCTTTATTGAACTATCCCCTTTATGATTATATAGTGTCCTTCTTTGTCTCTTGTTACGGTCTTTGTTTTAAAGTCCGTTTTGTTCAATATAAGTATTGCTATTCTTGCTTTCTTTTGGTACCCATTTGCATAATGTTTATCTTCTCACTTTCAACCTGCAGGTGTCTTTAGATCTAAAATAAGTCTCTTATGCACAGCAAAGAGATGTGTCTTATTTTTCTACCCATTCTGTCACCTATAACTTTTGATTGGAGCATTTAGTCCATTAACATTTGAAGTAATTATTGATATGTATGTATTTATTGCCATTTTATTAATTGTTTTGTGGTTGTTTCTGAAGATTTTCTCTGATCCTTTCTTTCTTTCATAGTTTGATGTTTTCTTTAGTGATATATTTGAGTTTCTTTCTCTTTATTCTTTGCATATTTATTAGTAGTTTTTATTTGTGGTTACCATCAGGTTTGTATATAATATTTTCTTCATATAGCAATATTAAGTTGATGGCTGTTTACATTTGAACCCATTCTTCTCTCCTTCCCACATTTTAGATATATGGTGTCATCTTTTATATCCTTTTATTTTATGAATTCCTTGACTGATTTTTTTATAGAAATATTCACTTTTACTGCTTTTGTGTTTCCTACCTTCATACTGTCATTTTTGGTCTTTCCTTTTGACTCCAAGAGTCCCCTTTAATATTTCTTGCAGGGATGGTTTAGTTGTCGTGGACTCTTTTAGTTTTTATTTGACTGGGAAATTTTTTATCTCTCCTCCTATTATGAATGACAGCCTTGCTGGATAGAGTATTCTGGACTACAGATATTTCCCATTCAGCACTTTGAATATATCATGCCACTTTGAATATTATCTTTTCTGGTTTAGAAAATTTCTGCTGAAAAATACACTGATCATCTTATGGAGTTTCCTTTGTATATAACTGTCTTCTTTTGTACTGCTGCTTTTAATATTTTTTTCTTTATCACTGTGTTTTGCCATTTTAGTTACAGGATATCTTGGTACAGATCTGCTATTGTTGATTTTGTTGGAAGTTCTCTGTGTTCCCTGGATCTGGATATCTGTTTCTTTCCCTGGATCAGGGAAGTTTTCTGCTATCATTTCTTCAAATAAATTTTCTGTCCCCTTTTCTCTCCTCTTCTTCTTCTGGGACTCCTGTAATGCAAATGGTATTACATTTGTTGGAGTCACTGAGTTCCCTGTGTCTGTTCTTGTTTTGCATAATTCTTTTTGTTCAGCTTGATTAGTTTCCCTTATTCTGTCTTCTCAGTCAATTCATTCCTCCGCTTCTTCTATCCTGCTGTTCATTCCATCAAGCAAGTTTTTCATGTTGTTTATTGAGCCCTTTGTCTCTGCTATGTTATTCCTTATCTCTGCGTTAAGGGTCTCACTGATGTCCTCCACTCTTTTCTCCAGTCTGGTGAGTATCCTTATGATCACAGCATCACAATTCTCCATCAGGCATGTTACTTACATCTGTTTTAGTTAGATCTCCAGCCATGGCCTTGCCCTGTTCTTTCATTTGGGACAGATTCCTCTGTCTTCTTATTTTGCCTAAGTCTCTGTGCCTGTTTCTCTGTATTAGGACAGTCAGCTACATCTACTATTTTTTAAGGTAATGGCTTTATGAAGAAGAGTTCCTGTAGTGCCCGGCAATTTAGTGTTCCCTATTCCCCAGGGTCTGGTGCTTCTGAGAGTATCTCCAATGTGTGCTGCATGCACTCTGCTGTTGTGTCCTGGCTGCTTTATCTTTTGGGCCAGTTGTCTGCAGAGGTTCTCTTTGCCTGTTGTGGGCAGCGTGTGGTCCCTGGTCTGAATGTGGCTCATTTTAGCTAGGTGTGCTCTGGTCTACTTGTGAAATAAGACCTATTGCTGTTGCCACTAGAACCGAAATTTCACAAAAGTCCTGGGTTGAGAGATGTGTTGGCAGGGGTTTGGGATGGTTTTCTGGGGTAGGGGGCCCACTAGTGGGACTGAGGCAAGTGTGACCAGGAAGGGCAGTTCTTCCAGAGCACAGGGGGTGGGATTTGGTGTAAACAAGTTAGGTAGTGATTGTCAGTTCTGCCCTGGTTTCCACAGGTGGCGCTGTGCTTATGCTGTGGAGCAGGGGAGGGAAGTGGCAGTTCCTTTGTTCTTGGAGGGTTTTCTCTATGAACACTACTTCTCTGGGACGTGCTCCAAGATGAGCAAATAGCCTCCCCTCTGTGTGCCTCAGTTGCTCTTTACTGTTTTCATACTATATATATATATATATGGGCTCTTTGCTCTGCCTTTTTCCTAAGAGCAGTCCCAATGTCCTCTAAGCTTATCCAGAATCGAGCACTCCACCCTTTAATACTCCAGGATTTAAGCCCTGCTGGTTTCAAGAACTCACAAAATTCAGGCCCTCTCAGTTTCCAGGCCAATTGCTATGGGGATTTGTTTTCCCTGTGCATTCCCCTGTGTGTTGGTCTGTCTTTCAGTGACCACGCCTTATGAGTGGCCACAGCTCCCCTCCTCATTGCAGCAGCCACAATCTGTTTCTCTCCCAAGCTGCATCTCCACACTTCCTACCTTCTTCAATGTGGCCTTTTCTCTACCTTTATTTGTAGAGTTTGTTTGCCAGTCTTCAGATAGATTTCTGGAGTATTGAGGATGATATGATCTTTAGGAAGTTGTATTCATGGGATGAGGCAAGTCTACGGTCCTCCTACTCTGCTGCCATCTTCTCCTCCTCTACCTGGATCCATGGTCTTAATTAAGAGTCCCACACTGTATTTAGTTTCATGGCTTTTCAATCTCTTTTAGTCTAAAATGGATCCTCTATCACTTTTTTTCTCTTTAAAAACATTGACATTTTTAAAAATTCCAAGCCAATTGTTTTGGAAAATGTCTCTCAGTCTGGATCATCTGATCATTTTTCTCAGGATTAGATGAAACATTTTTGGCAAGAAGATTACATAGGTGATGTTGAGTTCTTCTCAGTGTGTCCCTCAGAAGACCCTGGAGTGTCACTGTGTCCCATTATGGGTCCTGTTAAGGTTGGTTGCTTGGTTGAGATGATATCTGCCAGCTTTCCCCATCATGATGTACTTCTTTGACTTGGTACTTAATAAGTAAGCTGGGTGTGTGATTTGTTGAGACCACATGAATAGCCCGGTCCTCCACAACCTGACTTTAGCATCTGCTGAGGATCCCTTCCTGCATCAGTTATTACAGCGGGGTTGCAACCCATCTCCATTTGTAAATAGATATCCTTCAGTAAAGATAAGCTTTCTCTTCTCTTCCCCACCTCTCATTGCGGTAACTCTGGAACTCCCTCACGTGCTTCAAGAATATAAAGGTTAAGTGAGAGGAGGAGAGATGATCCAGTGAGAAGGGCAAATGTAAAGAAAACTATGCCTTGAGTACCAACCCACCTCAGCAGAAGGAGAGGACTGCCCTTCACTTCAACCCTGGCCAGGGGTGAGGAGTTGCAAACAAGGCTGCATAGATTGTTTAAAATGTGAGCCTCACAGTTAGGAAGTATAGTGACGTGGGAGCTGACTCATGTCTGACAAACGTAGATGTGGAGAAGTGGGCTGCTTCTCTTGTTTAGTGGTACAGCAGAAGGGTGCGCCTTCCGTGGGGGTGACAGAAAGGGCATCTGTGAAGGTTTCCTATGTGGGGGATTCTTCTGGGGTCTGTCCTCTAGGAGGACAGCCTCCTGGAGGCGAGGTGTGGGAGGTGGGGGCTGGAGCTGAACACCCAGATCTGGTAGGAGAGGGGCCCAGAAGAGAAGCAGGAAGTAGAGGAATAGAGAGACCAGCCATGTCCCATTTCACCGCGCCTTCCTGCAGACTGCTACTCGAAGCAGGTTCCAGCTAAGGAAAAGGAAAAGTAAGAGCTTGGAGTTTTGATTGAGAGCTATGGAGGCTGTATTTATTATTTTAAATGATGTGGGACCAGCCTGAATTCTCATTAGGGATACTTGTTCCCACTGAATGTAAAGGGCTAGTGGGAGATTAAAAAAATAAAGTTGGGTTGTGATTACATTATCATAAGTCATGCTTGTTCCACATACTATTTACATATGTTTACCTAATTTAAATCAATCTGACTTAAATTATAAATGAAAAAAATTAACTTTCATTAGTTTCAGAAAACAAATTTTTTTGTTTTATAAGAAAATACCATGATGTTCAATATAATAGGAAGCTTAGGAAAAACTTGTGTGCTTAAAATTCAAGTCTCCACAAATTACAAAATACATCATCTGGCCACATGTATAAAATGTACCCATTATGCACAGATGCCTCCCAAACCCCACCAGGGCCGTTCTCCACAAAATCTCCCCAGGAATCTGAAGACTTGAAAGTTCATTTCTACCTTGGCAAGTAATTATTTGCTAAAGGTTCAAATACTGAAAAAGATTCTAAGCTACTAAACCTCAGCCTCTGCAGTTTGGAATTTATGCATCCTTTCTAAATGCATCCCTACATTGGGTTTGGTTCTATTTTAAATTCTGAAAGGTGAGTTTGTGTTGTGACTAGCTTCAGTGAAGCCAATCATGAAAAATTAATGGTAATTAGATGAGATACTTTTAAACAACTTTTGAAACCCTAATACAGTCAAGCCAGAATTTACTTATGTAAGAACATTTGTTTTTGATTTCTAAATGGCTAATGGATGGAAGGGATGGGTACAGGGAAGTAGTAGAAAGGGAAACAAAATAAATTTACTATCAGCAGGGGCACCTGGGTGGCTCAGTGGGTTAAAGCCTCTGCCTTCAGCTCAGGTCATGATCCCAGAGTCCTGGGATCGAGCCCCGCATTGGGCTCTCTGCTCAGCAGGGAGCCTGCTTCTTCCTCTCTCTGACTGCCTCTCTGCCTACTTGTAATCTCTGTCTGTCAAATAAATAAATAAATAAATAAATCTTTAAAAAAATTTACTATCAGCAGAACTCTATTTTACTTGGAGAAAGAAGAAAAGTGTTGTGTCATTAACATGGAAGCTGGAAATATATTTGGTAATGGGATGAACCTAATTCCTCTAATAAGAGGAAAAAAACAAACTGATATAAAAATCCACACAAAGTTGGGGCGCCTGGGTGGCTCAGAGGGTTAAAGCCTCTGCCTTCAGCTCAGGTCATGATCCCAGGGTCCTGGGATCGAGCCCCGCATCGGGCTCTCTCCTTGGTGGGGAGCCTGCTTCCTCCTCTCTCTCTCTGTCTGCCTCTCTGCCTACTTGTGATCTCTCTCTGTCGAATGAATAAATAAAATCTTTAAAAAAAAAAAATCCACACAAAGCTTAACAGAAACAAAAAAAAAAGGTGGGGGGGGGATATGGAGACCAAAAAGAAAAACTGGGGAAGGAAAAAATGGTGAAATTTTGTTTCTCCCATCCATTTCCCTACTCTCTTCCCAAGCATAAGACAAATATTTCAAGTTTCTTTCTCAAAAAACTGACAGGATGCATTTTAAATGTCATCTTACAGCACTCACAATGACCCAGAGAAGAACATGGTATACTAAAAATAGGTCTAAAATTAGGCTTATTCATTTATTTATATTCAGTTATTAATGAGTGCCTGCTATACACTAGGCATTGTTCTTGATGCCTGGGATATTCAAGAGAACAAAATAGACAAAGATTTCCACCCTTGTGAGACACATTTGATTTAATGAGAGAGACAGGAAATAAACAGTGAAACAAAAAATTAAGTTATGTAGACTGATTAGAAGATGATCAAGTGTTATGGAACCAAGGAAAAGGTAGAGCAGAAGAATAAGGAAGGGGATGCTTAGGGAGTTGAAAGTGGTCACTGAGAAGGTAAGATGCCAGCAAAGACCCAAAGGAGTAAAGTGAGTACTAGGAAAGCAATAAGGACATTGTTTCTGGTGCAAAGATCCTGAGATGGGAGAAGCCTATTGTGTTTGAGGACCATCATGGACACCAATGTGACTGCAGAGAGTGAAGAAGGAAGAGTGTAGGAGAAGAGATTAGGGAGATTATAGAGACGTTTGGCAGCCTTCTGAATTTTGGACAAAGACATAACATGACTTATAATTCAAAAGGATCCCCCTGGCTTGGAATTAGAATGAACTATAAAGGGGCACATGTAGGAGTGGGGAGATGTGAGGAAATAATTGTAGCAATCTAGGTGAGAGAGAAGATGGCTCGGATGAAGGTGCTAGCTATGGAAGTATAGAGTTTGAATAAATACTGAATGTAGAGCCAGAAGAGCTCCCAATGGGTTGGATGTGGGTGTAACAGAAAGAGAGGAGTGGGGAATGACTTTAAGGTGTTAGGCCTGAGTCACCAGAAGGATGGAAGCTGCCAGAAGCTGCCATTAACTAATATGGGGAATACTATAGGTGGAGCTGGTTTGTGGGGTAAGACCAGGGGGCTTGAGTTTGAGATGTTCAGTAGAAATCCAAGTAGAGATGTTGAGTGGGCAGTTGGGCACTGAATCTGAAACTCAGGAGACAGGCCTGAAATGGAGATGTAAATGAGGGAGTTGTCTGCATGTTAAAGATATTTAAGGCATTGAAAATTGGTAAATCACCCAGGGAGTAAAAACAGAAAAGGCAGGAAAAGCATATAGAAAGAAAGGACCAAGGACTGAGCCCTGGAGCTCTCCAATATTCAGAGGCTGGGAGGAGGAAGAGAGCAGGTTAAAAAAGGCAAAAAAGCAAAAAACAAACAAACAAAAACAAGAAACATGTCAAGGGGAAGATGGGATTGACTGTAACAGCGCTACAGATAGGTCAAGTCAGATGAAGACTGGGAATTGTCCATCAGTGTTAATGGTGCAAAGACCATCGGTAACCTTGACAAGAGCAGCTTTGGTGAAATAGGGAGTGGGTGAGGGAGTGAAAGCCACCCAATCTCTGAGTCTCAGTTTCCTTGTCTGGAAAACAGTGAGGGAAACCTCTTGGTTTAAGATGACAGAGTAAAATATTTCTGCCCCTATCTCTTTAAAAAAAAAAAAAAATCAGGGGTGCCTGGGTGGCTCAGTGGGTTAAAGCCTCTGCCTTCAGCTCAGGTCATGATCCCAGGGTCCTGGGATCAAGCCCCGCATCGGGCTCTCTGCTCAGCAGGGAGTCTGCTTCCTCCCTCTCTCTCTCTCTGCCTGCCTCTCTGCCTACTTGTGATCTCTGTCAAATAAATAAATAAAATCTTTTAAAAAAATCACCCAATAAATAACATACAGGGCAAGGAACAGAAATAGAAATTTCCTTTCTGATAAAAGTAGCAGACAACTGGGGGCGCCTGGGTGGCTCAGTGGGTTAAAGCTGCTGCCTTCGGCTCAGGTCATGATCCCAGGGTCCTGGGATCGAGCCCCGCGTCGGGCTCTTTGCTCAGCAGGGCGCCTGCTTCCCTTCCTCTCTCTCTCTGCCTGCCTCTCTGCCTACTTGTGATCTCTGTCTGTCAGATAAATAAATAAAATCTTAAAAAAAAAAAAAAGTAGCAGACAACTGGAAAGCCAAACTCTTATATATGAAGGTGGAAAAAGGATGGAGGAATTGTAAATGACTTAGCAGAACTGAGGGAAGATTTATTTGAAGTGCCCACAGGTGAGAAGAAAATTAATCTCCACTGTGCAATCTCAGAATGGTTAGAGTGTTAGACACACCAATGTCACACAGGATGGGGGTGAGGCGGGAACTGGAAACAAGGTGGTTGTTTAAAAGAACAACGGATCTATGAAGGTTCGATGTCCCCAGGTCTGCAGGCAATGAAGGAAGCAAAAGGTATATACATTGGAGCAATTGAGCGGCTGTCATCTAAGAGAGACCAGTCATAAAGGAAGGTGGGGCCAGGCTGGGGGTTGGGGGGGGAGATTAAAAAATTATGAAGTGAGACCCCAGACCTGACCTCTCACTTATTTCTGGGTCTACAGCCAGGTTACACTTTCCCTAGGTAGAATATAAGAGAATATTTCTATGAAAAATACTTTTTCAAGGAAAAAACTAACAGATATGGATGTTGTTGTGAAGGAAAACCCCAGTGGGAAAAAGTGGCAAGTCCCCTCATTGTTATCACGGTCACTCTCGCACTAGTCACTTGCCATGGAGCCAGCCTTCAAAATCCGAGGCAAAATGACAGTAGGCAAACCTCCCAAACCAAGATGGAGGAAATAAGAACATTTTGACTTCCCAACACAGCCCCTCAAAAGCTACTGGAAAATATGCTGCACCAAAGTGAGAGGATAAAGCCACAAGGAGGAAGCGGCAGGATCCAACTCCTTTAGAGGAAGAAGGGGATTTCCAGGGTGAGAGGAAGGGACGCGCCAGCACGACAGCTGGGCAGTGGCACAGAGCGCTCCCAGTGTGGGTTGCAGCAGGAAGATGGCAGCCTCCAGGTGGGACGCTGCCAGGAAAAGGAGAGAAGGAACAGAGTTTCTCACAAGCTTGACCATGTGGAAAGCTGTACTGAGAGACAGTTGCACAACGTATGGGAAGATTCAGTAAAGCTCCAAATAAAACTGTTAATGAAGAAATTGTCAACTGAAGGAGAAATGAGAAGTTACAGAAGGAAGGCAAGATAACACTGTAAACTACTTTGCTTGGCAGTGGGCACTAAATATGGAGTCATTAAAATGAAAACACGGAATAGGAATTTACCCCTAAACTGAGACATGAACATATTGGGAAGATGGTGAAGAAAGAAGGGTGTATGAGCGGGAGCTAAAATCCTCACCTCCAAGGGAAGTCAACAGATGATGTCTTAAAAAGCTGGACTAAGAGCATAATGCAGAAATATTATTGAGAAACATAGAGATTAACACTAGAATAAGCAATATATATTGGAAGTGGTTACCTCCGGGGTACAGGCAAAGAGTCAAAGGTCTGGTGCTTTTGGTTATAAGCCTTTAGGCATTGACTCTTTACGTGATGCCCATGTGTTGCTTTGCGAAAACAGAGGATTCAGTCAACAACCACACAGACACACACACAAATGAGATAAAAATGCCAGTGGAATTGAGTTGTCAAGATTAACTATGATCTCCTGGCTGTCGAAGTCCAAGCGCAGTCCTTGGGGTTTGGAAATACACAATCAAGTTTTCCTACCCCAGATTCCAGGATCAGAAGCCAACCCATTTCTCACTGCATCCCTCCAGAAACAGGCCAGCACCAGAGACCTATCCGCCACTTCCCAAACAAGCCATGCTGAGCCAGACTCCTTCCCTTGGAGACCTCTAAAGCAGGGAGTGCAATCTAATCCACTTCGGGATGAGAAGAAAACATGATTTCCATTTATTTTATGATTGTTAAATTTCTATTTATGGTCGATATTTTTCTATTTTAAACTATCCACTGATACAGTTTCAAACATTAAAAGGAAGTAAAAATTGGGGTGCCTGGGTGGCTCAGTTAGGCTCTGCCTTCAACTCAGGTTGTGATCCCAGAACCCTAGGATCCAGGCACCAGTAGGGCTCCCTGCTCAGTGGGGAATTGTCTTCTCCCTCTCTCTCTACTCCTCCCCCAGCTCATGCTCTCTCACAAATTTTTAAAAGAACATGTTGGGGATAGTTGTGGTAACAAAAAAGTAGGGGGTGCCTGGGTGGCTCAGTGGGTTAAAGCCTCTGCCTTCGGCTCAGGTCATGATCTCAGGGTCCTGGGATCGAGCCCCGCATTGAGCCCCGCAGCGGGCTCTCTGCTCAGTGGGGAGCCTGCTTCCCTTCCTCTCTCTCTGCCTGCCTCTCTGCCTACTTGTGATCTCTGTCAAATAAATAAATAAAATCTTTTAAAAAAAAATTAAAAAGTAGTACAAAATAGTACAAAAATTCTTATATATCTCTCACCTAGATTCCCACAAGTGATAACATCTGACATAACCATTGTACTATTATTAAAATCTAGAAATTAACATTGACACAATAATAATATATGATCTACAGATTGTATTCATATTTCTCGATTGTCTCACTGACATTCCCTTCTGCTCCATATCTACTTTAAGATCATACAGTGCAGCTCATCTTCATGTGTCTTTGGTCTCCTTTAAGCTCAGTCAGCTCCTTGGCTTCTCTGTCTTTTGTAATTGTGACAGTTTAGAAAAGCATTAGCCAGTTCTTTTGTAGAATGTAGAATGTAGAATAGTCCCTCCATTGATGCTCTTCAGATATTTGCTAATGATTAAATTCATGTTGGGCATTTTGGGCAAGAATACCACGGAAATGATGCTGTGTCCTCTTCGGTGCTTCCTACTAGGGAGGAAGGGTGCATAATGTTTGTTTCCTGTTACTGCTGATGTTAACTTTGGTCCCTTGGTGAAGGTGATGTCTACCAGGTTTCTCCTCTGTAAAGTTACTACTTTTCCTTTAGTACGTCCTGTATTATGTGACACTAAGTATATATGGTATATACCCAAGGAGTATGTTTGAGGAAAATATTTAGAAACTATGCAAATATCCTGTTTTTCATCACACTTTTGCCTACTTAATTGTAGCGTTCCACAACGATTCTCACCTGAAACAAGTACTAATGGTGTTTGCCAAATGGTGATTTTCTACTTCTAGCATACCTACTACATTTTTTGGTTGGCATTCTACTGTAAGGAAGAGCATTCCCACCTCCCCTTGTATTTCTTTATTCAATTGATTTATTCAGTTATTTATATCATTATGATCTCATAGATTCTGATTTTATTCTATGATTTATAATTTGTGACTGTCGTTATTTATTTTGTTACCACAACTATCCCCAACATGTTCTTTTGGACTGTATTTGACATGTCTCCCTCTTTTTTTTTTTCTTTTTTCTTTCTTCTCCCCGAGAACTCTTTTGCTTACCCAGCACAAGATGTTCCAAGCTCGCCTGTGCTTTCGCCAGCCCTGTAATCAGCCGTTTTCCCAAGGAGTCCTGGTCCTGTTAATGGAACGCAGTATTTTGTGGCCAGGACCTGGATGCCATTACCTAATTTTTTTTATAACATATTAGCTTTGCAGTAGGTACTTATTTTAACCAATATACTTTTTTTTTTTTAACTAATTGGGAAGCAAAGACATTTTTGAAATCACTGCTTTTAGCTTCAAGAAGCACTGCTCATTGTTTCCTTAGCCTGAAATGTTCCCGGGGAAGACATCTTGATCCCCTTAGTTGGAATTAAACACCCTGCCTTTTTCACGTGTACATACAGCATGATACTTCCTCTATTTTGCACTTACCTTTTCCTGCCTTACTTTGGAGATGGCAGTTTATGAGTGAAGAACAACCCGGGACCTCATGGTCTCTTTCTCCATCGTTCTCTGTCTATCCTGTCAAATTTCCTATATTGAAAGAAGTTCACTTGTAAGAGTTGCCAGGCAATGAAGGCCAAGCAGGAAAGAGAAGTGGTCCATGTTACTGTGACACAGAGAAGCACCCTGCATTCGCACATACACACTGGGCAGGCCCCCAAAGGAAGTGAGTGATCCCAAGGAACAAAATGGTTCCCGTTGGCTCCCGAAGGAGTTCTGCAGTTAGCATCTTATCCCCTTAGTGTAACCTGTCATGCTCTATCAGGACTTCCTGGTCCACTCAGCTGGCACAACTCTGACAATTTCTAAAATGTTGAAATGTTCTCTGTGTTGAAGAGCAGACTAGAAGCACAGTGCTTGTTTTCACTTACTAGCTGGGTGTCCTTGAGCAATTTACTCACCTTCGCTGTGGCCCCATTTTCTCACATGCAAATAAGAATAACAATCATAGACCTTTTCTTTGTGATTGTTTTGGTGACTGAGTTCATATAAAGTGTTTAGAACAAGGCCAGCTGTATTAAAAGAGCTAAATTACTATTAATGGTTATTCTTAATACTTCGGAAGACAGAAGGCCCTTATATTTATGTGAGGGAGCCTCACAAAATGTGGCATGGAAATTATACAAAAGTTCAGGGCAGAAAGGATTAGATCAAACTAGGGTTCTGTGTCTAATTAAAGATCAAACCCAAGATGGACAATTCATTATACCTTTCTAGTCACTGACCCCATTCTTGCTGCTCTTTGCCTTACAACCAGGCATGCCTTTCCCGTGAAGCACAACGCAGTGTGCTCTGTGTGGAAAAGGTGGATATGGGGTTGGCGGGTGTGAGGGAAGAGGGACAAGCCATAGAGTAAACACGAAACATTTTCCTTCTGTGTCAGTTTTACTCAAAGCTGCATAAAGAAAAATATTACTATTGCTTTAAAGCAAATGCTTTTTTGAGGTGTAAGGTAGCCTTTGCATAAATTTTTATGCTAAAGCCAAATCTGTCTAAATAACATTTGCTTTTGTGGCCACTTAAGTGGCTCATGTGGTAGAAACATTTAAGAAGCATTGCCTTTCCATGAAAAACCTTGCTAAATCCTTTCTTAGCAGAAGATTCTAATAACATGTGGGGCAGTGAAATAGATACAAGATGCATGTTCTGCTTGTATCAGGAGCCCTTAATCTCCTTCTTTGGGACTTTCCTTCCCATTTTCACCTTCTTCCCATTCCTCACCCATATATGGAGGTTTTCCCTTATTTTCTTTATTAAAATCTTCTGCTAAGAAAGGATTTAGCAAGGTTTTTCACGGAAAGACAATGCTTCTTAAATGTTTCTACCACGTGAGCCACTAAAGGGGCCACAAAAGCAAATGTTATTTAGACAGTTTTGGCTTTAGCATAAACATGTATGCAAATGACTACCCTGTACCTCGATAAAGCATTTGCTTTAAAGCAATAGTAACATTTCTCTTTATGCATCTTAATATAAGGCAGGCCCAGTGGTGGCTAGGCCACTTTCGCCAGCAGAACCCTCTAGAAGGAGGCTAGTCTGTCCCCTTGGGTCTGCCCTGGGATGCCACCACTGGGCCTGCCTTATATTTTAACATACAGAGCAGCAGGTGCCTCATTTCATACAGGAACAGAGGTAGTATTCCCTCCTTACCAGGTAGTTCACTGTTGGAAAGCTGAGAAAATCATTCCACTCTACCAAATCAAGTTTAAAAGTTGCCTTTTAGTTAGTTGCCTTTGGTTAGTTACCAGATACCTGACAAAGAGAGACAAGCTCTGCAGAGCCAGCATGGATTTGGGGCTGCTAGCGAGCTACATCTGCTGTTGGAACAGTGGGTTTAGTATCACTAAGATGAAGATGTAGCATCTTCTTTTAGCCATCTCCCGTGACAGAACCAGGAAGGAAGGCCAGCTCTACATTTTTTAAAGAATCAATAAAGATTGCTTCCTGTTACAGCAAAAAAAAAAAAAAAAACAACAACAACAAAAAAAAAACTGGATTTGCCAGTAGAAAATCTCATTAGGATAAATATTTTTTTTACTCTCATCAACCCCCTGCCAAGTTGCTTGCTTTATTCTTACATCCACAAGATAGAATTCCTTTTAAAATAGAGTTAAAAGCCTGTCCCAAGAAGCTGGTACACAGACAGACAGTTGTATAAATAAAAAGCTCCCGAGAGGATAATAGAAGCTACATGTCAGGATGCCACATCTGTCTCTCTGGCCAAGGAGGATGACATTCCACAACTGAAAAGATCAGAAGTTTAAGGCTTGAGTCAGATATTGACAATGCAATCACAGATGCTCCCTGGTATAAAAGTAACTATTCCACTAATAATGAGTATAGAAATATTGGGGTGCCATGTACGATGGGTGGGGTTTTGTTCCCTTTGCTTTTTATTTTTTTTTATAATTTTTAAATTTTTTTATAAACATATATTATTAGCGCCAGGGGTACAGGTCTGTGAATCGCCAGGCTTACACACTTCACAGCACTCACCATAGCATATACCCTCCCCAATGTCCATAACCCCACCACCCTCTCCCTACCCCTCTCCCCCCGGCAACCCTCAGTTTGTTTTGTGAGATTGAGAGTCTCTTATGGTTTGTCTCCCTCCCGATCCCATCTTGTTTCATTTATTCTTTTCCTACCCCCCAAGCCCCCCACATTGCATCTCCACTTCCTCATATCAGGGAGATCATAAGATAGTTGTTTTTCTCTGATTGACTTATTTCGCTAGGCATAATACCCAAATGGCAAGATTTCATTTCTTTGGATGGCTGCATAGTATTCCATTGTATATACATACCACATCTTCTTTATCCATTCATCTATTGTTGGACATCTAGGTTCTTTCCATAGTTTGGCTATTGTGGACATTGCTGCTATAAACATTCGGGTGCACATGCCCCTTCAGATCACTACATTTGTGTCTTTAGGATAAATACTTAATAGTGCAATTGCTGGGTCATAGCGTAGCTCTATTTTCAACTTTTTGAGGAACCTCCATGCTGTTTTCCAGAGTGGTTGCACCAGCTTGCATTCCCACCAACAGCGTAGGAAGGTTCCCCTTTGTCTGCATCCTCTCCAACATCTGTCATTTCCTGACTTGTTAATTTTAGCCATTCTGACTGGTGTGAGGTGGTATCTCATTGTGGTTTTGATTGGTATTTCCCTGATGCCGAGTGATGTGGAGCACTTTTTCATGTGTCTGTGGCCATCTGGATGTCTTCTTTGCAGAAATGTCTGTTCATGTCTTCTGCCCATTTCTTGATTGGATTATTTGTTCTTTGGGTGTTGAGTTTGATAAGCTCTTTATAGATTTTGGATACTAGCCCTTTATCTGATACATCATTTGCAAATATCTTCTCCCATTCTGTCAGTTGTCTTTTGGTTTTGTTAACTTTCCTTTGCTGTGCAAAAGCTTTTGATCTTGATGAAATCCCAATAGTTCATTTTTGCTCTTGCTTCCCTTGCCTTTGGCAATGTTCCTAGGAAGAAGTTGCTGTGGCTGAGGTCAAAGAGGTTGCTGCCTGAGTTCTCCTCAAGGATGTTTTTTTTAAAGATTTTATTTATTTATTTGACAGACAGAGATCACAAGCAGGCAGAGAGGCAGGCAGATAGAGAGGAGGAAGCAGGCTCCCTGCTGAGCAGAGAGCCCAATGCGGGGCTCCATCCCAAGACCCTGGGATCCTGACCTGAGCCGAAGGCAGAGGCTTTAACCCACTGAGCCACCCAGGTGCCCTGCCTCAAGGATTTTTTTTTTTAAGATTTTATTTATTTATTTGACAGAGAGAGAGGGAGATCACAAGTAGGCAGAGAGACAGGCAGAGAGAGGGGGAAGCAGGCTCCCTGCTGAGCAGAGAGCCTGATGCGGGGCTCGATCCCAGGACCCTGGGATCGTAACCTGAGCCAAAGGCAGAGGCTTAACCCACTGAGCCACCCAGGCGCCCCTGCCTCAAGGATTTTGATGGATTCCTTTCTCACATTGAGGTCCTTCATCCATTTTGAGTCTATTTTCATGTGTGGTATAAGAAAATGATCCAATTTCATTTTTCTGCATGTGGCTGTCCAATTTTCCCAACACCATTTGTTGAAGAGGCTGTCTTTTTTCCATTGGACATTCTTTCCTGCTTTGTTGAAGATTAGTTGACCATAGAGTTGAGGGTCTATTTCTGGGCTCTCTGTTCTGTTCCATTGATCTATGTGTCTGTTTTTATGCCAGTACCATACTGTCTTGATGATGACAGCTTTGTAATAGAGCTTGAAGTCTGGAATTGTGATGCCACCAACTTTGGCTTTCTTTTTCAATATTCCTCTGGCTATTCGAGGTCTTTTCTGGTTCCATACAAATTTTAGGATTATTTGTTCCATTTCTTTGAAAAAAACTGGATGGGATTTTGGTAGGGATTGCATTAAATGTGTAGATTGCTTTAGGTAGCATAGACATTTTCACAATGTTTGTTCTTCCAATCCATGAGCATGGAACATTTTTCCATTTCTTTGTGTCTCCCTCAATTTCTTTCATGAGTACTTTATAGTTTTCTGAGTATAGATTCTTTGCCTCTTTGGTTAGGTTTATTCCTAGGTATCCTATGGTTTTGGGTGCAATTGTAAATGGGATTGACTCCTTAATTTCTCTTTCTTCTGCCTTGTTGTTGGTGTAAAGAATGCAACTGATTTCTGGGCATTGATTTTATATCCTGACACTTTACTGAATTCCTGTACAAGTTCTAGCAGTTTTGGAGTGGAGTCTTTTGGGTTTTCCACATATAGTATCATATCATCTGTGAAGAGTGATAGTTTGACTTCTTCTTTGCCAATTTGAATGCCTTTAATTTCTTTTTGTTGTCTGATTGCTGAGGCTAGGACTTCTAGTACTATGTTGAATAGCAGTGGTGATAAAGGACATCCCTGCCGTGTGCCTGACCTTAGCGGAAAAGCTCTCAGTTTTTCTCCATTGAGAATGATATTTGCAGTGGGTTTTTCATAGATGGCTTTGATAATATTGAGCTTTGTGCCCTCTATCCCTACACTTTGAAGAGTTTTGATCAGGAAGGGATGCCGTACTTTGTCAACCATTTGCTTTTTGGTATCTCAGTGAACTAATCTGTCCTTCAGCCTCAGACTGTGAGCAATGAATGCTGTTCAAGGCACCTACCATGTGTTTGTTATATGTTTATGGTATTTTTGTTACAATAACCTGAACAGACTAAGACAGCCATGTTCTATGATAAAATTGGTGGAGCTTAACTGACAAGAGCAAAACTTTAAAGCTTTGGCAGAAGGAAGAAAATCTTTTTTTCTAATTTTAATGTCTTCATTTGTATCAGAGAGGTATCCCACATCAGGAGAAGACCCGTGTTCAAACTATAAAACTCCTTTCCTAAGCACTGACTACTAACACTGTCAGGACAAGAAATCATCTCTTTACCACCATTTAGTGTTAGCCAAATACAGGTGTTACAAACGGATAGTTTGGAATCACCTAGTTTTGGTAGGAAACAGTGGGGCCACATTTAGATTATACTTAAGGAAGAGGTATGATTTTATGATCTGTAGTCAACATACTTATTTCTTGGAGAGTGTCAGCAGGCGAGAGTAGAAAGATCGGAGGGGGTGGTAGGAGAGTTACAGAGAAATAATGAGGGAGAGAGATGTACTGAAAGATAAGAAAGCGATGTCATTGCCTTAGGCAAGTCACTTGGCCATTCTTACCGAGGTGTGAAACGAAGAGTTGCTCTTTTGCTAGGGTTAAAGAGCACCATGTCTGATGGAGGAAGAAATAAAAGTATACAGCATCACATAGCCTCCCCCTCCGTAGGGGGCGCTGATGAATGAGTGGAGTCCCCAGAGCAGTAGCTTCTCTCGGTTCAGAAAAGTCACAGCAATTTCAGGCTCTTACTTCAGGGAGCGGCTCTTATTTGCACATTCTGCAAATGGGATTTTTGGGTTCTGGAGTTTTATTCGGTTTGAGACGAAGTGAAAGGTAGAGGGGGAGGGAGGCATCACAGAGGAAGGCAGGGAAATGCCACAGAACTCAAATCCAATTCAATTATCTCTCAACCTCCACCGTTCTTTCAAGTTGGGGGTTAGGCTAATGATGGCCAAACCTTTTCACCAGTCTTACGTACGTGGTCCAAGGTCTTATTTTGGAACCTGGGGGTACTTACCAATTACTGTTTTTGTTTAGGGCCTTTGGACTTCAGGTCAAAGAGAGACTAAAAGTGTAAAAACACATTCCACAGTTCAGAATCAGGTTCAGAAATCACATCTGGGCAATCTCAGAGGCTCAGTTCAAAGTGTCTAGAGTCCAAAATAACAACGTTTGGCAAAGCAGAGAGGTTGAGAACCACATGCCCTTTGGGGACAGGTTAGCTGCAGGGTGAGGACAACGCGCTGTCCTTAGAGACTTACAGCTCCATTCTGGGGTTAGTTTTGAACAAAGTTTAAATCGAAAGGTTTTACTGACTTGACTCAGTCCATGAATTGCTTCGTAGTCTCTTGAATCTAGTCTGTTCTGATCATTTTGGCCTATGTCCTGATCCAGAAAGCTTCTATCTGTGAACCATCTTGTGAAGACCACTTTTTCTCTGAGCTTCAACAGCTCACATGAAGACATAATCCCTTTTCTGGCTCTTTTTTTCAGAGAGTCATCAAATTTAAAGTCTTTCTTCAAGGAGGCAAAAAGGTAGCTTACGCTTCCCAGGTCGTTCATATACATCATGAACCATAGTCATCACGCATTAAAAGCAAACGGATGGATTCACAGACCTGTACCCCTGGGGCTAATAATACATTATATGTTAATTAAAAAAGAAAAAAGCAAACGGATGGATATAACCACACACAAGGCATTTCATGTTCACAGATGCATGGTGGGATTAAGCAAATGCCCTGTTATTTTTCTGTCCCCAACCCACCTTCTCCCGCAGTGCACAACATACAAAGCAGCCTAGAACTTCAAAGCTAGAAGTGGCCTCACAGGTTCTCTGCTGAGCACTTGCCCACGTGACTCTGAGCCTCAGCTGCTTCCCCAATGAAATGTGGGTTAAGATATTTTCCACCAAAACGGTTTTTAGAAAGATTACCTATGTGCTCAATTAACATCAGTCTGCTCACTTGTGTTGAAGAAACTGAGATTCAACAAGGTTGAGGGAGGCTCCCAAAGCAGTGACAGTGATGGGACAAAAGTGATGGGTCTCCCAAATCCCAGTGTGTCTTCTGGGAGGCAAAGGAAGTCTGGCTTCCCTCAGACACGCAGTAAGGCTAAACCTGACGTACTCCATTTATAGGTCTGAGTTTCCATTCCTGTGAAAAAGGGTAGTCCTCTGTCTCCAGACACTCAGCTGAGCACTGAGAGGATCCTCCACAGCCTTTATCCACAGGATAAAGGATGCATAAAGCAAGGAGAAAATTCTAAGCCACAAAGAGATACCATTATAAATGCACCACCACAAGTTTCTGAAGTTAAATAAGCAAATGAATGAAGGAAGTTAAATAAACAGCCAGTTTGGAGGGAAAACTGTGCCCAGGTTTAGACCTATGTTTTCTAAGTGTCTGTAACTCCTTGGAGGAAACCAAGTCCCTACATTTTCCCAGTGCCTCAGCCTCCACCATAGTCCTCTCCTCTGGGAAAAAAAAAAAAAAAAAAAAAGGATCTGGGGGTGCCTGGGAGGCTCAGTGTGTTAAAACCTCTGCCGTAGGCTCAGGTCATGTTCCCAGGGTCCTGGGATTGAGCATCGGCTCTCTGCCCAGCAGGGAGCCTGCTTCCTCCTCTCTCTCTACCTGCTTCTCTCCCTACTTGTGATTTCCGTCTGTCAAATAAATAAATAAAATTAAAAAAAAAAAAAGGATCTGTTAGCAGTTAGGTTGAATCATGTGAATGACATTGTCAATAGTCAACCATTTCTGAGCTCTAAAAATGGCAATTTCATTGGTTAAAAATATTTGTGAATTAATCTGTAAATGTTCATGTTTTAAGGTGACACCTTTGCTTGATAGGGATTTTTTCTTTTTTTTAATTATAAAATATGATAACACATTTACAGGAATTTTCAGAAGACTTGGAAAACAAGAGAACAAAATTACATATAATTCCACCATATAGTATAATTATTTTGTGTATTTAACTCTTAGCATTTTATAAACATAGTTGAAATATTTAGAATTGTTAAAAATATTGAGGTTTTTAATTACACCTTAAAACAATGAAGAGAAACCCACAATGGATTATCTGTAAGGTTTCTTTTGTTTTTATCATTCTGTGTCACTATGGCCAGATTGAGTCCATTTTTTAATCAAAACACTAAATTCTGCATGTTTTTGTCTGAAGTTCTTATGGTTTACTGTTCATGCAGTATAACTATTTGCTTACAACTTTTAAAGGTCAAAGGAATGTTTCCCATGAAAGATGGTTTAATGTCAGCAACTATCTTTTTTGGATGACGGCCAATTTAAAAAAAAAAAACATGTTTATCAACACATTTTTGCACTCAGTTTTATGAAGTCCATTAGCATAAAATGCATATTTGAACACAAAGATAACCTACATTACTGAAAGAAGAGTATCAACTTTTCTTTTTTGTAACTAAAATGTTAGAAACTGAGCCTATTTGAGAAGAAACACCAGGGCCATATCCTGCTTCTTACTCAGTTTGGGTTACAATTTTAGAGTCACGAATTGATCTACACACATTATCTTATCTCAGGCTTTGAAGAATTCCACAGGATCAATATCGTCCTCACTTTACAAATGGAGAAATGGAATACTCATAGGAATGAAGTTGACCTGAAACATTCATAGAGCCAGCTGTGTGCTAAGGATACAGGGAACAAGAGAGAGCTTCCTGTGGCCTGTGGGTCACAGAGCAATGATTATTTCAACCTGGAAAGGAGTGCACGGGGAAGATTTAACGAAGTTTTTCGGGAGTTCAGATAGTGTTTCTCAAACTTCGCGGTTTTAGAGCCGATGAAAATAACACAAAGGCCTAGGCTCATTGAAGGAGGCTAGGATCTGGACCCTTCTGCCATTCATCAGATTCCTCAGGTGATTTCAATTCATACCGAAGTGTGTGTATATGCGTGTGGGTGTGCGTGCATGGACGCCTACATGCCACAGTGACTGTTTACATATGTGTAGAGTAAATAATTAAAGGTGAAATTACAGCATGAAGCATTTAGACGAAAGAGCAGAAGAGGAAATGTAGGAGGAAGTTGGTACAGCCTGAAATGGCTTACTTGGGAATGGTATAAAGCAGTGGTTCTCAAAACACACCAGGAAATCTTGGAGGGCTGCTTAAAACACAGACTACTGCGCCCCACCACCCACCCTGAATTTGTAACTCAGCAGGCGCAGAGCAAGACCTCAGAATCCGCATTTCTAACAAGTTTCCAGCTGCTGATGCTGCTGGCCCAGGGGCCAGACTTTGGGACAGTGGGTAGAGACAAGCGCAGTAGTTCTAAACCTTGACTGCACTCTAGAAAAGTCTGCAGTGACTTTTTAAAGCACTGACGATGGGGCCTCAGCCCTAGAGATTCTGACGCAATAGAACCTTGGTGGAGGGCAGCGTAGTTTTTAAAGCTCCCTCCCGGGTGTTTTAGTGCACAGTCCCAGTTGAGAACCATGGGTGCTCCGGCCTCTGGAATAGCAGAGGGAGTCCCATCCAGTCCTGGGTTGCCAGATTTAATCTTGGTTGCTGTGTCTCTTTTCCCAAAGGCAGGTGCATGCAGTGCTTGTAATAATCTCCCTCACATCCTTTTCCCACCTGGAATCCACACTCTGATGAGGATGTTTCTGAAATGCATTTCCGTGAACAGGAGTAAAACCGGCTAGACTCCGCGGATTTTTTTTTCTTTCAACAATGCTGCCCTCTTGTGTTCCTAAATAGCTGAATGGCGTGAAAGCCCACTTCAGCCACCAGGATGGCAATTTCCAGCTACAAAGCTAAACAACTCAGGGGGTTTTTCTTTGAAGTTCAAAAACAACAACAAATTTAACATTCATTAAGCTTAATTTTTAATCTGTGGCAGCTCCTCGATTCTCCCACCATTTTCCCCTGCATTCAGTGCCGCAGCCTCCTCCAAAGATAAGAACTACGGGCATTTTCTTCTTCATTCCACCAAACCCTTCTCTGCAGAGCCAGAAGCACAACCAATCAGGGAGCAAGAAATTACCACCAACTAAAGTTTCTGGGTGCATTGGAGGGTCTCACATAGGCTCGTCCATACTCAGAACCATTCGTTCTCACCTTGTCCTTCTCACACACCCACCTCTTCTTCACTTGATTGATAGCTTATTAAGATTAGAATTCATCACACGGGGGCTCCCATGTCTCCCCACAATGAGTTCGACACACCTTCTGGAGCTCTGCCCTCTGGATGCTGGGTCTTTTGCACCTCACAGGTACTGCCCGCCCTCCGTCTCACTTGATCAAGCCTCCCTCTCCCTTTCCCTCCTGCCCCAGCCCCCAGCTGGGATCATCACCGAGTCCCTCTTTTGAAATCACTCCCAATGGCATGCAGGCTTATTTTTAGGTCTCCCATCTTTAAAATGAAACTCTCATTTGGCCCTAAGTAGCCCTTCAGCTACTGAGCCATTTCTCTGCTCCATTCACTTCCATACTTGGAAAGAGTCTACTCAGGTTGTGTCTAAAGCCCGTCCTCCCCCTCCCCACCTCTTTCCTCTATCTGCTCCCACCTGGCTGTGTTCCCATGGCACCACTGACACTGAAACGGCTCTTCTTGTGGCCAGCAAGGGTGTCCCTGGTGTGTGCCAAAGGCAGCAGACACTGCGTTGTACTCTGAACGCTCAGTGTGTTCCATTCTGTGGGCACAGCTCCTTCTCCAAGCACGCTCTGCTCTTAATTCTGCAACATCTCATGACCTGGCTTCCTTCCTACTCCTCTGGCCGCGATGAACCGGAACCCAGCCCTCCTGGGCTGGCCTGTAGAACCTTCTCTGTGTCCACGACAGACTCCCCTTACGTGGTCTCATCCATTGCTGTGAATTTAAAGACAACTTATAGACTGATCAGTGATATATATGTCACCTCCAGCCTGGGTTGCTGTCCCTGTCATTTGTCCACTGATTTCTACTGGACATCTCCCCCTTAGTATCTCACAGACATCCCCATTCATCGCACATTCAAAGAGAAACCCTTGATTTTTCTCCCCAAACCTATTGCTCCCTCAGTCTTCCTTATCCCTGTAAAGGACCAGATATCTGGGAGATCGTCTTGATTCCTTCCTTTCCCTCACTTGCTACATTCAGTCCAGCCTCAAGGTCGGTGGATTCCACCAAAATATATTTTGAATCCATCCTTGTCTATCTGTCTGTCTTTACTACGACCAGCCACCCTCATCTCCTGCCTGGAATACTGCAATTCCCTCCTCAAGATCTTCTTGCTCCCTTCAGTCCTCCCCTCACAACGGATTCCCTACGGCAGAGTCAGAAATAGTGTTCTAAAATGTAAACTACATCCTCTTGTAGCCTTCCCACTAAACTCTGAATAACATACTAACAATATGGTTTGCCCTCTGCCAACTGTCTCTTCTACCCCTGTCCTCCTCCCTTACTCAGCTCACGCCACAATGGCTGCCTTCTGATTGCTAGAGCTCTCTAAGCTCTGTCCTGCACATGTTGTTCCATCTGCCTAGAATGAATGCTCTTTCCTTGTTCTTCACACGGCTGGCTCCTTTTTTATTCCTGATGCCTAAACATTACTCCTCAGGGAGACCCTCTTGACCTCATTCCTTATCTCAGACCCCAGTTTGTTTTCTTCACAACACTTCACGTCTTGTATTTACTTCCTTGTGTACATCACCCTCTCCCCCTCTCAACTCTCAACTTCCTGAGTCCAAGAGCTCTGTATTTGTTTTGCTCACAGATGAACCCAGCAACTGGCAGAGTCCCTGGCAAATATTAGGTTTTTAATATGTGCGTGTTGAATGAGAGAATGAAGGTACAGAAAGAGCCACAAGCGCCATTTCCTCTTACTGCTCTCATCAGAGCCTCAGTGACGACCGGCCACTGAACTGTCCTGCGCTCAGCTTACTGATTACAGAATAGAGACGGGGCACCTTGGGTTCAATTTATCCTCTGTCAACCTCACCAGTGTTTGCCAACATGTGTGATTCACCACAATATCCCCCGCCCCAGCGCTGCGGACCCTTAATGAATACTGCTGATGAAATGGGCCCCTCAGGGGCACCTGGGTGGCTCAGTGGGTTAAAGCCTCTGACTTCGGCTCAGGTCATGATCCCAGGGTCCTGGGATCGAGCCCCGCATCGGGCTCTCTGCTCGGCAGGGAGTCTGCTTCCCCTGTCTCAGCCTGCCTCTCTGCCTACTTGTGATCTCTGTCTGTCAAATAAATTAATTAATTTTTAAAAAATGGGCCCCTCAGCTCTAAAGGAAGTGGGGTGTGAAGTGAAGGGGGCCGGGGCAACCACGGAGGGGTCCAAACAGAGTGAAGGCTTCTGGGAAGAGGTTTAAATAATGGCTCTCTGCTTCCAGAAGTGTTCACCATAGGCACTCATTTCCAGTAGTATGATAAAAGGAAAACACTTCATAGAACTTTCTTGTATCTCATTTGCTTTATAAAGGGAAAAGGAACTTATAGTTTGAGTTGCTGAGTAATAACTTGATATTTGGGAGTCTTTCTCAAAGAAAGAAAAATATTTTTCTTATAAGCCGAATTCTACCTCTGTTGACTAGACAATGGTGAATAAAAGCATTCCCATCTTCCAAACAAAGAAACCAAGGGCAATTTAAGAGCCAAACAAGCCAGGAAACCAAGTCCCCAACCCTGGCTGTCTCACTCTATATCCTGTCCCTTACCAGCTTAGACAGTGCTTGCTTGTGAGAAATAAAATAAGAATACATCCACCTCAACTCAACTGTGAGACAAGGATTTGATTTTTCTGAAGGACATGTACTGTACAGGTATTATTAGTAGGACACAGAGAAGTCTGAGGCCTGCGACCCTTGAAAATATTAAATGACCTGGCATCCTGGGTGTTTGACCCACTTTGTGGGAGAAATCCAGCCATGCCTTTGGCTTTTTACACCACTGAACTTGAGGCTTTCCATGCTCTCTGGTTTTGTATCACATCTAGCTGGTGCCAAGAGGATTAGCTCAACTCCAGCTCTCTGTGGAAAGGATTCATTCTCCTGTTTAGGCAATGTGATGTCAACCTGAAAGAAGCCGATGAGCAAACTCCATGGGGCCAGAAAGCCAGCCCCGGTGAAGTGCATTACATGGATGTCTCAGAATAAAGTTAAGTTTGACGTGGTCAAGGACAGGGTGTGCCACTGTGAGCTGGGAGCCACTGTGGCTCAGCTGTTTGTGCAGCATTTAATATGTTTATCTTTCTGCTAAACATATTGTTGTTGAGTCATCTCTATTACACAGACACCCTGTGTGAGGCCCAGCTCTGCAAATCCAACACACAAAGACAGGCCTTCTATCCTCAGTGACCTTACATTCTGCAAAGTCAAACTAAATGCTTCCTCTTACTTCTCACTTCGGTAAGGTACCCAGTCTTTGAGAAAGGTTAATCATACATTCTTTTATAGGGCAGCAACCATGAAGTAATAGAAGTCAAGGAAGAATTTAAAAGTGGTCATCATGTCTTTAATATCATTTAGTAGTAGAGCTGCAAGCTGAAAATGGAAAATCAGTTTACTCCAAAGAACCAGCAGCCTCCAAATCATCAACATTTCTTGTTAGACTATTATGTTGTCACCAATGTCCAAGTAATTATTTTAATAAAACAAATAATTGCATTAAACGTCTAAGCCATGGGCGGGGGGTGGGGGTGAAAAACACACCAAAGATCACGTAACTCCGAAAAGCAGAGAAACTAATGAAGTGCTGTTTGGCCTTCTATAGAAATTGTTCGAGCCATGACACATGTGATAAACCAAGGAATGGCGATGTATTGGGGGACTTCTCGGTGGAGTGCTATGGAGATCATGGTAATTTCATTTCTATTTTTAAACGGCCAATACATACTTTATTGCTGTTTTTTCAGATAATGTGTGTAAATTACAAGACCTTTTGCGAACTTTCCTAACAATCACGATGACACTAGAATGCTATGATTGATTCTGTCATTTCAGGGATGGATATGGGGTGGGGGTGGATCTCATCAGCTCAGAATACAGCAGGGAAGGTGCAGGTCTCTAGCAGGAATCATATTCTAGCTTGCTCTTCGGTGGCAAGATACAATGAATAAAATTCATTGTATGAATGAATTCATGAATTTCCCAGCTAATGAGAT
The DNA here is from genome assembly GCF_002288905.1 of Enhydra lutris kenyoni. Lineage (NCBI taxonomy): Eukaryota > Metazoa > Chordata > Mammalia > Carnivora > Mustelidae > Enhydra > Enhydra lutris. The sequence goes on along the minus strand of NW_019154086.1, from coordinate 32,932,943 downwards.
ACGTGAACAAAACAGTCTGGCTTCCTTTTTTAAAAACTGTATTAAGTAACTGTACTGTTTATAACCTGTTAATGACACATCATTTCTATATGTTAGTCTGCGTTGTATTTCTTTAGAAACCAAAATTGGTATTGTCACGGACTATTATGATCCACATACAGACTAATTTGTCCTGGACTTTACCCAGTCCAGACCCTCCCCCAAAATAATAAGGATTTCCCGCATTTGATATTGCTTGTAGTGAGCCTGATGGTCACAACTTCGCTTATTACTTGGCATCCTGCACGTTTCTTGGTTTGTATTGATTGCATTAAAATGAAGTTTTCTCCAAACTGAAGGTTGCTGGGGGTGGGCAGAGAGGGATAGGGTGGCTGGGTGATGGCCGTTGGGGAAGGTATGTGCTATGGTGAGTGCTATGAAATGTGTAAGACTGATGATTCATAGACCTGTACCCCTGGGGCTAATAATACATTATATGTTAATAAAAAAAATAAAATGAAGTTTTCTCATGCATATGAAACACAGAGTAGCCTTATTTCTCATGAGTATAAATTCAGTTGCAATCTTATTTCTCTCTAGGAAGCCTATTCCGTAGCAAGGCAGTTCAATATGATCCCACCGGTCTGTGAACAAGCTGAGTACCATCTTTTTCAGAGAGAGAAAGTGGAGGTGCAGCTACCAGAGCTCTACCATAAAATAGGTAATCTTCACCATCAAAGTTGCTAATTATTTTTAACAATAGGAGTATCAGTCATCCGGAAAAAAGTGTTACCGAAATGCTTTCCTTAATGGTCCTAATTAACATAGAGATTGTGTCAACTATCCATTTCAGAGTCTGGAGAAGAATCAGATGTGCCCACAGGGTGGTCTATAGGGTATTACTGATGAAATCCAAGGGGCTGTAAATTGTGACTGGTGTATAAGCTGTACTCAGGAGGTGTTAAAAAAAAAAGCATATAGAAAGAAGGGCAGAAACAATAAATAAACTCATTTTTTTCATAGGGTGCTTCTCTAATCAAAGTATGCATTTTTGAGTAGATTATAACTGCCTTTCCAAAAACAACTGTGGATCTATACATCTCTATCTTATCCCCTGTGCCTGGAACTAAGTTAGACCTGGGAGTTTAAGACTGCCTGACAGCCTAGCACCACCTGTCTGTGTAGGTAAATGTAATAAATTTTTGGATATATATATATCCAAAAGCAACTCAGAAAAATATTTCTATTGTTGACTTCCATAAAGTCAACATCTACTGAAACATCCTTAACAATAAACATGAAGGGCTCTCAGGTGAAAAGCCTCTTTCTGATCCCAAAGTGGCTTCTTTAGAGCTCCACAGACTCTCAAGCCTTCCTACATCATTAGCCGGAGTGTTTTCCATTATAATATATGTGCACCTAGAAATGCCACTTATGGGGCGCCTGGGTGGCTCAGTTAGTAGTATGTATATGAATATATATATATATATTCTTATGTATAGAATATATACACAAGAATTTTGGACATCCAGGGGTGCCTGGGTAGCTCAATGGGTCAAGCCTCTGCTTTCAACTCAGGTCATGATCTCAGGGTCCTGGGATCCAGCCCCACATCCCACATCAGGCTCTCTGCTCCTCAGGAAGCCTGCTTCCCCCTCTCTCTCTGCCTGCCTCTCTGCCTACTTGTGATCTATCTCTCTCTGTCAAATAAATAAATAAAATCTTAAAAAAAAAAGAGAGAATTTTGGACATCCAAAAAAAAAAAAAAAAAGAATAAGACCATCAACAGCAATAAGGATCACTGGCATTGTTAGCATTTTCTTTGTGTTTCGTGTGCAGTAGGCACTGTGCTGCCATGGACCAGGCTCAGGGGACAAGTGAAGCACTGAGACATTCTCCTGTGCAAGTCAGTGCTGGTCTCTGAGTATAAAAAGAAGCATCCATCTTAGACTCCAGCAAAGTATGAGTGAGCCACGTTTTTAGGCTTGCTTGGCTTGAAAACAAGGCCCGCTCCCTATAACCGAGAGTACATGTTCAATTGGCTTATACAAATGAACCACAACCTATAAATAACTAAATTTTAGGGGTGCCTGGGTGGCTCAGGTGGTTTAGCGTCTGTCTTCAGCTCAGTCATGATCCCAGGGTCTAGGGATGGAGTCCGGCATTGGGCTCCCTGCTCAGCAGGCGGTCTGCTTCTCCCTCTCCCTCTGCCCCACCCCACCGCTCGTGATCTCTCTCTCTCTCAAATAAACAAATTATTTTATAAATAGATAAATATTAATGGAAAGATGTATGCTGGTATTAACTTACTTCTCTGACTTGCTGTTTTCCTGTGACTAACCGAGTCCTGTTTTAAACACTCTCACACTTTTAATCTCCGTTTGCACAAGCAATTTATTCCGTTTTTTTCTTCTGTAGGAGTTGGAGCAATGACATGGTCTCCACTTGCCTGTGGAATCATCTCAGGAAAATATGGAAATGGAGTGCCTGAAAGTTCTAGGGCTTCACTGAAGGTATTTGCCCCCACTTCTAGAAAAGAGTCTGGGGATGGGAGAGGGGGATGGAAAAAGTTTGAACAGAACAGCTCTGCAGCAGCCTGTGGCTTCCTGGCTCAGGCAGAGCATGGCCTTGGCCAGGCCAGTGTCCTCAGGCGGGCTCCCCCAAGCCCTGAGAAGGCCTCTGCTCCAGGGCCAAGTATCAGTCAGGCATTCATAATCTGTCAGCACAGAAAATTCTCCTCCTCTGTGGACTGGGGGAAATGCCCACTGCCCTGGTTGGGTTTATAGGGCTTAAATCCCTACACTGTTATTTGTTCTTATGTTCAAGAAAGCATTTCATTCCTCCTTGGAAATTGATGAAATGTAAAATCCCTTTTCTTTGTAAGAGGATCTATTTTTACTTTTCTTGACAAAACAATTGGGGCAAACCCATTGTAGCTGAGTCGGGCTTGAGGGGGATTGATGTTGGGGGGGGGGGGGGGGGGGGGCAAAGAGGGAGGGTTTGGGAAGCAGATACAAAGCCAGGCAAGCCTTGTCTCTGGGGTTCAAGGCTGGTGTTTTTGCAGAGATCAAAAGGCCACAGAGTCTTACAATTTAAATTCTTCTCTGAAACAGAAAGATACTTGACATCACTGACATAAAATTATTTCGGTTCAGAACATCTTGATGATTAATTTATTGGAGAGTACTCCAAACATCCCTCATTAACAACGTGTCTATTTTTAAAAACTTGAGACAACGTGTAATAACATTAGAATCACAAATGGCAATGTCAAGGGAGAGAGAGAATATTGGCATTTTTAAAAATTCAGACATGGCAGAGGGCCCTAAGGAGCAGAAATCTGACACAGCCTCTTGTTTCCATCTTGTTTCCAAAGTTGGCAGGAGGACAGCCCAAGTTAGGCCTGAACCACCAACCCTGTAATCAACTTGCTGGGACGACTGTGACCTTCGCTAATCAGAACCGTTTCAAAGCTCTAGGTCTCCCACTCCTTCTGCTTGTTACAGTTGACCTATTAGCTAGTTTGTTCTCTAAAATAATACCTCCTAAAGCATGGTGACTTGCCTATTTCTAGCTTGGCATTATCACAAAATATAATTATCCTAGAATATTAATTGTGCTCTTGCTTCTGAAAATTGCACATTATTCTGAACCAAGTTTAAATAAGTTAGCGAGGAAAAACTATAAGCATCCTATGGAAGAAGATATGAAAAGAAAAAGGCAAAAAAGAAAATGAAGAAGAAAAGGAAGCATTGAAAATTGCAGTTTTACTGGGCACCTCCTATGTGCCAAGCATTGGGCTAAGCATTTTTATTCATCTCCTTTAATCTGTACAAATTAAATGGATACAGATGACTCTTAATCAGGTGTGGCTAAGCATGTTGCCTTACATTTTTTCAGAGACTTTTTAAAAAGATTTTATTTATATGAGAATGGGCGAGAGACACAGAGCACACAGAGGGAGTGGGAGAAGCAGACTCCTTGCTGAGCAGGGAGCCCAGCACAGGGCTCAATCCTAGGACCCTGGATAATGACCTGAGCTGAAGGCAGACATTGAACTGACTATGCCACCCAGCCACCCCTTCAGAGATGTTTTTAAAAACTCAAAGTACTTCCGCACATGCTGAGTACTGGTTCTCAGACTATCCTTATAAGAGGGTAAACCTTTCCAGATGTAGAAACTGAGCACGAAGAGGTCAAATAATAATCCAAGAGCATAAACTCATAATAGTTTATACTAGAACCCAGGTTTCCTGGCTCTGTTTATCTCCCCTGAAGACATTTCTGTCTCCCTACCAACCCAGGTTTCTAATGGAGGAAGAAGCAGCTGAACTGTACTTGGAGCGTAAGATTGGCTGACCTCTGTCATTGTTTGGAAGCAGTTTACATACAGCAAACAAACAAACAAACAAAACAAAAAACCTTTCACACCTTTTACAAGTGAATTGACAAAGGAGAAAGTAAAAAAAAAATTAAAAGTAAGGAGGTACAAAATATTGAAGGTGGCTAAGTCCAAAAGCAACTCAGAAAAATAATTCTATTGTTGACTTCCATGAAGTCAACATCTACTGAAACATCCTTAACAATAAACATGAAGGGCTCTCAGGTGAAAAGCCTCTTCCTGATCCCAAAGCGGCTTCTTTAGAGCTCCACAGACTCTCAAGTCTTCCCACATCATTAGCCGGAGTGTTTTCCATACTAATATACGTGCACCTAGAAATGCCACTTGCGGGGCGCCTGGCTGGCTCAGCTAGTGTAGCATGCAGCTCTTGTTCACAAGGTCATGAGTTTGAGCCCCACACTGGGCATGCAGCCAACTTAAAATGAAAAAATAAAATTGCTTTTTAAAAAAAGGAAAACCATTTCTATAAAATAACTGAAGCAAAAAATATAAATAAATAAAAGCTAGAAAGCTAGGCAAGTAAGATAAATAAGCTGGCAGCTTTTACCTCCCCCCACCCCAAAGAGAATAAATGGCTGGTGTTTCACATCAGCTATTCTAAGTATACCAATAAAATAGACACTGATATTTCATGCTGTTGTACGTACTGAACTTGTATTTGAAAGATATATTAACATAGCGTGAACCTATCTAGGGGTCTTTTAGAAAGTATCAGAACCTGGGGGTCTTCTGGGTGGCTGCATCTGGTCCGCCACTCTAACAATGACTTCTGTATCTTTGGTCACCACCTCTGTGTTCACTGCCTAGCTGTACACTACTACTTCTTCACATGTCTGTTAGACATCTCCCGTGGGCATTAGTCATACCTAGTGGAATCTATCATCACCCCCCAGAGCCTACCCTTGCTTCTTCGCTAATCGTGCCTCCACCCTCCATCTGGCCATCCCAGTCAGAAGCCAAGGGTTATGTCAGACTGAGTCCTCTCCTCCTTCACTCTTGTCTGGTGGTGCCCCCACTCCTCCAGACCACCTCCTGACTCTCAGAGCCCATTCCCTGCCCAGCCCGTGTTCAGACCTTCATCATTTCTTCCCTATTTTGCTGCAGTAACCTCCCATCTGCACTCTCTACTTTTTTTTCCTTTTGTCAACTATTATGTCCAATTATCTTTCCTTTTGTCATCACTGTGACCAATTATCTTTCTGAAAGACTAATCTGACCATATCATAACCCTGCTTAAAATCTGTTATTCACTTCCCAGTCATTGCTTATAGGACAAAACCCAAACCCCATAGAAAAGTATTCAAGGAAATAACTTTGGGATCTAAGTGGTGCCCACTTTTCCGCTCTTGTCTCTCCCCATGTTATATCACTGTACTATTCATCCAAAAGCACTGTACTCTCCTTTGCCTCCCACAAATGCCCTTCTTTTCATCTTGCACTGGAGCCCCTCCTCATCTCTAAAGACAGAGCTTGGTCGTCTTCACCTCTTTGAAGCCTGTCCTCGCTTTACAGAGCTGAATTATTTGCATCTTCCTCTATTATTCTGTTAACACTTCTTACAGAGAATTTGCAGAATTCTCTCATTGCAATCAATCAAATGTAATTCAACTAATTTCATCAAAGAAGAGGAACATATACTCACTGGGAAGGCTGGAATGGGGATGGTCTCAGGGTTGACTCAACCATAGACTTGAACATTGTCAGGACGCTCCATCGCCTCTATTTCTCTCTGCATGTGGGCATTGTCTTCTACTGCAAACGAGTCCTCTCCGTGAGGCCAGGAGTGGGAAAACTGGTGTTTGCAGGTTTACATCCTTACAGACATGTAATGTGAGAGCAGAGACAGCCATCTTTCCTTAGGTCTTTGGTCCAGAGAAGACTGGCCAAGCCTGGGTCATGAGCCAACCTGTCAGACCAATGACAGTGGCCCAAAAGGTAAAGGGCTGTGACCAGCTCCTGTCATGCACCGTCGTTAGGGGCATTTTCCATAAAGAAGTGGTACAAACATGGCTTCTGAGGCAGTCAACAAGAGAGGCACCCCAACTACAAAACACTCTCCAAGCTACCAGACAGTGATTTGTGAGTATCTCTATGACAGACGCTGAAACTCAGAGCCTGGCACATGACAGGTACTCCATAAATGTTTGTTGAATGAGTGCAATGAGCCATAACGTATTATCAAAGTCTGATCAACGGACCAGGTGTGTAGCTTTTAAATAGACATTTTAAATAGAAATGAAAAGTGCAATAAAATTTATGGCCAGCTCTTTCCTGTTGCTGACAAAATGTCTTACAGAAAAATCATAAAAATATGTAACACCCCCGCCTCCCGGTCAAATGAAAATAGGAAGATGCAAACTTAAATCAAGGTGGGGGAAGAGGGGCAGTTCGAGTACTCCAGGCACTCATATTAGGAAACTAAATGCATTTCACAGCCCGGTGTGATTTCCGAAGGAAATTTTTTAGCTTCAGAAGTTTACCTAAAGATTTCCACCTCAGCATCAAAGACTGTGCTGCTCTTCTGAGCCAAAGATTTTGAAGTTTAAATTATAATAGTCAGCGATCTTGGATGCTAAATTATTCCAAGACAAAGTCCAGAGATGAAATGTGACTTATTCTGTCCATGGCTTTATAAAGTTGCTGCCTGAGTTTCAATCCATTATTAAGGGACAGCCAACTGTGGAGGCTTCAGGGCCAGACCCACAGACCACTCCTACCCCCAGCGTTAACTGTAAAATCGTCACAACATGGAGAGATGGCAAAGAAAATAGGCTTTAGGAAAATTCAGAGAATTTTGTGATTTACATATAAAAGCAATAGCCCCCTAATGTGTGCAGAAAAGCTCACATTTTAGTTTGGCAAATATTTACTGAGTATCTGGCCAGTACTGGGCTCTGTGTTGAGTGCTGAGGGTACGGGGAAGAAGGCGACAGTCCCTGCCTTCCAGGAAGAACTCAGGCACTTGTTAGGCAAGGTGAAGAAATGAATTAGGAAACCGTGTGGGCTACAAGCACTGCGGAGTCACACAGGACTGTCCGCAAGGTTGTAGTGGAATAAGGAGGGGGTGTCTGTGCTCATCTGAAACGTTGCAGAGCTCTATTTTGTACTCTGTGAAGCCCTGGTTGCTCAGATGCCCCCCTCCCAGTCAGTCATACTGGCAGGGCCCCCCTCTGTGGCAAGCACTGTGGCAGGACTGGAGACATTGAGATGAACGAGAAGACCATCCCTGCCCTCCTCCACTTAGTTAGAAAGATCAACTCGTGACCAAACCACTGCAGCAATGGGGTAAGCCATAGAATAGGGCGGGAAGAAAAAAAATCAGCTTTTGATCCATGGATGACTGCCCAGTCCACACCACCACACCCACCACCAGTCCTCTTACAAAGAAACACTGGTTCGCTTCCCTATTTATATTTTAATTAAGCCTCCTCTCCTCTCTATGCTAACAGTTTGCCACTTGCAAAGGAGTTAAAGCTATTTATTTCCCAAAACGCTTTTGTTTCCTTTGGTATGAGGAAAAGTGGTATAAATACTATGGCTCTACTTTTTCTAAATCCTAGCCTGCTTATGTTTCCCAGTGATTAAAGCAGTGAGGTTTATAGTGCAGAGGGTTGGGGGAGTGACTCAGTAAATGAATGCTTGACGTTCGTTACTTTCAGAAGTCTGTCTCTCAATATGTTACGTCTGCACGTGTGTGTAAATGCACACATACACAACAAACTTGTAACTCGATCCTAAGAGTACGAATGCACTCCACATGATAAGGTTTCGAAAACAGAGTTCTAGAAGTGATAGATAAACCAACCATTCCTTGCATGTGCAGTATATATTGAAACCAGGAATGCAGCTAGTTAGGACAAAAAGCAGTCATTCGGCTATTGGTTTGCAACCATTTTCTTTTTTCCTTTGAAGAACACTGAGCTACTGGTCCCCTGAAAGGTGTTATGAAATTAAAGTGAGGGTCAGTAATGTTTTCCCAGTGAGGACAGGGGAAGTAAGTTCAGGGGCTCTCTGACCCAGCACCCTGTCTACCCAGTACACAGGTGTGGTCAGGGAAGGCTCCTGGGCCCTGATGGCAGTGGTCATTTTCACAAGGCCCAACTCATCACCGCAGGCACCAGCTGTCTTCTCTGGAGGGGTGCTCCAGGCCACCCTTCCTCCTGGAAGCTGAGGTTTCCCAGAGCTGAGGCTCAGAAAACTCTTGGCCATGTCCCTAAGAAAACTCTCAAGTGAGGAGCCAGACCATAAGCCTTTGAGATCTAGGAAGCAAACAGAACTGGGGCAGCTTGCCCTTTTTCTTTTTCACATCTGCAAAATCATTCCAAAAATCATAATATAACATAATGTGGTTACCCTTTTCTTTGGAAATATGGCCTTAGAATGAAGAAAAAAAGGACTTAAAAAACAAAAGCAAGCAGCCTATTGAAATCATGTGGGTGGAGTGTCTGTGAGGATTGCTGTCTTTGGGAAGGTAAAGGTCTGTGGTGACAATTATTTCTCAACACAACGGATAAAGTCCACATTGCCACAGAAGGGGATGTTTCTATTAGTTTCAATAAAACCCATTCTTATAACTATTCGTTACCTTTGGATGTTGCTGCTCAGTGCTAGTTAGTTAGTGTTCATTCTACTGTCCCTCATTTCCTAGTAAGAGCAAAATCTTCTGGAAAAGCAAGGCACTGAGATGTTCTAAAAGATAAGTCTCCTTAGGAAATTAGCTCACTTTATAGGCTACATATCAGAGTCAGTCTCTTCTCAGAGGTTTTACAGAAGAGGTTCCTGTTCTGAATTTCCTTACCTTTTAAAGTTTCAATTGCTATACAAAAGATAATACACATTAGGGATAGTCTTTATCCACTTTAAAATCTTTAAAAACACTCTTGGGAACCTGTTAGCTATCCTCTTTCTGCTTCTAGGAAGGAGCTGAGAGCTCACAGGAAGGCCCTGCTGTGGGGCTGCCTAAGTGGCTCAGTTGGTTAAACACCTGTCTTCGGCTCAGGTCATGATCCCAGGGTCCTGGGATTGAGGCCCGTGTCAGTGTCAGGCTCTGCTCAGCACGGAACCTGCTTCTGCCTCTCCCTCTGCCTGCTGTCTGCCCCCCCTGCTCATATGTTCTCTTTCTTCCCTTTCTCTGTCAAATAAATAAATAAAATCTTTAAAAAAAAAAAAAAAAGGAGAAGAAAAAGAAAGAAAAAAAGCACCACTGTAAGAACAGGAAACTGGGGGTGGGGGGGCACCTAGGTAGCTCAGTGGGTTAAGTGGCTGCCTTCAGCTCAGGTCATGATCCCAGATGGAACCCCACTGTTCTCTGCTCAGTGGGGAGTCTGCTTCTCCGCCTGCTCCTCACCCCACTTGTGCTCCCTCTCTCTCTCTCTCAAGGAAATAAAATCTTAAAAAAAAAGAGAGAGACTGGCAGTAAATAGAAGGCAAGAGGGAGAAAGATAATTTTAAAAGAATGTTAAGATAATGGCTTTCTTTGATCAAAGTTAGCACCCCACTTTCTTGACAAAAAGGAAACATAGTAGACCTTGGTGAAATGTCAGTTTGATTTTTTTTTTTTCTACATTCTCAAATTGGGCTATGCAATAAGAAACATCCTTTCCTCCACTAAGCAGGCAATATGTAATTGATTGTATGTCAGAATTTTAATAATAAATTTTCCTGTGTGTTGATGGATTTGAATGGTGACTATTAGTCAAAATCAATCTGTCTTGAGCCAATAATCAAGGAGTGAGACCATGGGGAACATTTCTTTGCCGGAAAGCACAGGCTTCGGGTCACCACGAAACATAAAGTTAGGGAAGAAGATTCAGGAATTCACCATGAGGGTGCTCCTACTTTATTGATTTAACAATCTTTGCCTCAAACCCTTACCAGACACTAACTTTTAAATTCTCTTCTCCTGGGGCACCTGGGTGGCTCAGTGGGTTAAAGCCTCTGCCTTTGGCTCAGGTCATGATCCCAGGGTCCTGGGATTGAGCCCTGCATCGGGCTCTCTGCTCAGCAGGAAGCCTGCTTCCTCCTCTCTCTCTGACTGCCTCTCTGCCTACTTGCACTGTCAAATAAGTGAATAAAATCTTTAATAAAAAAAAAAATTTAAATGCTCTTCTCCCTAGTGCTACCAATGGCTGAAGGAAAGAATTGTAAGTGAAGAAGGCCGAAAGCAGCAGAACAAGCTCAAAGACCTTTCCCCAATTGCTGAGCGTCTGGGATGCACACTACCTCAGCTAGCTGTCGGTAAGAAAACTACCCAGGAGGGGAGGCTCTGCTGGATCACAGAGGAGAGTTTTCATGTCCCGGTCACGATAAAGGAGCTAGTATCAGGGCAGACTGGTTACTATTATCTAAAACAAAGTTTTCAAAGTTCCCTGGAATTGTCTACATGTTAGAAACACTTCCTTCCTTCCTCTATCCCTTAGAACACCGTTTAAATGCGAACAAGTGAAAACACACATATCCTCGTGGTGTCTGGGGTGAGTGCCCCTCAATGGTGCAATGACATGCATTTCTCCTGGCTTCATTTCCCCTCCCTGTGGAAGCTAAGGTGCGGCTGGTGAGAGGCCAGATGCAGAGCTGGGGGTTGACGGGGGGCCCAAGGCTACCGCCCCATGGAAGCCTACCCTAGAGGAGCAGCTTCACTCTACAACTTCCTGAGCGGCCATGAAAAGTGACCTTCTAACACTGTGGAGTTGATGAACCATCATGGTCACCGGTACGGCTGAAAACTGCCATGTGCCAGTGCTGTCCAATAGAAATAGAATGTGGCTCACATTCTGGTGGCCATACTAAAAAATTCAAAAGGGAATAGGTGAACTTAATTTTAATGATGGATTTTATTTAACCCAGTAATGGCCCAAACATTATCATTTCAAAACACAATGACTATAAAAAGTTACTGAGATACTTTACATTCTTTTCTTACTAAGTCTTCAAGATCCAGAACGTATTTTATACCTACAGTACATCTCAGTTCACATCTCCAGTAGCTACAGGCGGCTTGGAGGTGAGGCTTTCGGCTCCCATGCTCCATAGCAGCGCTTTATGCTCACGGTCTCCTTAATCATCAGAACAATCCCCTGAGCTGTACGCTAGCACTTGTCCTATCTTACAGAGTAAGGAGTATTGGTGATCATTACCTCCACCTTACAAACGAAGGAACTGAAGGGTTAAAAAAGAGAGAGAGAAAGAATCCATGGGGTGGCTAGGAGAAAAAGAGTAAAATGGGTTGCAGATTTCAGAAAAAGATTCCCAAGTTTTAAGAAACAGCAGGAATTGGGACTAATCTAAGAAGAGATAAGGAGATAAGAAGCCCAAGGTAAGTTCTACGAAAACAACGTAACAGAGTAATTGTTAGATGCGAGATCCTTCTGTGGTTGGAAGGCAGGGAATGGCTGCAGCTGTAGACAGACAAAAATGGGGGGTAGTTGGGGAGAGGGTAGGGAATATCGTTTACCCAGGTACATATACATACATACAGGACTTGATTTAGTCCTTCCCGAAAAAAAAAAAAAAAAGGTCAAAGAATAATGTGACTATTAGCATCCCTATAGCTTTAACAAGCACAGTAAAAAGTACTGGTCATTTGACCATGAGCAAGTTATTTAATTTGCTATCAATTTTTTCATCTATAAAATGAGTATAACACAGACCTTATAAATCTGTTGCGTAAAGGAAAATTATATATATAAAGCAAAGAGTGGGTGCTCAGTAAGTGGTGATGATGACGATGATGATGGTTTTGCAAAGAGACACCTTGGACCTACAACTCCACCAACTCCTAGCCATGACCTGCGGTCAGAGTGACAGAGAAACATGAATTGTTGTAAATATGGTTTTGGGTGGGAATGTGTAGTGCGTTTTGAATTTAGTTCTGAAAGAGGACAGCGTCCTTCTCAAGAGGAAACCTTAACCAGATTTAAACTTTCACTGGATGTTAGATATACATGAAAGACTCGCTACAGCCTGAGTTTTAGTTAAAACAAGCTTTGATTCTCCCTTTCCTCCCTCTGTGCCCCCAGATGTCTTGCTTGCCTGTCATTTTTTCTCTTTCTTTATAAACAAGTAGTTTTGCTTTTAAGCGCAGAACTCTCAAACCAAGAAATTATTTCCAGACATATTACCTTTGATCTGCTAGAAGGGTGTAGGGGGAGGGGGCAGTCCTTTGGCAGGAAACAAACCACTTGAACCCAAGTGTGGGCTGGCTCCCACGTCACACACCTTCACGGGAGCCAGCGTTTACACTTTGCTCATAGGCTTTCTGGATAGGGCTGTTGGTGACACTTGCTAGAATCATCTGCATGTGTTCTCTATCACGCTGGCCACTTCTGCCCAGTGGGTTCTCCTATGCCCTACAGCCCATGGGGAAAATGGCTGTTGCTGACATTAGGTAGTTTAGGGGCAATAATTTTCCCAGCGCCCTGCTTTGACCTCAAAACTTTAACACCAGAGTCAAAAGAGTTCTCTAAGCCCAAAGCAGGAAACAGTGCAGCCGGGGGTGGAAAAAAGTCCTGGATCACTTGGCGTTTTGCCTTTATTAGAGTACTTTGCCCATGTGGAAAGATTTAGTGATTGCCCCAAAAGGCCAGAGCATGGTAACAGCTTAAGAGTATCCATTGCAAGCCCTGAGCAAACGAGGCAGAAGGAATACTTGGGGACACCCATCAATTATCCACACCTGTGTTTATTCAACAAACATGTAATAAACACCTACTATGTGCAGGTACTGGGCTGGGCGCTAAGCATCCAAGTGCAAATAACACGTATCTCACAGCCTGGTTGGCAAGTCAAGAAAATAAAATAGATAACTTTAATACAGTGTTGTATTAAAATAATTGAGAAGGACACAGAGGATTATGGAAGTTAAGTAAAATGTAGGGGCTCCCAACCCAGCCTGGGATTCAGGGAAGGGCTCTGGGAGAAGGCAGTACCCATGAGGAGACTCAAATGGCAAGTAGGTATTAGTAAGCAGAGGGACATTCCAGGCCAAGGGCACACATGAACAAAGGACTTGAGGAGAAAAACAGCATGATGTTTGGGGACAGAAAAGACTTACCAACAGTTCAGTGTTGCTGAAGCCAAAAGCTTAAGGCCAGGAGTGAGAAGACATGAAGCTGGAGAGGCAGGCTCTTGAATAATTTGCCAGGATGAGAAATGAGAGCTTCGTCTTATAAGACAATGATGATGTCAGGTGCATGTTGAAGAACTTTTAACCAGGCATGACACGATCAGATTTATACCTGGAAAAAGCGCGACTTGATGTGTGACAGATTCTGGGGGAAGGGGAGGGGAAAATCCAGTCAAGAGGTGGGAAAACCAGCTATGAAGGAGAGACAGTGAAGTCCTGTATGAGGACAGTGGGCAGTGGAACCAGAGCAGCCATTCTCAAAGTGTGGTTCCACAGCCACAGGATGGAATGCTCTTCAGCAATAAAGAAATATTTACTAGTAAATGCTATTAACATGGGTGAACCTTATAGACATTACACTAAGTGAAAGAAGTCATACAGAAAGGACCCAGGTTATAGGATTCCATTTAAATTAAATGTCCCGAAGTCATAAAATTTATAGGGGTACAAAGCAGATGAGTGGTTTCCTGGGGCTGGGGGTAGAAAGGGGATTAACTGTAAATGGTGATGGTTGCACATTTGATAAACTTAGGAAAAATGATTGAATGATAAACTTTAAATGGGGAAATTTTACCTCAACAAAGTTGTTTTCAGAGAAAGCATGGTCCCTGGACCAGCAGCATCAGTAACCCCTGGAAGCTTGTGGGACATGCAGCTCCCTGGGGCCCCCACTCCAGCCCTCCCCTGTCCTTGTTTCACGAGCCCTCCAGGGGATTCTGATGCATGCTGCAAAGCGAGAGCTACTGGATTACAGAAATATTTAGAAGGAACAATCAACTAGACGTGGCAATTAAAAGGGAATGTGGGTTCAGAAAAAGGACCGTTCCTAAGGCTAAACACCCTGGTTTGGGAGTTAGAAGGCCAAGTTGCTTGGTGATGGCCCCAAGATGAGACTGGGAACCCAAGACAGACTTAGTAATACACAGCAAGCGATGTGCGGTGCCTGTGGGGGGCCCCCAGCAGGGGGTCTGGCCGACAGTGTGGGTAGGCGTCTGCAGAGACCTCTAGTTACGGACATCTACCGTATCCACAAGGAGGTTCCTAAGGAACTTGGCTTCTGACGTGGTAAGGAGACTAGAGGGCTAAGGAGTCCTCTCAGGGAGTCCAAACTAGCCTTTTGGACATTTAGCCAAGTATGAAGGGTCAGAGGAGGCTGATTTTAGAATGGGTGGGACAAATGTGATGAAGGAGGTAGTAAGAAATTTAAAATTCAGGGAAAGTGAAAAATGATGGATGCATCAAGTCCAAGAAAGGCAACAGGAATTGGATCCAGGGCAGACTTTGCCCTTGAACAGAAACGAGACATATCATCTTCTGAAACTGGAGGGTGTGGATGTATGCTTGAGGGTTATTGAGGAATACCGCACGTGACAGAGCTCATTTTCTACATACAGTAGGAAGACAGGTCATCTGCCAAGGAAGGGACGGTGCTGGATAAGAGGGTTTAAGGGTAGAGGTTGCCAAAATGGCAGAGGAAGGAGTGGAGTGAGTTGAAGGCTTGTGAGCGTTAAGTAAGCAGATTATCAACAGGGGCTGAATCTCAGAAAAGGAAGGGAGATCCTGAGTCTGCGAGATGTATAGAATCAAAGAACAAGACACCCAGGGTTACATCCATATGTAACATGAGGAAAAAGAACATGAATAAGAAGGAAAGACAGGAGACTGTGGGCCAAGACGGAAACAGGAATACAGACGTCTGCCAGGGAGCAGGGTCGGGTGTTTTCAGGAGCAACGGTGTGTTCCTGGGGTGGAGAGCTCTACTGGATACCCCAGCCGTTGGGCGAGTCCTCATGCAGAGCGTGTGTGCCCTAAGCCCTCAACTCGAAAACAGATTCTACTGAACCCTCTCCAGGACAGGGGTTGCTGCTGAGATTTTTAATCCTAGGGAGCACCGTCTATCTTCCCCCCAAAGGTTACTAAGTTTCAGTTGCAGCAGTGGGGGTTAAAGGGGTTTAGAAGCTAATCAATAAGCAGAAGTGTTCTGACATCCTGACCACATGTTCTTTCTTCCCAGCATGGTGCCTGAGAAATGAGGGTGTGAGTTCCGTGCTCCTGGGATCCTCCACTCCGGAACAACTCATTGAAAACCTCGGTGCCATTCAGGCAAGTACCACGGCCCTTCCCCCCAGGCTCGGGGGGATAGCATGGTCCTCTGCAGATGTCCCCAGGCAGTGTCCCATCTCTCTCCACCTCTGTTCTTGTGTCACAGCTTCCCAAAGGCTACCTGTTCCTAGTTTGGGGGTGGTGGTGTGTGGAGAGGATGGGAGTGTAGGCGGCAAAGGCGCAAGCAGCAACATGTACCTGGATCCAGGGTGTCCTCTTATTAAGAGGCGAGATTCTCAAAGCTCATGCTCCAGGATGGGTTGACGGACAGTGTGTTCTCAGACACAAACAACATGACACCGGGCAACTGGGTTGCCAGGCCTTACCATAAAAACATGCTTGAATCACTGGACAATGTATGTACATCCTTTACTCGTTAGTTCTTTACCCCCATTATTTGCCAACCTACACTGTCAGCCGCACCCCCCCCTTCTGCTCCCAGAGCATCATGTGTTCCTCCCCAATCACAGCATTTATGATCGTGTAGTAGAACCTGTCTTCCCGGCTGGACAGGAAGCTTCCTGAGGTCCGAGACCTGGGTCTTTCCCGCATCTCTACTGCTTTTCCAGTTCCTAGCATTTGTTGAATGAACGTTTCCCACATCTGAAAGAGGAAATAAGCTCAACATTCTATTTTGGACTTCCAGGATCACATCTTCCCTAGCAGCCAGTTCAAGACTATCACCCCACTCTGTCCCCCCGCACGGACTAGAACTGGTAGGAGCCCCGCGGATGTACTCCGGGAAGCCAGTAAGGGCAGTGAGAGGGGAAGTGGAAGAGAGACGTTCCTGGGAGTTCCACCTGTGGAGTGGGTGGGCTACTGCGACCAACCCCTACCCCCAAAGGCCACACCTCAGTCCTGAGCCTGTCCCACTAGCAGCCCGAGGATCCCGAGGAGCCTGCCCGCTACTCTTGCCGCAGCCACCACCTGCCAAAACAAGTATGGCTGTGTATTTTCCTCTCGCTCCCTGGGGAACAGAATGGTCTCTCCCCTGCCCACCTGCCCCTCAAGCAAGCCCTGTGAACCCTCCCAAAAGGAAACACATGGACGTGGGAACAAACGTGATTACACTTACAAGGTTTAAAACCCTCTTGGCAAAAAGCCCCGGATGTGCTGGGAGATGAACGGTGCCTGCCTCCCTCCCACCGTCGCTTTCTCAGGGCTGTGCAGCAGGGTAATCACCTCTGCCCCTGCCACCAAGAACCCCTCCCAGGCCCCCAGCTCCTCCTGGATTCTGTGGGCTCCCATCCCTGCATGGGGAATTAGGGGATGGCTCCCTCTTACGAAAACCACACCTACCTTATTTTCACTTACAAGCTGGGAAAAGACGAGGAATGACAATGGAGATACTAGACATATAGTCTGTACACAGTTGAAATCCAATGATTTCAATTCCATTCATAGTTCTTATCTATTATACGTTTGCACCACGCTAGGCAGAAAGAGTACTGACGGAAAAAACAGGCCTCTGACCTCACGAGCTCTCAGGTTGGCTGAGAGCGAATTCAGGAATCTGTCCCTTAGTTCATTCAGATCTCTCAGGGCCTACTATGTAACAGGCACTGGAGACACCATAGGAAACAAGAACGATGCCATCCAAGCTTCAAGTTTACATTCCAGTGGGAGAGGCAAGTAATAAACATTAAATAATTTCAAAAATATGCAGACTATTAAATAACTAAAGAGGGTCCTATGATAGAGACTAACTGAGAAGAAGGTGGGCCTACTTCCGGTGCTGTTTTTGCCCAAGGCCCCTCCGGGATGCGTGTATGCTAAAGCCCGAAGAGGAGAAATGTGAAACACCCAAGCAGGAGCATTCCAGACACAGTGGGGAACAAGTGCAAAGGCCTGGAGATGGGAAGGAATTTGGATTTTTCCAGTAACTGTCAGCCTAAGGCTAATGCTAATGTGGTCAACGTGTAGTGAGCAAAAGGGACAGTGGGTGCCCTGAAGTGGAGGCAGGCAGGAGAAAGACTTCATAGGACATTAAACAGGTGAGTTTTGTCGTACATGCAACAAATCCTTGGGAGCTTTTTTAGAGGGACATACTGTTATTTGAACTTTTAAAGATTGTGCTGGCTGCTGTGTAGAAAGTGGAATAAAGAAAGGCAAAGGCAGTTTTCCTAGTGACAGGAGATGCTGGCTGGGAGTAGCTAGGATGGTGGCCGTGGACATGAAGTGGATGGATTCCATAGGCTTTGGACACAGACACCATGACTTGCTGGTGGCTTAGCCAAAAGAGGGAAAAACAGAGATTCCTATCACGCTAACAGAGTGACCACTGCTATCCCAGGGGGAGTTCATACTGCCTGGGAATGGTTAAAAAATAAATAAATAAAATAACTCCAGGGCTGGGGGAATATGCCAGGTTGCAAAAGATGTATTTCAGAGGAAAACTCCAAATCCACCTTCCCAAAGCACTATCTCCCTAGCAAGGCTCAGGCTGATAGGATTGGTGGCAGTGGGGGGTGGGGGAGGAGAGATGCCACCAGTTAAGAGAAAAGGGACCCCCACTCAAGCTTGGAGGCCGCTACCTTGGAAGCTTATTACCCACTCCGCCTTTCCACTCCTACCTCACAGCCCAGCATGGAATATTCCACCCTAGGCAAGTTGTGACTGGGCAGCCAGGGGGGACCCAGCAGTGGTGGGATTGGTTGCAGGATTAAGTGCACAGTGCCAACAGTTGTTAAAGAAAGGAAATTTTTAATGGGAGCCGAGAGAGTCAGCTGCTCCAAGGGATGGAATGTGCCCAAGACATGCGTATGCTGGAGGGACATAGAAATCAGAGCCTCAGTAAGTGGGAGAGCGAGGAGAGGAGAAACCACAGCGGCAGGCAGCCTGCCATCACCCGCACAGGTCCCCATCCTAAAAAACCTAACAAGTGGGGAGAAGCAATTCTCTCCCCCTCCTGAGGCTCCCCATCACCCGCTCAGAGAAACCCAGGCTTCTCGGCGGTCAGGCCCTTCTCACATCCAGGGCTCCTCTCCCTTACCACTCCTTCCCTGGTATCCTCAATCCACCAATTATTCCAGTCAGTAGAACAGCAAGGTTGCCAAGCTGGTAGCCTGTGGGATGTTTGTGTAATCTGCAGCGGGTGAAAATGTTTTACAACAGTTGCCAACATTAAAAAATTGGGCGACTTCACATAAAATTCTGGATGTATGGCTTCTTAAAAATTTAAGTCTTACAACACTATATATACAATTTTCATGTTTTATTCAAGTAGTTTTACGGTTTCTTTTTTTAATGTTTATATCTTGGTCTGAAATTTGGCGTAATGAATGAAGAATTTTTTCTCCTCGCATAGCTAACCCACTATATTTTAGACAAAACTTCCCACAAATCTACTTTCTAGATCTGGGTCTCTTTGTTGCAGTCTCATTTTAAAGAACATATTTGTTATAATTCTCTCAGACTGCTAAAGCTGGTGGGAAATTAAAACTCTCCCCCTTTAGCTCTGGGTAGGAAAATGTTAGCCAGACCTAGTTTCTCATGTGGAGTAGCTCTACTCTCCTGCCAAACCCTAAGGCTTTTGAGAATAGCACTCGAGTGGAGACAAGGTCACCCCGGCCAACATGATTGCAGCACAGGAAGGGTGAGGCCGAAACCTCAAAAGTGGCCGGCGTAATTGTCTTTTGCCACAGTCCCCACACAGGGTCAGTCTATTCCCGTGAAGAAGTCTGCCTTTGTCCTTTGTCTGATGTAATGTGTACCCCGGCCCCCTTCTCATGATAAATTCAAGCCTTGGGTGAGCTCATCCTCTCCCAGGGCTTCAAGGGGCAGGCATCTCCGTGGTGAGTGACTCACGAACCCTCAACTCCAGTCTTCCTGCCGCCACCAATCCACAGCCCTACTCGGCTGCCTACAAGCCGTGCCTACACGGATAGCCCACAGGCACCTTAATCTCCACACATCCTACTTCAAACCTCTTGTACTCCAGACTACTCCTGTGGTTCCCAGTCTCAACAATCAACATCTCTAACCTTCCAGTCACTCAGTCTTGAAATCCTCACCAGCCTCCAAAGTGTCTCTCAGATCCACTCTCCTTTTCCTCTCCACTGCCACTAATCACTGCCTTCACCATCTCTGGCTCCAGCAGCAAGCCATCTGTACCATCTCTGATCCCTTTCCATCACCTCCTTCAGACTACCTCCACATGTCTGACGGGGTCACTCGCAGCTCAGAAGTCCTGATAGGTTCCCCACTGCCAAAAGCAAGTCCCATCTCCAAACAGTGGCATTCAAGGCCTTCCATGCTGACTACCCCAACTTCGCTTTCCACCTACTCCTACCATCACCACCCCCTACACTTTCTTCCCTCCATTTCAGACTGCTCACTTTCCCAAGCCATTCATTCCATCTACAAGGGAGGCCTGTTAACCCCTGGCCATCCTCCACCAGGGCTGTGAACACCAGTGGCAGAGAATCTCTAAAGTCTCTAGACCTGTGCTGTCCACAACCCTAGCCTCTAGCCACAAATGGCCTTTTGGTGCATGAAACCAGCTTGTCAGAATGGAGAAGTGCTGTTAAGTGTCAAAGGTACTGGATTTGAAAGACAGTACTTAAAAAACAGAGCATTTTAATCTTCTATGCAGACATGTTGAAATGTTTTAGATAAAATGGAGTAAAAACAATTTCATGTTTCTTTTCACTTTTATGTGACCATTAAAAAAAAAATCTGAAATTCTCTGACTCCTTACATTTCCATGAGCTTTCATTTATACATTATGCCTTTATTCAGTTCAGCAATACTTCTAAGAACCAACTATGAGCCCAGCACTCTTATCACAGGAAACGCAGTGGTGGAAAAAACAAGGTCCCTGTCCCTGACCTCAGAAGCTTACAGTCTGGTGGGGAGCTTACTAGTTGTAGTTTATAAATGTATACAAGTCTAGACAACTCTGCTTAATTTTAAGCACAAAGAACAAATGATCAGCGAGTACTAAACATATCCTCTGTACTTCTCCTGCTCCTCAGGTTCTCCCAAAGATGACATCACACGTGGTAAATGAGATTGATAACATATTGCGAAACAAGCCCTACAGCAAAAAAGACTACCGATCGTAAGGCAGTGCGTGAGCCGTGGGACGTGCAGGGTTCAAACTGTGGTCTCTGCTGGTACAGAATGGTGTCACTAGCCAGTCTCTTGAGTCACTTAGCAGCCTGCTGCTCAAGCTCTACTATTCCCAGATTCTGAGGTATCTGCTGTCGCTCCCACTGTGCACCTGAATCACGAGCACATCTGAAAACTCACTACCAAGGAAATCCATTCTATTTTCTTATCTTGGACTGGAGTCACCTATTTCTTGCATTGCTCTGTGCACCTCATGCTTATGCCACAGGAAGTGTATGCGGGGAGGACAGATTACCTTCAGGCATTTAGTAACTTAAAGAAGGCTGTACAGATGTATTTTTTCAAATGCATAAAATCCACAGCTGCAAAGTGGATTGCATCAGAAAGAGTAGGCTATGTTCGCTCAGAAGTTGTGGGAGAATAAGCAGAAACAATTTCACATTGCTTTTTTCTATTTCCACATTAAGGTTAGCAAGAGTTGTTTCACTTGTTATTCAACCAAACTAAAACTTCAAGGTATGTGCTTTCATTACCTTGTAAAAATATTCACTGTTGCTTGGCCCCAAGAATGCCCTGTATTGTAATTTACCCGCAATATCTATTAGGAATCTATTAACAGTGTCCATTCACACACAGATATGGTGAGAGGATGAACACCCAATCTTTCACTTGAGACACTATGCCTAATTTATGAAAGGGAGGATTACACTGCTATGGAAGCTTAGGCTTTGAATAAAACGTAATATATGTGCAACTGAAGTGTTCATTTTTGACTACATTTTATTAAAATCTGCTTTATACCTTTGACTGCTTGTAGGCACAGCTTCTGCAAGTTTAAATATTTGAGCTTTAAAAATAAATATACACATGCTCAGTTTTGTAAGTAAACCTGTAAAATACCCACAAAGGCAAATGTTTGCTGTCTAATTAGCACTGGGACTTTACAATAGGATGCCTGTTTTTGAGGAATTAACAGGAATGTGAATCAAGGACTTTGTGAAAAATGCTGTCACTGTTCAGCATATGCTAGGTCGATTAACGTCCCTAGTAAAAAGCAAATGTTACAAAATTTCCTGATTCTATAACCACATTATATGCACTAAACTAAATGCATGAAAGCTCTTTGCATGGATTAAAAGGGTTGCACACAGAAGCTGAGGGCTAACCTTGACACTACTAACTGGTTACCTACCCTCATGAATATTCCACCTGAAAAAAACTGTGACAATATACTGTGTGTATCTACAAGGAGGGAAAACGTGGGAGCGGGCGGGGGGGGGGGTTCCTATCTTTCTATTTGGATACCTGAGCATGTACAAAATTCCGATTTTCTGGCTATCAAGTGCCCCATATAGAAATCACTTTGAGATTTAAAGAAGAAAAAGACTATCAGCTTAAAATGCTATTTTCTGCCACCATTTCCAAATGTGTATTTCATGATTAAATTCTAAATCTTAAAGCATTAGTGTGAAATACCAATAAATTTTCTTTTTTGTTACTACTGCCTGTATTCTAATAAGGAAACAGCTTGGGATTTTTACCCAGGAGTACCAGATGAATGATGGATCATCCTTCAGTTCTTCATTGTGTATTAAAACAGTGAACTACTGTATGCATAATGAAGTTGTCTAAATGGAAATGCAATTTAACTTATTTGCTTAGAGTAATAAAAGCATTTTGTGCATTTAATCTCAATTAGTTTTTATCTGCTCTTTCATTATAAGGGACTATATATATATCCACCTCCATACAACAGGCAGTAAGAATCATCTGAATAAAAATTACGCTGGCAAGTAAGCAACACTGAACGATACCCAATAGAAACAGCAGTAACAAAAGATTTCAGTAACAATCCAAATTTTCTTCTCTTATTAAAGAAGAAAATGATTAACTGCTAAAGATACCTCTCATTGGATTTTAGAAATACACTACACTAAGGCTCAAGCTTCTCAAACTCATTTAAAAACATCTGCAAATTAAAAGCAAATGACAAACATTACTGCTTACCCATGGGAACAACTAGTTTGTTTTTTTTTTTCTTTTAAAGATTTTATTTATTTATTTGACAGAGAGAGATCACAAGTAGAGAGGCAGGCAGAGAGAGAGGGGGAAGCAGGCTCCCTACTGAGCAGAGAGAACCTGATGTGGGGCTTGATCCCAGGACCCTGAGATCATGACCTGAGCTGAAGGCAGAGGCTTTAACCCACTGAGCCACCCAGGAGCCCCCAACTAGTTTTTTTTAACAGATGAATCTTCTGCCATAGTAAACACACTGAATTAGAAATGTCAGTTATACCCTTAAGAAATATTTCCACATACTCCCATATTCTTTTCTGGAAAGAATTTCGTAGCAGAGAGCATACAATTCTGAAGGGTAACCCGGGTTAGCAGTCATCCACATACTTGAAATCTCAGCCAGTAAAAATGCAAACTAGACAGTTTGTGTGCTGGCTTTCCATGTTAAGAACTCACTCCATCAATAGTGTACCATCTGTCATCGGATGTCACAGCTTCACCTTAGCCAGGCACCACTCCTTGGCAAACGAGAAACCAGGCCTAAAACCCAAGTATTCAGTTTTCCAGTCTGGTGCTTTTTTTAAGGACAAATTTTATGAATTCTGTAGGTAAATTTTTAAGTTAAAAATTCTTGGGTAAGAATCCAAATTCAGAATCAGTTAAGAAGCAAAGGTCAGAGAAGATAGGCCATGAAAACTCATGAAAGTCAATGAAAAGGGCATCTCTAACCACATCCATGAAAATCTAAACCAACCACTAAAAAAACCCCTCCTAATCTTCATTTCCCTACCTGGGAGTCCAAAGAGGTGGGATCTAATCCCCTAGAGCCCAAACAGATGGATCTGTAGATGAGTGCTATGTCTACATATCCTTTATGTCTCTAGAAACAGAAGTGACTGGCACACATACCGGAAACCCAGAAATCGGGTGGGCAGGACAGCACAGCTGGTACATATTGGCAAAGAGGACTGACATGTTCTCTGTAATAGAACCATATTATTCCCATCACTGCTGCACAGACATCTGATCAGTAACTACAAAAATGCTTATTTACGTGCGTGGGAAATTTAAAGGGTAATGTCAAATAATGTAAAAAGATGACGTACTTATTCACATGACTCTCAAAAACATCTAGGAAAAATATAAATTTTAAAAAGCGAAGTTTAGTCAATATTTAATAAACAAGACCCTTCACAAGAATTTTTGAGTATGAATCCAACCTCCATATTTCAGTGAACTTTAAACCTTATTGTAAGTTATTCTCTCCAAGTTAGAGTAATTTGCCAAACAGGAAAACCAACAGATTTTTACTGGCTAAGGATAATTTCAGTCTAAGATTTTTATGAAGTTGTAAATGAGAAACTAAAAACAGGAAAATGTGAAACGACGTAGCAGTTTAAGCCCCTACTTACCACAAAGAGTGTAGGGGAATATTTAATCACTTTTAATCCCCTTTTTATTTTACTGGTGTTGGATATGGGGTCTTTTTTAAGATATAAATTCTGCAACAGGTTTTTACTAACTCAACAGATGCAGCACATCATAATTTTATGTGCCACATAGCCATTTTTGATGATGGGGTGAGTTCTGGGGGAAAAGTTCCATAATTCCCAAGTACTGGTACCGTAAATCCTGAATGAAAACTGTAAATGTGAGTATATGACTTACAAACTTAAGCACATAAATTCAACAGTATAGAAAGTCAGAACCATTATCAGAGCCAAAGGGTGCTCTAGGTAAAATTCAAGACCAAAATCAAATTTTGCTTATTTGCTTTTCTACCAACTGTTTAGTTTATGAATTCAAGAGACATTCTATTAAGAGTACTAAAGCTGATGAGACACCTGGCTGGCTCAGTAGGTTAAGCCTCTGCCTTCGGCTCAGGTCATGATCTCAGGGTCCTGGGATCGAGCCCCGCATCGGGCTCTCTGCTCAGCGGGGAGCCTGCTTCCTCCTCCTCTCTCTGCCTGCCTCTCTGCCTACTTGTGATCTCTGTCAAATAAATAAATAAATATTAAAAAAAAAAGTACTAAGCTGATACCCCTCATCCCTTTTTCACCACTCCGTCTCCGCTACATGAATCGTTAAGAATGGTGGCAATTGCTGGCCCCCCAACACAAGCACTGCCATCTAGTGGCAATTTTTTTTTTAAACCAACAATTAAAAAACAAAAATAACACTTGGCCCTGCTCTGGTAACAAAGAGTAGATCCTGATGGTTTGTCAAATAAGCAAATGCATTTGGTACACAAACTCCATGCCACCAAACTACTGACCAGTTATTTATCTACAAAAAAAAGTTACCACAGTAAAAAAAGTAAGTCTCTTACGTATTACAATATTTTGCAGTGACTCGTGACTTCCTCATTCATTCATTATCCAATGATGGCACATGGATAATAATGCACCAAAGAAAAGTAAATTGAAAACTCTTAGAAACAATGAGTAAATATAACCCTGAATTGAAGACACTAAACCACTATGCAAATGTGCTCTTGCCCCCACCCCAAGCCGGTCTCCAAGTTCTTGGACATTCCTACCCAAAACACTCAACAACACAGAAGATAAACTCCTGATGAACACATTCCTATGAAGTTATAAAAACAGCAAATGTTATTTACAACATTCACCTTAAATTTGGAAGTGGAAACTACAGATTAAAGATTAGGAATTAGGGGGCGCCTGGGTGGCTCAGTGGGTTAAAAAGCCTCTGCCTTCAGCTCAGGTCATGATCTCAGGGTCCTGGGATCGAGGCCCGCATCGGGCTCTCTGCTCAGCAGGGAGCCTGCTTCCCCCTCTCTCTCTGCCTGCCTCTCTGCCTGCTTGTGATCTCTGTCAAATAAATAAATAAAATTTAAAAAAAAAAAAAAAAAGATTAGGAATTAGGAATAGGCTATTTCTTTTGAAGTACTGTTTGTAGGAAATTATTGGATGTGGTCAAAAGCTAAAATAGGAATATGAGCCTCTATCACCTATTATTCCATAATCCATTAAATAATACAAGCTAAAAAGCTTCCCAAACATTTTCAAATCATGGCATGCACCAGAAAATAATTTTATCTGCACACATTAAGAAATGCAAGAGAATGTTCTTGGCTGAACCCTAGGGGCTGAAGAGGTCAATATGAATAAATTTTGTTCACAATCAATGGGAACCTGTGGGTCAAATCTGGGACGCCTGGGTCACTCAGCAGCTGAAGCATCTGCCTCCCGCACAGGTCATGATCTCAGGATCCTGAGACTGAGCCCCAAGTCAGGCTCCACACTGAGCCAAGTCTGTCAGATTCTCTCAACCTCTGCCCCACCCAGTCATGTTTGCTCTCTCAAACAAATAAAATCTTAAAAAAAAAAAAAAGGTCAAATTTATTAAAAGTCCTGACGGAAAAAGGCTGCACTAAATACTGCATAAGCACCCAAACCACTGAAGTTTCTCGAAAAGTTCTTAGAATTCTGGAACTAAGATCATAAATATTACTTTGATCTTTTACACATCAGTATTCAGGAAGGAGCTTCTCTACTGGACATTCCTCTAGTCAAGGAAAACAGTAGTCCCAATCTCTGAAACAGGTCAAACCAACATGGTAGGGTTGGGCTGACCTTCCTGGCCACCTAAGCCAGGACTATACAGCTGAACAGTATGTGCTTTAACCCCACGGGACAACTCAGATGTCTGGCCACTATTTTTAGGTTATGACCCTGGCCACCTTTCTTCTGTTAAAAAACAAAGAAACAAAAAACCCAAAACAACAACAACAAAAAATTTTCCACAAGTTTCTCTGCCCGAAATTGGAGACACCTTGTTTTTGAGTTATTTCAAATCACAAATTCAGAGACTTGTAAACATGAGGCTTCTGTTCAATTCCCCAGGGGGAAAGGATTCTTCATTCTGGTATTTACAGTTCAAAAAAAGTTGTGATATTGTGGTTAGAACACAAGGAACCACTTATTAACTTCTTGCTATTATAAATAACAGCAGCTCAGTCCAGGTTACTGTGACCTGTGACAGATCAAGGAAACAAGTTATTTTCTCCTCTTGTGATTACAGCACATTGCGAGAGACACTTTTTTTTTTTTTTAACCTTTTAATAAATGTCCTGGCACTCTGAGTTTCCCTTTCAATTCATTTAATTTCAACAGTCTGTCAAAAAAAGAGCCAAAAAACAAATACTGAATTACATCTTGTTGGGTTTTTCAAACCCTCCAACTGCAGACTATAAAAACGTCTGGGTCTCTCTCCCTGACCACCCTGCTACGTTGCCATATACCACAGGCAACCCGTAGATACACAGCCAGGGGGCAAAGCCAGTACGGTCTACTTGGAGCCAGTAGACAGGAGGGCGATGAGGCCTGATGAAGCGCTTATGGACAAAATATAATTCCTGTAAAAATTCAACGTTAAGGAAAGAAAAAGTGCAAAAGTAGTTCTTCCACAAAATAAAAAGAGCCCAACTCTTTGGAATGTGCTCTTCCCGTCTGACACTGTAAAACGATAATGATGTGCAGTCCCATTGTCTGCAAATGCAATTTACAAGACAGAAGGCTATAAAGAATGAATAACATTCAAAGGAAATGTGTTCCAGTTTTAAAAAGAAAATACTTGAGACAGAAACCTAGAACACATGATCACAAAGAAGACATCTGAATTCCATTTAACCTAAAGGAGAAGAGCTAATCAAGACTATGAACAGGAAGATGAAATTTAGCTTCCCTGCCCCTGGCCAAGAACAAAGGAAAAATAAGTCTCCTCTGTCCATCAGTGTTTTGGCTATAGTTGGCCTATAAAAGCAAGGAGGCTCTCTAAGTTCACAGCTACTCTCAGTCTCAGAATGGCACTGTTTAGGACAAACCATTCTAGTATTCCCAGAAGATACAAGCTAGAGAAGTCTCTTTTATTACATAAAATCTAAGTCTGGCTGCACATCCTTAACTAATACCTTTAATAAATTACCTAAAAAAGAGAAGACTGATTTTTGCCCCAAAGCTCAATTTAAGAGCAGCTTGAAACACTATTAAGATATTATGAAATGTATCTATTTAACTACACTGGCTATCCACCCAATTCCAAAGCCCCAAAATGTCAGCAGACACATGGACTTACGGCAGGAACTACCAAAGGAGGCAAGTTGCTTTTGACCTCAGAACTTATTTTTAAATAGGAGGATAGGGGTGCCTGGGTGGCTCAGTGGCTTAAAGCCTCTGCCTTCGGCTCAGGTCATGATCCCAGGGTCCCGGGATCGAGCTCCCATATGGGGCTTTCTGCTCACCAGGGAGCCTGCTTCCCTTCCTCTCTCTCTGCCTGCCTCTCTGCCTACTTGTGATCTGTCAAATAAATAAATAAAATCTTTTTTAAAATTAAATAAATAAATAAAATAGGAGGATACACATGACCATAGATGTACGACTGCTTTGTAATACTTGTTATTTATCATGAAGTTATAATTTATAAACTTCAAAGAACTTTAAATCAAACCTAAAGCCCTTATTTTAAATGTCCAGAAACTTGCCTAAGGTCACAGTGCTATTCAGTGGACTGATTGCCTGGGCAGTTTTTCTTCATAGTAAAATAGTTGGGATAAATCAAAACCAAAACAAACTACTGCTTCTAGACTTTGAAAATGCTAATGAACCTTTAAAAGGATACACTGTAGGGTTGAAGTTCTTCAGTATAAAGAAGGAAGCAACAATGACCAAGACCAGGAAGAGGGTGTTGTTATAGAAGATGGAAAATGTTGTAGCTTCATAATCAGCAACTTCGTTCTTCTTCCACAAGATTCTGTAGACAGACAAACCAATTAAGTTTATAAATATGTATTAAAATATTTTAAATATGACATGGCTCTAATTCACTATAACGTAAGTTCTTCCTTACATATTCTGGACAGAATGTGTTTTTAATATTAAATTTAATCAGCATTGTACCCTTTTTTCCTGCTGAAAAAGACATTTCACTCAATTGATAAAAATAGCTGCTCAGTCTATTACCTTTCTTCCCAGGCAGTCAGGGCTTTGGAGGGAGGGACAGATTAATTCCAACTGGCTTGGTTTCATCAGCAGCCTAAAGAGACATGAGAAGTTCTCTAGGTCCTCACCTAAAACAAACTCCACGATCAGTAGCCAGATGAAGCTTTCCTGGCTGTCTGCTGGCTTGAGACTCTCAACCTCCAGATTTCAGCCTTCAGTTATTATACCTGAAGAAAATCCTAAGGACCAAAAACTAGCCGTGGCTCACAGAAGCAGACTAGTCTGCAAATATCTTTAGCTACCTTTACAGGATTCAAACAAAGAATGTGCTTCAACATAAAGAGGATTTTTTAACTTTTGTAAAACCCATTTACTTTTTATTTAACCCATTTTACTATGTTTTATTAATTGACTAAAACCTTATCAACCTTTTCTTTTACCTGTTCACATGGGCAGCAGAAGTTACAGGATGCCTGTGAATAAGGTAACCTTTATTCCATTTGATTAATTAACTTTGTAAAGCAGTTTTTAAAAGAGTAGGTTGTGACCCATTAGTGGGACATGAAATCATTTGGGTGGATTCAATGCTCAGGGAAAGTAACTTGAGTGGAACGAGACCAGTTTTTTTTTTTTTTTTTTTTTTAAGGTTTTATGTATTTATTTGAGAGAGAGAGAGTGAGCACATGCAGGAGAAGGGGGAGGGTTACAGAGAGAAGCAGATTCCCCACGGAGCAGGGAGCCCAACTTGGGGCTCGATCCCAGGACTCCGGGATCATGACCTGAGCTGAAGGCAGATGCTTAACCAACTGAGCCACCCAGGCACCCCAAGAGATCAGCATTTTTTTTAAATAGAAAAGTATCAAGGATGCCTGGGTGGCTCGGTGAATTAAACATCTGCCTTCAGCTCAGGCAGTGATCCCAGGGTCCTGGGATCGAGTCCCACATCGGGCTCCCTGCTCAGCGGGGAGCCTGCTTCTCCCTCTTCCTCTCTCCCTGCTTGTGCTCTCAAGTAAATAAATAAAATTTAAAAAAAAAAAATATCGAGTATATCACCCACATAATTATCGAGTGTATCACCACCATAATCACTGTTTTGTGAAACATTTGCATGTGTGCATGTTTGAGTGTATTTGGTCAAAAGGTGAAGTACTTTACTGTGATTATCAAAAAGGTTGAAAGCCATCACCACTGATGTTTTGTCTCCCAAAGATCCACTACTCTGGGGTTAGATTATTCCTTCCACCAATCCTAAGGACAGCACTATGGCTAATGTCATTGGCCACTGCTGCATTTTATTCACCACATGTTTTAGTCCGAAGTCAACAAGCCCAACTGTAAAGGAGATAAATGAAATGAACTTAACTTCATCACAAGAAGTCTGTGGTCTCCTAATATAAATGCCACAGTTCCTTAACTCTATGGATACCATCAACTTAAAACTTCTGTTTACTGTTAGGTTTGGGAAATAAAGGATATTATGTTAAATGCAGCCATCAACTACAAAACAGCTTCTGATTTCAGAGTAGGTTAAATGTAAATTTAGAAAATATATGGGACTTGGAATTGAAGGAAATACATTTTATCAGCTTAACACTGATGGAAGAAACCACTATCTCTGAAAGATGCACAGACCCAACGTGGTTTAATGCTAGAGAACATGGACAACAAGTGCTCCTGTTTTTAAGTCTCTGGTACAAGACCAAAGGAAGACAGGTTCCTTAAATAAGCTATTAGCATGCCTCCACTACGGCTGCCTAGATTATCCCACCTCCACAGGAGCACTCCTCCCTAACTCCTTGCCACGCCCTGATTCAGAACCATCTTCAGAACACTTCTGATGAAAAAAGTGGCTCACTCCTTTAGGTTACCCCAGCTCCCAGTATGTCCAGGTGTTACATCAGTGCACACACAGGACTGCCTTGGACAGGTTTCAGAACTTTCTCTAGCCCACTCGTATCCTGTTTCATTTAGAAAAAAAATGAAGACCACCCCCCCACACACAAATGTCCTCATTAGCAACAGTTCTGCCAAAGCTTCACTGGTAAGGAATCTAGTTTGGGAGAGCACTCCCAAGGAGTCATTTTTCTAAAGAGCACTTCCTAGAAGAGAAAGACTGAGACCAAATCCAAGAACTGTTATAATCACCTAACGCTAAATGAGAGACCACTGGTAAGTCAAGAAGAAATAAAACACACACCCAGGGATAAATATTAATGAATCTCTGATTCTCCTCAGCTAATGTCCAACCTTGAATGGAGGGCAAAACAGTTTCAAAGTGGCATGGGGTACATAATCCAAATGACTGTAAGTGAGAGCTCTGAGACATACATATCTGGGCAAAGAGGTGTTGACAGGCCTTCTCTTAAATCTCTTGAGGCAACTTACTTTTGAGGGAGAAAAATACTAGATCTTAATGGGAGTCCTGGTCCCAGTTATCAGTCAATCATGAGTAAACACCTGGATAAACTTTTTATCCGGTGTGGTTTTTGTGAAATAGTAACAGCACAAACTTCTACGATGATAAGAATAGAAATTTTACAACCTTCTGACACTCTGCATTTTATGTATCCACAGAACCTATACTTCATTCTCTTTGAAATACTGATTCAGCCAATAGCAAAGATATTTCATTTCTAATTCCAACTCTGATCTAGTAGTAGTGACTACCTGAATACCATGCTGAGAAAAATTCTGAGACATATCCCAGGATCAAGAACAAGTGCCAGACCAATCAGGCAAGTCTGCAGAGGGCAGAGGAGACCCATTTGCCATCTCTGCTATAATTCATCACCTAAAACCTATAGAGAAATTGGGTAGCTGTGATGCACACTTCAAGAACCACTTTTCTAATAAATACTGTAATTTAATTAAAAGATCTCTTAGAAGTGTCCTAGATTCCTGCCCTCTATCACCATGCAAAAATTTATAATCAGGAAGCTGTGCAGCAAGATCTCATGAAAGCTATCCCTGCAAAAAGGCCTTCACTGTCACTATTTTAATACTGTGCCCTTCAGGAAGGACCTGGGACCTGGCTGACTGAGTCAGTACAGCATACAACTTGTGGTCTCTGGGTCATGAGTTTGAGCCCCAAATTAGCTGTAGACATTACTAAAAGGGACCCTGAGTAAAAAAAAAAAAAAAAAAATCTAAAAAAATATATTGTATCCTTCAGTTTTTATAAAGGATCCACAGGAGATAATCATTCCTATAATGTTTTATAGTGCTTTTCAAAACCACTAGAAGACACTGTCCATTAAGTTACTCAGGGTCCCTTAAATAAGGATCCACTTGATAAAGTCCTTCCAAGATTCGGTGCCAGGAAAGTTTCTTTTCTGAAGGACTTACAAGCTGCTTCTCATCAGACAATGAAAGTGTATGACCTCAGATGCTCCCCCTAACACTTGGAAGCTCAGAGCTAAGTTCAATGCTCAACTGCTATACCTAACTCGGAGATTCTTGTTTACCCAGTTTTTCTTAATTTTAAAGGTTTCTGCTCTTTCAAAATTGGACTTCTTTATTTCACATGCGCTTTAATATGGCAAGTCTCCACAAAGTCTTTCCGAGGCACAGTGGGTTAAAAATTCCATTTCACAAAGCACTTTGTAGATACTAAAACTTAAGATCTATGAAAACCTCATCCCGTGACTGTATTAAACCTACATAACAACTCTTAAGCACAAGTTTATTCAATTATTCAGAGACTTCTGTTACTCAGATATTAGACTATTAAGGCTTCTAATAGTTGGCAGGAAAAACTGAGGGGAAAGGGCTAACAAATGTGCCACAGATTTGGGCAACAAAGAGAAACCAAGCTGTTTTCTCTTTCCCAACCAATGAAGATAACCAAGAACTGGCTGTCCCTAGGGAAACTCAGGAATGGAAATACCACCACCTAAAAATGCTAACACAATGCAATGTAAACTCTTCAGACCCAGAGTGGGGAGGTGATATGCTCAAGGTCACATAGCTACCAAGTGGCAGAGCCAGCACAGGATAAAGCTCTGCAAGCTCTGAAACTCCAGGAGAGAGGTTAGGACAAGCTCTCCAAGCCATACTGCCCTCGTTCTTATGGTGGATTGACCTCCACAGGGGAATTTATGCCCTCAGCTTCTTCAGATGTAAAATGCAAACAGCCCTACCTCACAGAGCTCTTTAAGGAAACAAATAAATGAACTGTGTATAACACAAAAGCATCTGGTGGGGGTAAAAACTCAAAATGTCAGTGTGATTGTTATTCCCATTACTAAGTCTTCTACGTTTAACCTCAGGCAATTCCATTATCCACATTATCTGGGAAACAACCAAAAATTTAATTTTCTACAAAGTATCCCCTTTTTGGATTGTCTCCAACAATTCAGAAGTCCAACCTTTCATCTTTTTCCTTTCGAGACATCTTTCTGTTATCAGCTTCGGAAAGTTTTCGAGTCACTTCTTTGGAAACAGCATCCTCCCTCTTCTGTGCTACTCTGGGGGGAAAAAAAAAAGAAAAAAGTTTCCACATGCTCCAGGAATGAACATCACCCTATCAAACACTCTGTACTTATATTTTGTATTGGCAACTATAGGATACTTTACATTTGAAGAAATAATTTTGACAGAAAATTCCAAGTTTATTATACTGTAAGAGCCAAAAGAAGGTTCAAGAACTTCCAAGATGGAGATTATTAGTTATTGGTTTTGACTTCTGCTTAAAAAGGATAACTTTCCAAAGTTTAGGTATTTAATATGTAAAGAAGTCAAATGCTTTTAGCACAATTTAGTTATAAATCATTTTAACTCCATTTTGTTTTAGCCTATTTATTTGTTCAACAAATAAATTTGATAAGGCATTGAAAAATGATAGAGGATCTCAATGCCAGTAAATATAAGTAGACTTAAAAAATAAAAGGGGAGCGGGGCACCTGGGTGGCTCAGTGGGTTAAAGCTGCTACCTTCGGCTCAGGTCATGATCCTAGGGTCCTGGGATTGAGCACCGCATCGGGCTCTCTGCTCAGCAGGGACCCTGCTTCCTCCTCTCTCTGCCTGCCTCTCTGCCTACTTGTGATCTCTGTCAAATAAATAAATAAAATATTTTTAAAAAAAAATGGGGGGAGGGGACACCTGGGTGGCTCAGCATGTGAAGTGTCTGCCTTTGGCTCAGGTTATGATCCCAGAGTCCTGGGATCAAGTCCTTCATGGGGCTCCTTCCTCAATGGGGAGACTGATTCTCCCTCTGCCTGCTGCTCCCCCTGCTTATTCACATGCACAGTCATGCTCTCTCTCTGGCAAATAAATAAAATATTTATTTAAGAAAGGGTAACTGTTGGCAAGGATGCGGAGAAAGGGGAATCCTCCTACACTGTCAGTGGGAATGCAAGCAAGTGCAGCCACTCTGGAAAACAGTACAGAGCTTCCTCAAAAAGTTGAAAACAGAGCTATTCTACGACCCAGCAATTGCACTACTGGGTACTTACCCCAAAGATACAAATGTAGTGATCTAAAGGGGCACCTGCACACCAATGTTTATAACAGCAATGTCCACAATAGCCAAACTATGGGAAGAGCCCAGATGTCCAATGACAGATGAATGGATAAAGAAGGTGTGGTACATACACATACAATGGAATATTACGAAGCTATCAAAAAAATGAAATCTTGCCATTTGCAATGATGTGGATGAAACTAGAGGGTATTATGCTGAGCGAAATAAGTCAATCAGAGAAAGGCAAGTTTCATATGATCTCACTGATATGTGGAATTTAAGAAAACAAAACAGAGGAACATAAGGGAAGAGAGGAAAAAATAAAACAAGATGAAACCAGAGAGGGAGACAAATCCTAACACTCTTTAATCATAGGAAACAAACAGGGTTGCTGGAGGGGAGTGGGGTGGAGTGATAGGATAATTGGGTGATGGACATTAAGGAGGGCATGTGATGTAATGAGCACTGGATTATTATATAATGAATCACAGGCCTGTACCTCTGAAACCAATAATACATTATATGCCAATTAACTGAATTTAAATAAAATGTTTAAAAAAATTACAAAGCAGGGGCGCCTGGGTGGCTCAGTGGGTTAAGCCGCTGCCTTCGGCTTAGGTCATGATCTCAGGATCCTGGGATCGAGTCCCACATCGGGCTCTCTGCTCAGCGGGGAACCTGCTTCCCTCTCTCTCTCTCTCTCTCTCTCTCTGCCTACCTCTCTGTCTACTTGTGATCTCTTTCGGTCAAATAAATAAATAAATAAATCTTAAAAAAAAATTACAAAGGAGAATCATAAAAAAATAAAAAAGAGAATTAACAGCTCTAACATATTAAAATAATACTTTTAACTTCTACTCAAAGAACAATTTTACTAAAAATAAATACCACAAGGTCAGGGATCAATCATACCACTTTTAACTAAATGAACCACTAGTTGTACCAAAAGATAATATGGAATCAGCCAGAAAAACAAAAAGTATTATTCAAGATACCAGATCAGAATCTTCAGTGATCAGTCCAGAAAAAAAATTTTTTTTTTCCCATCAGAAAAATCTATAAGGTGAATTTTATTAGATGAGATTGCTGGTGAAAGAGAGGATAAAATTTAACCTACGACAAAATACAAAAAGCCTCCCAAAGTTCAAGACATTTAAATTCAACATGGTGTATTTTTCATAATATAGGAAAAACTGGTTAGCCATAATTATAGAAAAAAAATAACTGATACAAGCAAAATCTAACAACTACCTACACAGTCCCACTGTGAAAATGTTCAACACATACTGAGATATATTAAAGGCAACAAAATGTGGAACGTGGAAATCTGTTCACTCTGTGTTCAATTAATTAATCCCTCATTACTCTGCTATATTTAGTTCTGGCCAGTGTACCAAGGAAAGGTGTGGAGAATTCAGGATGGATTCCTGAAAAGAAGGCCCAGGATCATTCAAGTCAATAGTTTTCAACCTTTCTTTAATCACAAGAGCTTTTGGGACACAAATTAAAGAACAAATTCCCAAAGATCCAACTTCACCTGATTCATTTTATTATGTAAAAGTTCTGTTCTTAAGGGCAGAGACTCTTATTTCTGAACCTCTCTAACAGACCAAGAACTCAATAAAGGTTTCTTGAACTTAACATAAGACCACTTTTTTCTAAGAAAGGCCAGCAGAGGGAAGCCTGGGTGTCTCAGTGGGTTAAGTCTCTGCCTTTGGGTCATGGTCCCGCATAGGGCTCTCTGCTCAGCAGGGAGCCTGCTTCCCTCTCTCTCTCTGCCTGACTCTGCCTAATTGTGATCTCTGTCGGTCAAATAAATAATAATAAAAAACTTAAAAAACAAAAAAAGGCCAGCTGATAAGAAATGAATATGGTTTACAGCAGAAACACTTCTGAGCTGAACAGAGGAAAACA
Organism: Enhydra lutris kenyoni; assembly: GCF_002288905.1. Lineage (NCBI taxonomy): Eukaryota > Metazoa > Chordata > Mammalia > Carnivora > Mustelidae > Enhydra > Enhydra lutris. Next base: position 32,896,911 of record NW_019154086.1, on the reverse strand, counting down.
CACAAACACACACACACACACATATACACACAGCCCATCGGGATAAGACACAGGAATAACTATTTTCAAAGGAGTTGGCTATCTCCAAGTATCTTTAAGACAGTCAATCATGTGTTCACAGGACAAATTTTCCTGAAGAGACCAAACCAGATTAACTAATTAATTTCTCTTCTAGTTCTAAAATTCTATCTTCACCTAACAGACTCATAACAACCTGTCAGGTTTATTACAATTCAAGAAGTCTCCCCTCTGTCTTAGGGCTCTTAGTAAATCTCAATGCTGAATGCTCTAAAATAAGACAAAGGTCATTCTGGTGGTCCAGCACTCAGCCAAATGAGATAACCCACAAAATCAACTGTTTTTCTTCTACTATTATTTTTTTTAACATATTTCAGAACTGTTCCAGAATAAAAAAGAAAAATACCATCTATTTAATTTCTTAAACCAAAACATCTTTACAAACATTTTTTTAAAGTCATGCAACCTTGAAAAAAATTCCTACGGGCTCTGTCACCCCCAATCTCTCTGACACTGCACATAAACATTATGGGCTCACTATGCTTGACATGTCACCTGCATTATCTTATTTAATCCTTGCCATCTGTGAGGTACCATTAGTATCCTGATTGCACAGCTCAGGAATGGGACATCTAAAAAGATGAAATGTGTGCCCAAGGCTAGACATTTAAGAAAGGGAGAGCTGGGAATGGAATCCAGACTGTCAGCATATAAGCCATCTTTCCTTTTACTATGAACACCTACCCGCACCCTGCATCTTCCTGGGGCTTTAACTTTTAACACATCTTGTAAAACTGTAGGAGCTTCGATATGAGTGGCAGCATTTAATATTAAGTCAAAACTATGATTAAAAAAAAAAATTCCACTCTGACAGAACCTATTAAATAAAGTCAGTAGAAACTGAAATTTTACTGAACTAAATGTAGCGTTAACTGTCTTAAGGATCAAAAGACATGGCAGTGGCCCTCAAGAAGTCCGGAGCAGAAATGAGGAGATTTAAAAAAACAATTTTAATTCCAAAAAGGTTAATGAAAAATAATATGCAGAACAAGTCAAAAACTGGGAAGTCTCAAAGGGAGTGAGTTCCAAGGATATCACAAAGGATTGGTCATTCAAGGTGCCCACATCTGAGGGCTTCACTATCCACAGATGACTACACCTCACAAGAAAGACAACCCAGAACAGCAGAGTCCAAGACAGCTGAAACCGGAATGGCAGTTGGTAAAGAGGGCCGCCAAGCATAAAGATGATAAAGGTGAGCACTCTGCTGGTCTAGCAGAAAGGCAGTCACACAAACCTGAGTTCCTACAGATCCAAGACAACAGCTGAGAGATGCTGAGGCCACTTTCAGCCATTGAGGCCATTTCTGGTCTTCATACAATAAATCCCTTTAACTGAGATCATCTCAACTTTTTTTTTTTTAAAGATGTATATATTTGGGAGAGAGATTGTGGTGGGGGGGCAGGGGCGAAGGGGTGGGGAAGAGGTGAGGGAGAGAATATTCAAGCAGATGCTTGCTGAGCGTGCAGCCTGCACGGGGCTTGAGCTCAGGACCCTGAGTGATCATGACCTGAGGGGGGGGGGGGGAAGAGCCAGTCTACGCCGGTCATGTGCCCCTCATCTCAACATGTTTCTATTCCTTGTCACCACAAAGAGCCTAACATAGAAACAACAAACTTAGAAAGGATTTATATAATGTGTGATCTTAAATTAGAGGAAATATGATAATCTTTTATATTTTTACATACTTATAAGAAAAAATGTAATAAGCATTAAAAATGTCAGAGTTTAAAAAAAAAAAAAAAAGACCACTTCTTTCATGTCCAAAAATAGAACATGGAGAATCAGAACTGTTATTTTCAGAAAGAATTTCATTTTACTTCAACAATGTTAATTTACTTGGTGCTGTTTTTCTGATAAAACCCATGATTAAGGCTAGTGCTCAACTGTTCTCATTTTCCTCTCAAAACCTACTTCTGTGTCAGAAGCAGTCTCTGCTTCGCTTAGTTAATAATTCTTTATAGCATTAATATGCATATATACATACAGTTCAAACTGATATTTATTGAAAACAAGACAAATGGTCTTTAAGACATCCTTCTATATAAAAGTGCAACATGTAATACATGTATGTAATACATACTTTCACTTCACAAATATACTTACTTGTGTTTGAGAACAAATTTCACATTTTTGTATGCAAAGGCTACCAAATAAGTGCTTACTAGGGTCATCACACTATAGAGAACAGCAGACTGAATAAGATCCATATGCCATATTCGCCAATATAACCCTGATTTAAAATAGAATGGGAGAGGGGGAGAATACAAAAAGGAAAACATTACCACACAGTTACAAAGGCCTGCCCAATTAATTACAGCTAAGTCGATAAAATACAGTCCAGGTTAGGAAATCTAACACAGTCTAAGAAGATCTTCAGAACTGATAAAGTTAAGGTCTCAAACGTCCCCAGCTCAGAAAACTTGAAAAACAGAACGGCTTGGGAAGCCATTACTAGTCCAGACGAGATTTCTGCTTCTTCTAAAATGAAAATAAAATCTGGATAAAAAAAAAAAAATCAATTCAGACTTCAGGTTTTATTCATCAGGGCAGTATTAAGCTAACCACGAGCTGCTCCAAAACTCCACGTGCAGTCCCAAGCCATAGTTTACATGCTGACGTGGCTCTCTGAAATCCAGGCAGTGCTCTGTGCTGTGCGGCCAGTGAGGCTTTAGAAGGCCAAAGGAAAATGAATCTTAACTGCCCAACAAACGTGCAGCAGTATGAAGCAGGAGATTCAAATTCAGGAAACCTGAGCTATAAAAACAACCTTTGCCTAAGTCTGCAAAATTCCTCCATCTAAGTGAGAATTCTAATTGTCCTAACAGCATTAAAAAGTTTAAATAAGTTAGAGCGCCGGCTCTTAGCACTGGTGCAACCTCTCACCAAATTAGGAAAACGACGTTCAGCACTATGGGTGCTTCACCCAAAGCTACACTTCTATTCAATTCGAGGGTTAATGGGAATTTGACTCTGACCTAATTCATTAGTTTTTTCCAAAATAAGTAAACGATAAAGTTTTAAAGCTCATAACGGCAAACAGTTGTGGGTAAAAAACAGAAGAATACATATGCATGAATGTCAGCACAAAATCTTAACTAGACGGTTTGTACAACAGGAGCCGCCATCCCCAAACTAGTAAATCACAATCTCTGGGACCGGGGCCACAAGTGACTTTCCTGTGATGCCTCCCACCTCTCTCCCCATCGAGTATACTAAGTTAAGGCCCACAGAAGGTACATGCTATCCTCGTGCTCAGGACAAGCTAGGGGCAGCCGCCGGCCGTAGGCCCCAGCGCGAACTCCCGCCAGACGACCGGGCCCTGCCACGTCCCCGCCCAGCCCGGCCCGCCGGCGGCCTCCGCGGCCCGCCTGCTCCCGGCGCTCACAGATGGGGATGGCGGACACGATAAAGGCATTCCCGAAGAAGAGAGCGGAGGACTTGGCCGAGAGGTTGCGGCTGAAATCCTGCAGAAGCAAATCCTCCTCGGACTGCTGCTTGGAGCCGCCTTTGGGAGCCATGGTAGACCGGAGCTTCGAGCCTGGAGGGCGGTGCTGGGTAAACGCCACTGGCCCCGCCCCCACGGCCGCCGTATCCACTAAGGGCTCGTCAGCGCTACGCGCGGAGGCGGGACTCGGCGCGGCGCGGAAGCAAGCTTGTCCAGGATTGGCCCGCGGCATGGACGTCTCCCGGTGTGATTCGGCAAGTCGGCCATACTTCCGGGTTCTTGGCCAGCCCCGTGGCTAGTCGGGGATTTGTAGTTCCGTAGATACTTAAGAAAACTTAATTGACATTCCATTTTACAGGTGCCGTCACGCTTTCCGTTTCGTTGGAATTCCAAAGTAGGACACTGTTCTGGCCTCGAGTCATTCAGTCGGTCGTTGAACAAGAGTACGGTTCGTACCTTCTGCGTGTACCCAGCACTGGGCCACTGGAGGAGGAAGTGAAGAAAGACATAGCTAAACAAAGACGTGTGAAGTACTTTCTCCTTTATGTATCCATTATCTCTTTAAATCTCCTCGAAATCCTTTGACATGCACCTCGTTGTTCCCATTTTGCGGGTGAAGACCCTGAGAGCGAGAGCCCAGCAGCGCTAGTCTCCCCGGGGTGTTGACTGTTTTTCAACAAAAATAACAATCTACCTTTTCACGAAAAAGAAAGCGCTTTGGCTTTTGAAGAGCTCTTGGTCTCATTGATGAATATTCAACATGAGTCGAATACATTTACAAAACACAATTACTTTATTTCAACTCAATCTTTGGAGTAATGTGGACTCCACAGCCATGCTAAATAAAGCATAATACTAAGTAAAGAACATGTTGGGAAGACAGGCTTTCTCTGAAGCTCAGAAAATTGAATATGCCTATTAAAACAACCCGATACCAGTTTTGCTCATTGCATTATCACATTTTCTTAAAAAAACAAAACAAAAACAAACAAACAAAAAAACTCAGCTTCATTCATAGCAAAAACTTCTTTCATCTACATTACTGGCAACAGGCAAACTTCTCCAACCTTCGGCTTCCCTATCAACAGGTTAGTATATCTTTCATCTTAATTTCATCCAAATTGCAATTGACTTCCACGGTTTCCATTCTAATGGAGTTTTCTGTCTGCAACTTTCAGTCTAGCCTCTATATAAGTACCATAGCACAAGTTTTCCTGACATATAAGTCTTTCATATAAAGGCGAGAAGTCTTCATCAATAACAGCAAAATGAGAAAAAAAAAAAAGAACATCCAGTGATTTTTTTTTCAGAAACTTAAATATTCATTTAAAATCATCTGCAATATGTCCTTTTAAAATGGTACAGTGCTCTTTTATTATGCAGTGGTGGTGAGAGAGAAGAAACTCTTACTTTCTCTTCCAACATACTCCCTCTCAGTTTTTTATACCGTCAAAGATCACACCATTTTTTACCCATTTGTTCAGACTAAAATGCTACTTGCCAACACTAATGCCTTTCTTTCCCTCTCCATCTGTGACCAATTCATCAGCAAAACCCTTTGGATCTGTCTCTATACCTAGATTTACTCTTTAAAAACCAAGGATATAAAAAGATAAAATCAGAATACTATAAGATCGAAAGGGACAAAAATCAAGATATTTAAAAGTAAATAAGAAACAATGATGAAATTAAGAAGAATTTCACCTGAGAAAAGTATTTAAACAAAATAGGAAAGATAAAAGTTTGAAATATTAAATAGATTTAAAAAATGAAAATTGAAATGATTAAAAGGAGGTAGCCAAGAATTAATACACTTTGCAAACCAAGTATAAAAACTAAAGACAAACAAAGAGAATCTAAAATGTAGGCATTTAAATTTTTTATAGGGTAAGATAAAGAATAAGATGAAGAAATGTGTAACCAATGATGTTAACCACAGAGGTTTTTTTTGGTGATGGTAACAATGAAGACATGAAGATAGCACACTAGAAGTATTAGAACAGTGTTTTCTCAAATGCAATCTAGTTCCTTTTGAAGAACGACAAAATCTAGGCATATGTGGCATATGTGGCCATGGCACATTACAGAAAGCAGAGTAAAATGTGTGCTGAAAGAACAGAAGGAAGGGTATCCTATGGATTCTAGGCAAAGACTGCAATATATTTTGGCCATTTCAATATAGTTCAACTCTATGAAGGAACTAAATGGACTCGATTCCATCCCAGCTTGATTGTGATTTATGAATTTAAGGCTTAACATTTCCATCACTTCATACTTAGAGTGGGGAAAAAGCAGGGGTGGGAGACGGAATTTAAAGAAATAATATTTATTACTGTCAGGGACAAGGATAACAAATTTCTTTCGTCCACTGCTGATGGCTTTGTGGAGGAAAATCCAGAAAGTTAAAAATTAGTATACCTTTCCTGTGACAGACACTGCAAATTGCTTAGCCAGTAAAGAAAAATAAGCTTTTCACAGGGACCTTATGAAAAATAATAGATGAGGGCACCTAGGTGGCTCAGTTGGCCTGAGCCTTCAGCTCAGGTCATGATCCCAGGGTCCTGAGTTGGAGTCCCCAGAGCGGGCTCCCTGCTCAGCAGGGAGCTTGCTTCTCCCTCTTCCTCTCCCCCTCCTCCAGCTTGTGCTCCTTCTCTCTTTCTTAAATAAATACATAAAGTCTTTAAAAAAAAAACAGAGGAATCATCACTACTCTGGGGTAGGAGGGGAAGAGAGAAGTTCTTCGTTATACAAAGTCCATTTGAAATGGAAATCTCATTGTGGAATTGAATTTTGAAAGAAGAGATTAAACAATTCTCTTAGTTTCTAGGCTTAATATATTAAAGTGCCACCTGGGAGATGATTTATTCAGCCAAACTACATATTTCAGGCACTGGTATGCAATTTGTTCATTGGTTCATCTCTTCATTTGGCTGACATTTATTGAGAAACTACTATGTGGGGCACCTGGGTGGCTCAGTTGGTTAAGCGACTGCCTTCAGCTCAGGTCATGATCCTGGAGTCCTGGGATCGAGTCGCATATCAGGCTCCCAGCTCCATGGGTAGTCTGCTTCTCCCTCTGACCTCCCCTCTCATGCTCTGTCTCTCTCTCTCTCTCAAATAAATAAATAAAATCTTAAGAAAAAAAAAAAAAGAGAGAGAAGCTACTATGTGAAAGGTACTATGTTAGAGACTTAGAAATACCCAAATAACAATCATAATTATGATTATAATAATCAATGTTTACTGAGTATTATACATCCAGCTCTATGCTAGGCTCTTGATATATCGTCTAATTTAATTATTACAGCAACACTATGGGATATGTGTTATTATCCCCATTTCTCAGATGAAGAAATGGAGGCACAGATTAGAAAAGTAGCTCACCTAAAATCCCACAACCAGTAATTGTTGGAGTCAAATTATGAACCCCAGGTAATCCGACTCTAGGATGTGCACTCTTAATTACACATGAGCTCTGGTCTCCTCTGTACCAGCAGAGTCTCAAGATCTAAGTGCTTGCCCCTCAAAGCCCAATATTGAACAAAGAGCTGAGGGTAGTTTTTTGTGGACCAGTTGCCATGCAGAGTCCTGTCGCATTGCAGCTCTGGCAGGAACAACCTTGCACAGGTAGGGTCCTGTACCAAACCCACAGGCAAACCTCCGTGAGCAAGCCTGGGCTCTCAGAGTGGAGTCTGTCTTAAAGAGTGTGAAAATAAGATGTCAGAAAGAAACACAGCTGTTAGAGGTTTACAGAAACAGAGCCAACTAAGAGGGGGAAACCATAAACCATAACTCATCTGCAGCCATAAATTAAAGGGGAAATTAGATGTTCAAAGGGCCTCAGGCCTTGCTCATTTCCCTCTGTAAGCCTGAACAACACCTGCAACAAAGCAAAAACACTTCAAAAATGAAAAAAAAAAAAAGAAAACAAGTTAGAAATACAGTGACATAAATATAAACATATTTTACATACAAATGAAAAAATGAGTAATTGTGTTCAACCTAACTTAGCAATCTATCACCTTTTCCCCAAAACGTTTAAGGCAAAGGAAACAAAATCAAATGCATACACCATCCAGACAAGTAAACTGTGATTTAATAAGGAAGTATGTACTTGGTCTCTGCCCAGCTTCCTCACACGGAACTCCTAAAATCCTTGGAATTACATAAATGATAGGAGTGAGAGGAGCATCTCTGTTGTTTTGGTTTTTTGTTTTTGTTTTTGTTTTTGTTTTATGAGCCTCTGTCAACCACACCTGAGTGTGTTAATGAGCTGGCTCTTGGAGGATGGGGGCTTGTTAGGCTAGGAACCAACCTCCAGATTACAGAGGGTTAGAACTTTTTTTTTTTTTTTTTTAAAGATTCTATTTATTTATTTGACAGATAGAGAGGCAGGCAGAGAGGGAGGCAGAGAGGCAGGCAGAGAGGGAGGAGGAAGCAGGCTCTTTGCTAAGCAGAGAGCCCGATGCGGGGCTCAATCCCAGGACCTTGGGGTCATGACCTGAGCCAAAGGCAGAGGCTTTAATTTAACACACTATGCTACCCAGGCGCCCCCAGAGGGTTGGAACTTTAATCCCACTCCACCACCACCTCTGGGGAGAAGAGAGTAGAGAGGGGCTGGAGACTGAATCACCCACTGCTAATGATCTAATCAATCATCCCTGCATAAGGGAGCCTCCATAAGAACCCTTAACAATGGGATTCAGAGAGCCTTTGCTGAGAAGGTGGGGGGTCCAGAGAAAGCACAGTGAGTCTGTGCCTTTTCCTGAATATTTTGTCCTTATGTATCTTTTCCATTTGGCTGTTCCAGAATTGTATCCTTTATAATAAAACAGGAAATCTTAAGTAAAGCACTTTCCTGAGTTCTGGGAGCCGTTCCCACAAATTACCAAACCCGAGGAGGGGGGGTTGTGGGATCCCTTGATTTTAGTCTGTTGTTCAGAAGCACCGATGACAATTTGGGATTCAGGATTAGCATCTGATGTGGGCTTTAGTCTTGTGGGACTGAGCCCTGAACCCGTGAAGTCTAAGCTACCTCCAGGCAGTTAGTGTCAGAATTGAGTGAAGCTCTGGGACACCCATTTAGTATCCACTGAAAATCAGACAATAGCTTAAGGAGGAAAACCCACACGTTGGTGTCAGAATCACTGAAAGTAGGAGGAAATAGGTTTTTGGGTTTTTGTTGTTGTTTTTGCTTTTAGAACTGCAATAAGTGAATTATGTAAGCCAAATACAACATGTTTGGGGTTTAATCTGCCCCATAAATTCCCAGATTTATGGAGACTTGAATGTATTCAATACAGGAAAAAATGTTCAGGTTGTTGCAGTGTGTTTTTCTATACCACCAAGCAATTAACTCAGTTCTCCTCTGACACTGAACAAGGTGTTTCATAGCCTGAACTCAGTTCTGACACTAGCTACCTGGAGATAAGGTCAGATCCCCCAGGGTAAGGGCTCAGCCCCAGGAGACTGATCCCGCTTCAGATGCCAAACCCGCTATAAATTGGAGGCTTTCATGACTCCCTCCTCAGGTTTGATTAATTTGCCAGAGCAGCTCACAGAACTCAGGAAACCAGTATACTCACTAGATTACCAGTTTATTACAGAGGATAGTAAAGGATACAAATGAAAGCAGTGAAGAGATACCTAGGGCAAGGTCCTGAACACAGGAGTTTCAGTCCCCATGGACTTTGGGGCTGGCATGTGGAAGTGTTTTGGTTCACCAACCTGGAAGCTTTTCAAACCCCTCCTTTTGGATTTTTATGCAGGCTCCATTACAGAGGTTTTGTTTTTTTTTTTTTTTAAAGATTTTATTTATTTGAC
>NW_019154086.1:32879939-32887552 GCF_002288905.1 Enhydra lutris kenyoni | reverse complement strand
AGACAGAGATCACAAGTAGGCAGAGAGGCAGGCAGAGAGAGAGAGGAGGAAGCAGGCTCCCTGCCGAACAGAGAGCCCGATGTGGGGCTCGATCCCAGGACCCTGGGATCATGACCTGAGCCGAAGGCAGAGGCTTTAACCCACTGAGCCACCCAGGTGCCCCAAGAAATAGACTTTTATATACATACAATGGCATATTATTCAGCCATAAAAAAGAACAAAATCTTGCCATTGGCAACAACATGGATGGAGCCAGAGAGTATCATGCTAAGGGAAATAAGTCAGTCAGAGAAAGACAGAGATACCTCATGATTTCACTCGTATGTGGAATTTAAGAAACATAAAAATAAAATAAAGGGAAAAAAAGAAAGACAAAACAAGAAATAGCCTTTCTTAAAAAAAGATTTTATTTACTTATTTGACACAGAGAGAGAGCGATCACAAGTAGGCAGAGAGGCAGGCAGAGAGAGAGGGGGAAGCAGGCTCCCCGCTGAGCAGAGAGCCCGATACGGGACTCAATCCCAGGACCCTGGGATCATGACCTGAGCCGAAGGCAGAGGCTTTAACCCACTGAGCCACCCAGGTGCCCCCATTACAGAGGTTTGATTGATTAAATCATTGGCCACTTGTGATTGATTCAACTTCCAGCCCCTTTCTCCTCCCCAGAGGTCAGGGGAATGGGGTTGAGAAGTCTAGCCGTCGAATCAGGACTGGTTCCCCCGGCAAGCAGCACCCATTCCTGGTTTCCCTAGTAGCTTTCCAAAAGTCACTAACATAACAAAAGACACTTTATTGCTCTCAACACTCAGGAAATTCCCATATAACAGGCATAATGAGAAAAGCCTCACCATTCAGAAAGAAATGTGCCCATTTACAGAGAATCCTGGGGAATGTTGGCTCCATAGACTTGGCCAGGCCTCTTCTCTCACTCACCAAACCTATACCCTGCAATTGACAGATGTTTGCCAGCTGGGTTTTTATTATTATTTTTTAAAATAAAGATAAGGTCCTGAGAACTCTAAATGCTCACTTTACGGTAGAATAGATTTTTAAATCAAACAAAGCATTAAAACATTTGAGGGACAAGCATTTTTCTTTGAGCTTGAGGTTTATAATCTCCAAGACAAATACTGTTTTCCTCTTTAGCAAATGCTGATTGACCCATGTAAACTGGAGACTGCTTCTGAAGCAGTCAGAAAATCCTGTTTCTTTTACGCCTAAGGATATTCATAAAGTCACTTATTTTTTAAATGATACACATCTACAGAAAATATATTATCTTAATATCCACAAATAGAGGCCATAATACTTTAACTCTCAAAACTCCCCCTGGAATCTTCTAAATGTGAGACTCACCACACATCCACCATCCACACAGCACTTCAGGGCACAATAAAAATTAAGATTTGCACGGGAAATCAATTTTCTTTAGTTACACATTTAACCTAAGCACTATGGCAACAGAACATGAGATAAAGTAGGTCACGAATTTCAACTAGAACGGCTTAGATGAAATAAAAGCTCAGTTGTAAGTTGTCGCTCATCTTTTAGGAGTCTTTATTTAAAAATTCTTGTATTTCACATGCCCCAGCCAATGTAATCTAACAACAATCTAGCAGATAAGAATTGAAGGCCAAATTCTTGAATGGAATTCATTCAATTTCTGTATTTATTTCATATGGTTTGTCAATTAAGTAGTAGTGTCCATCTCTATACTAAAAAATAGATAAAGAAGGGAATTCTAGGTAAAAGGAAGAGCTATATGAGTATATAGTCATGGAAGGGCCCAGGATACTATTTGAGATCATTTGGGGGCTGATCAAAACCAGACACAATAAAGGGATTAAAAAAAAAAAAAGAGGATATGCTTCTGTCACTACTAGCTTAAGAGAATCATCAATGGTCTCCTAGGAACCTAGCTGAATACATATGCCAGGTACTTAGGCTATTTTTATTCACAAAATAAAATGAAATTAAGGCTCCGTGGCGCAATGGATAGCATATTGGACTTCTAAAATGAAATTAAGTTCTCATACCTTTTACAGTATTTTCTGATTCCATCTTCCTTTGCTTCTGGGGTAAATGTGACCCTTTATCCTACTAACCCATGTTTTTTATTCCAACTCCAGCTACCTCTTCAATGACCTCTTTGCACTAAATATCCTTTCCTCTTTGCCTCTTTCATGAATAGAAGTTATGTGCCTTTTGAGTCAGAAAGATTTGTCTATTTCATCTGCCAAAATAATAGCTGTGTGATCTTGGGAAGGTCCCACCACCTAGCACTAAGCCTAGAACAGAGTCAGCTCTCAATAAGGATACTTAATTATTCTTCTCCCCTCCCTTCTCTCTTGATGTGTTGCTTCCCACCCAACATATAAACCTGTCCAGCTGTCTCCTTTCCTGCACCTGCACACCCACCCACACACTTTCCCTCAACTTTGTTACATTCTTAAACTTCCCACCTGCCCATCACTGTGGAAGAAAGAAGAGTCGGCTTGGAACCAGATCCTTACTTCCCACTCATTCCTAGCCACATTGCAGCCCGAATTCTACTTCCACATCTTTTCCACACCTACTCTATCGCCCAAGCCAACATTCTTTCCTTTTTTTCTTAAGATTTTTTTGAAAGACAGGGGGAGTGAGAGTATGATAGGGGGAAGGGGCAAAGGGAGAGGGAGAAACAGACCCCCTGCTGAGCAGGGAGCCCAATTCGGGTCTCCATCCCAGGACCCTGAGATCATGAGCTGAGCTGAAGACAGATGCTTAACCATCTGAGCCACTGAGGCACCCCTCCTTAGTTGTTTTGTTTTGGTTTTAGATTTTATTCATTTGAGAGATAGAGAGAGAGAGAGAAAACATGTGTGGAAGCAGGAGGAGGGGCAGAGGGAGAGAAAGAGAGAGAATCTTAAGCAGGCTCCACACTCAGCAGCCCGACTTAGGGCTTGATCTCATGACCCTGAGATCATGACCTGAGCTGAAACCCAGAATCAGATGCTTAACCAACTGAACCACCCAGGCGCCCCTGCTTAGTTTTTAACCACTTAACCTGTCTTCCAACATTTAGCACCACTGGATACATCTAGAACCTCTAGAACATTCCCCTTCTCTAGTCTCCAGGCAACTGGAGAAGTTCCTGTTTCTCTCCCCATCCCTGCTTCCTCCACTTCTCGGACAGCTCCTTCTTTGGCTCTGCACTGACTCCACTGCTCCTCCCTGCTCCTTGGAACAGGTTTCCCACTCACACGGATATGAAAAAGTCAAAGGTAGAACTATGGTGACTCCAATCAGAGCCCTCAAAAGTAGCACCACCCCAGCAATAGTTTTGGCAAAATGGAGATCACTTATTCAGGTAAGTCTTAAATGTTGCTCCCTAACCAAAAACAAACACAAAACCTGAGATGATCCTTAAACTGCTCCGTACCCCAGCAACACAGAACAAAGTGAGGGGAAACCAGAAAATGTGTCTAGAGCTCTACAGAGAGCACAGTAGAGAATGTTCTTCCTCATCTTCTTTGCCTACGCAGATCTATACAGTAGCTGGTAGGAGCAGAAACATCTAAAACTACACACGTAACTGCTGAACACTCTAATCAATTACAGATTAGTTGAGCTTTTCCTACAATTATTTTTAAAATCCTGGATCCAAAGAAATCTTCACTGTGTTGTATATCAGTTATGAATCTTATCACTGAACATCAGGAAATGGTACAGAATCAGATAATAACAAACACAGAAAAAGAATGGAAACTTCTCCCTAACCATCCTTTGCAAGGCCTTCACCAATTTTCAACTAAGAAAGCAGTAGAGTTAATACAAAAATCATGGTGTATATTACCACAGTTTGCCATATACATATTGGTTAATAGCGTAGACCCTAGAGTAAGTTTGCCTTGCTTCAAATTCTACTTCCACCACTTCTTGACCGTGTAAACTGGTAAAGTTATTTCAAAGTTCTCTAAGACTCTGTTTGGCTAATCTATTAATGAGGGGAAATGATGGTATTTTTTTCCACAGGGATTTTGAAAAGATTAAATGAGAAAATGTACAAAAAGTACTTAGCACAATGCAAAACGTGGTTTGCATTTGAGATATGTTATGTAAATATTTTTCTTTTGCTACATTCCCAGATTTAGCTCCTTCCTTTCTGAGAAATTCTGCTTTAATTGCCGGTAAATAAACAAATGTGTGTGAGTGTGTGTGTGTGTGTGTGTGTGTGTGTGCGCGCGCTATAGCTAAATTGGGAGATAAAGTAGGGGAATCTTGGCTATAAGTAGACAGAATCATCTCCTAAGTTTACAAGGCCTCAGTTTCTGCCCAGAATAGAAATTGACTCCCATTCTCTACTTCCTTCAGCAAAGAAGGGGGAGCAAATTTAGCCCTTGACCTGGGAAAAGGAGGAAAGGTCTAAAGCTTCTACTATCAAAGGGGCAGGAGTGAGGAAGGGTTAGTTGCCTTCTCAAACATCTTCTCCACCAGGGTAACTTTCTACTGTTGTATTATAATTTTTTATTAATTATTTTTATTAACATATAATGCATTATTTGCCCCAGGGGTACAGGTCTGTGAATCATCAGGCTTACACACTTCACAGCACTCACCATATCACAAACCCTCCCCAATGTCCATAACCCACCACCCACTCCATACCCCCCTCCCAGCAATCCTCAGTTTGTTTTGTGAGATTAAGAGTCTCTTATGGTTTGTCTCCCTCCCGATCCCATCTTGTTTCATTTTTTCCTTCCCTAACCCCCAAATCCCCCACTCTGCCTCTCAAATTCCTCATATCAGGGAGATCATATGATAATTGTCTTTCACTGATTGACTTATTTCCCTTAGCATAATACCCTCTAGTTCCATCCACGTCATCACAAATGGCAAGATTTCATTTCTTTTGATGGCTGCATAGTATTCCATTGTATATATATACCACCTCTTCTTTATCCATTCATCTGTTGATGGATATCTAGGCTCTTTACATAGTTTGGATATTGTGGACTTTGCTGCTATAAACATTTGGGTACACGTGGTCCTTTGGACCACTGCATTTCTATCTTTAGCATAAATATCCATTAGTGCAATTGCTGGGTTGTAGGGTAGCTCTATTTTCAACTTTTTGAGTTATTATAATTTTTTAAGGGTTTTTTTTTCTTTTTAATAATCTCGATACCCAACATGGGGCGTGTACTCATGACCCTGAGATCAAGAGCTGCATGTTTTCCTGACTGAGCCAGCCAGGCACCCCTATTTTATTATAATTATAAAAGAATTCTGATCCTGAAAGTGGGAGAAGTAACCAAAAATCATGATTTCATAACTCAGAGATAACAACTATTAATATGTGGAAGCAATTTCTTCAGTTATTTCCTATGCATCTATTTATACATCTATAATTAAAATAGTTGAGGGGCACCTGACTGGCTCAATCAGATCATTTGACTCTTGAACTCTGGGTTGTAAGTTCGAGCACTACATTAGGTGCTGAGATTATTTCAAAACAAAAATCTTTTAAAATATAAAAAAAATTTTTTAATTAAAAAAATCTTTTAATATATAATTAAAATAGTTGAGATCAGTGCTATATACAGTTTTGCCTACCTTTCTAACTGTTCTATTATGAGCATTTTTCAATGTCACTGAAATGTCTTCAAAATATTCTTTCTAATGACTACAAAATTGTCCTATGGATGAATATATTGTAATTTATGTATTTATTTTAATAACTACTGTTATTTTCTAATCTCAAAATAAATTGCATATCCACTTATAAAATTAGAAAATATAAAGTGTAAGTCACCTATAATCTTCCTGCTCAGATATAACCACTGAGTTAGTATTTTGATATATTTCCTTCTAGTTTTTTTCTGTGACTAGCTATTATATACTTAAAATAATTGAGGTCATATATTACAAGAATCTATCTGTGCTTTTAATAATGCTTTCAAAACAGTTTTAGTGCTTTTAAAATATTAGATGATAGATGTCTGATCTCACTCTCTTACTGGTAGAGAGGAAAGAAATTTCAAAGCCACTAAAAACAAAAAATGTCCCGAAATAGAGGGGAAAGTTCTATATAAAACCAGGCCTTCTAAGTCAAGAGTTTCTCTAGAAAGAGTCCAGACCTGCTTGGCATGGAAAAGGCAAGCGGTTTAGCTTCCAAAAGCCAGGTCGTCAAATCCAAGGTAGGGTAACTGTTTGAGTCGGAACTCTGTCACAAGTGACAGAGCCCTTTCTCAAACAAGTTCAAGAAAAAAAATTTAACAGCAAAAAAATCTTGTTTTTAGAGAGAGAGAAGCAGGGAAGTAGGAAGGAAGGGAGGAAAGGGAGAAATATATTAACTGAGGAAAATCAAAACAATTTCTGTCACTGCCACATCCAGAGGCTCAAACAATGTCCTTAGGACTTTCTTATGAGTTATCTCTCCTCTCTATTCATTCTCTCCACTATGGACAATATGGGGATTTTCTCAAAAGAAAGCTGGTCATAAGACTCTCTGGCTTATCTTTACAGATCTTGATCCCAAACAAGGAGATAGTAGTTTTCCTGGTGGCTTCCGAAGAACATTATCAGCAGGGATTCTGGTTGTCTCTGCTGAACCAGCCAACGGCGGCCAGGGGGCTAGAGTCCTTGACTGGCGAAGCTGGTATCCGAGGACCACACCTGATGGAGTGCAGGAGGGCCAGTTCCGCTGAACCGCAGGGCAGGAGATGTAGGGTTCTCCAAACGAAGAAGAAATGTCGCCAGTCACGTCCAAGCAGGTAAGAGGTCAACGGTCACATCATCACAGGCAGCGGGATCCGGATCAGGAGAGGGCAGAGAGGAGCCGTCTGGGAGTGATTCTGGGCCTGAGGTACATTCCTACATATTCAGGAGTCAGGAACTGAATGTAGGCGTGGCCATCAGTGCAGCCCAGGTGGAGCTATGAATGTACCTTCATTTATTTAACCATTCCCATATTATTAACCATTTACATTTTCCAGCTTCCTTTTTCATCAGTTGTTATGCTAAGAACCACTTTTGTTTTTCATTTATTTACAATAATCTTTATTCCTTTATGATGTAAAATAAAAGTTCATGAATAAGTGCAGAGAGATAAATAAATAAATACGTGTATTTCTACTACCCAGGGGCAACCAAATTGTGTGTGTGGTTGTTGTATTTGTGTGTTGTATATAAACACACGTGCACATATATACTATATGCACATACAAAATTGATATTGTACTTCAAGTAGAATACTTCATTCATGTACTTCATTCATGAATTTTAGTCAAAGCTAAATTAGAAACAATTTATGTTGTTAAATAGCCTTTGATATTAACATCCTGATAGAGACCTATTTCATCATATAACTTATCAAACATTTTTAGCCATTTCTTGATTTGCAGGCGTTTAGGTTGTACCTATTTTTTCAGTTACAAGTAAATCTCTATTAAGTATAAATATTCACCTGCATCTCTGATTATTTCTTTCTGTAGAGTCCTGAAAGTGGAGATACTGGACCAAAGCAAGTGCATATCCTACCCATCTGAGTGGGGGTAACTATATCAAGTTATCTATCTATCTATCTATATATATATATATACATAATATATATATATATATATATATATATA
>NW_019154086.1:32830779-32879839 GCF_002288905.1 Enhydra lutris kenyoni | reverse complement strand
TATACATTCTATATATATATATATATATATATATATATATATATATATATATATAAAGTAACTATATCACTGGGGCCAACTATATCAAGGTTTAAGGTGAGGGGGAAATGACAACATTCTGTAAGGCCCAAGACAGTCAGAATGGGGATGGTGGGAAGCCAAGAACTAATTTGAACATGAAGGCTCTAACACTGACCTCATGGGGAAAAGACAAGATTTGTTTAGGTTGCATTCAACAAAATCATATCTTAACATAGATGATGTGGGGGTTCTCATTTTAACTTACACAGCTGCCACTAGTGGACTGACGGAAAAACAAGCCCCCCTTCACCCCTTACCTCTATTTCACTACTACTCTGGCTTGAGCCCCATCTGCCCCCAGCTACCCAAGCTGTCCCAGAGAGAACTATCTCCACCAAGGAATGCAAGTAGAACAAAGTAGAGAATTTTCTGTGCCGGAAATGTTCCACACTCTTCTTTCCCACATCAGCCAGAGAGGGGGAACGATACTTCCCAGAGGGCACTACAAAGTCTGCTCTATGGGAAATGAGAATAAATGGAGTTCTCCAGCATCCTAGAGCAACGTGGCAGGGCTGGCTATTAGGAGCAGGAGTCCTGACAGGTTTGTACAGCTGTGAAAGGAGCAAGGTGGGGAAAGAGGAGTTGGAGAGGGACCACTGCGGGGAGCAGAGTGAGTAGCAGAGATTTTTAGGGGCTGTTATGAATACAGAGCTTTCAAAAATAGAACTATGGCCAAGGAGGCTTCAGAGATGCTTTCTGTAAGATGCCATGTATTTGGTCTGGCTCTAAAAATAATATCAGAGATATGCATGAATCTTCAAGGCTCCCAGAGACAGATTCATGTTTCTTTTGCAAGTGACTGCACAGAGAATGGGCCACCTGAAGCCTAGGAAAAACTTTCAAAGGCAACCAAAATATGAGTCACCCTATTTTCCCTAGAAAGGAATTTGTAGATCCTACAGGAGCATCTACAAGATCTGCAGAATTTATTCGCTCCACTTCTTTTTCCTCTCTGAGCCTTTGCACAAATGTTTAATACTTTTCTATAATATAATTGGATTGACTCGCCACGTTGTTGTGGAAAAGGTATTCTGGAGTAAGTTCTGGTCTTCTCTCTGCCCTGTAATTTTCTTTCCTTACCTTACCCTTACCTTACCACATTCTCCTAGCTCAGTATAACTGATTATCATGGCCAAGGCGTTGCCTTACTTGTCTTAGTACAATCCATAGCCTTGACCCAGAGCTTTACACCTAGTGTTGCAATATACATACTTGCCAAATTTCAGAGAAGGCAGAAAAAATAATGGGGGTTGCAAGGAGAAACCTTTCAATCATTAAAAATCTGCTCTGTCTTCATTTGTTCATCAAATCAACAAACATGGATGATTTACTACAGAGAAAACTCATTTCTTCAGCCTGTTGTACAAAGTGTTTTCTGTTCTCCTTCAAGACTGTGACTTTTCATCTGAAGATCATTTTAAAATTGGCTTCTAAGCAAAGCATAATGTAGAATAAAGAAGAAAGAAGAGAGTTTCTTCCTAATAAAGACCTGGCTTCTCTTGTGAAAAGACGGAAGAGGTCAGGTGGGGTTCTCCATTTCTAAAGAGCAAATCACTCTTTTTGTATTGAGATGTTTTAAATTCTTCTTCTTTTTTTTAAGATTTTATTTATTTATTTGTCAGAAAGAGAGAGCACAAGCAGGGGGAGCATCAGGAAGAGGGAAAAGCATGCTCCCTGCTGAGCAAGGAGCCAGATGATTCCAGGACCCTGGGATCATGACCTGAGCCGAGAGCAGATGCTGAACCAGCTGAGCTACCCAGGTGTCCCTATTTAAAATTCTTTTTTTTTTTTTTAAGATTTTATTTATTTATTTATTTGACAGAGATCACAAGTAGGCAATGAGGCAGGCAGAGAGAGAGAGAGAGAGAGAGAAGAGGAAGCAGGCTTCCTGCCGAGCAGAGAACCCGATTCCAGGCTTGATCCTAGGACCCTGGGATCATGACCCGAGCCGAAGGCAGAGGCTTTAACCCGCTGAGCCACCCAGGCGCCCCCCTATTTAAAATTCTTTAATCAAAAAGGGCTTTGGCCTGATAATTTAAGGTACTGTATTTGATTTAGTTTATCTTATCTGAGGATGAAAGGAGAAAAGAAATGTGGTTTGAGAAGGGAGGAAGTCTTCTCAGGCCACTAGCCCCAAGACAAAAAAAAAAAAAAGTCAAGAACTTACAGGTCAAAAGAACAGCAATATCAAAGAAAAAAGGGACAGGAGTCTTAGGAGTTAACCCTTTGAGGGTGCTCCACTCTACTGCTGAAAGAAGCCAGACGGAGCAAAAGGAAGCTCACAGAAGAATCTGTCATCTTCGTATGAGTCCTGGTGTCTCCTTCCACCATACTGGCTTCCCAGCTCAAACCTGGCACTCTGCTAGTCTCTTAGGCCACGTGAGGGCAAGCACCTGTCACAATAAAGGAGTTAGGGATTGTTGTGAGGGAGAGAGCCCTGGAGTGAACAGCTCTCGCCATTTGCCTGGGACTCTGGGTGTTAGCACTAACAGTCCTACATCCTGGCAAATCCCTCTGTTCCTTGCAACTTTTTTCCGCAACTTCAGAAAGAAGATTACATCTTCATAAATGCCGTGTCACTCAATTATAAAACCAGAAAGGCAGTGAGTGCGGCACTAATTGACTGTGGGAAATGGGGAGACTCTCAGGCTCTCGAAAACATTTGTAAACATCTCACTGCAAATAGAGGGGAGGGCAATACTGCAACATTTTTAGGATGCAAACAATGGTAAAAGTATAGAGAATTTATGTATCAAATGTGCAGAATGCAGTTGATAGTCTCTTTAGTGTTCATGTTTTTATAGCAATGGAAGTTTGTGTTTGATTTGTTTTGGATTTAGAGGATGTCTTTACAAGGGATTGCTCTGGTTAATTTGCAACTATGCCCTCCCACCCATGCTTCCCAGAGCTGCTCAACTTTGAATCTTTCTAACAACACGGTATGAGGAATGTAAACCTCATACTCAGGAAAGTACGCTTTTCACATTTCTTAATATTCTGCTGAGAACCATCAGCCTGATGTATCGCTGACCCTGTAAGTTCAGCTCCTCTAATAAACTAGGCACCCAACATTGCCCAGTCCTTTCCATTCTCCTCCAAATGCCACGCTCGCCACCACCCCCACTTGCTTTCCTCTGATCATAGAGAACATAGGCTAATGAGAAGCCTGCCCCCGCCCCCGTTACCATCCTGCCAGCGGAACCTCAACCCTGACTCCATCCACATCTCTCTGCTTCTTCCTTTCTCCTGCCAGAATGAAAGAAGTACTTCTTACTTCTAAGTGCATATTTTACTTTGCTGGCTCCCTCCTCACCTCCCTCCCAGGATGTCAATTATCATCACCTTCGCCTCCCTCCGTAAAAGACTTCAGTTGCTCCTTTTCTATGGCGCCATTCCCCCTCATTTAGAGGTGCTTAACTTGCTGCCATCTCTAAAAGACATTATTTCCCTATCTCAGTTGTTCTCAGCGCTGGCTGTTCATTCGAATCACCTGGGGAACTGTAAAAACTTTACGGTGGGAGCACCTGGGTGGCTCAGTGGGTTAAGCCTCTGCCTTCGGCTCAGGTCATGATCCCAGAATCCTGGGATTGGGGCCCGCATTGGGGTCTCTCCCCTCAGCGGGGAGTCTGCGCCCCCCTCTCTCTCTGCCTGCCTCTCTGCTTACTTGTGATCTCTGTCTGTCAAATAAATAAATAAAATCTTAAAAAAACAAACAAACAAACTTTGCGGTGCTCAGGCTGTACCTCGTAACAATTATGTCAGAAGTGGCCAGGGTGGGGCCCAAGTGTGAGAATGTTTTTAAAACTCTCCAGGTGATTCCATTGTGCAATCAGGATTAAGAAACACCGATCTAACTTAACAATCTCTCCAGCTACCCCCAACTGTCCTCATTCACTGTCACATCTGCCTTGCCACCTCCTTTCCCTGACCCCCCTCATTCACGCCTCTAGCGGTGTCATCTGGCACCGCACCCTCTACTCCCTCTCTGCCCTCTGACGCCTCTGATTCTTCCAAGGAAGAATATTGATCCTTGTCATAGAAACAGAAAAATGCACGAGTATGTGGAAGGCTCTCAATATTCTGTAAAAGGACAGAGTTATGACTTGAGTTATGACTATTCATGGATGGCTTGAGGGGACAACCTGACATGGTGTAGAGGAGGTGGATTCTCCTTCCTTCAGTCCAGCACCTTGCAAATAAGTAGGTCTGCTGAGTTGATTCCAAGTGAATTCTTTGGGGGAGAATAGAATAAACTGCATATATCTTCATTTAGAAATGCTGACTTTAATAGTTAACAATACCGTGTTGTATATTTGAAAGTTGCTGAGAGAGTAGATCTTATAAGTTCTTATTATAACTATGTGAATTGTGGATGTTAACGAAACTTACCGAGGTGATCATTTTGCAGTACTCACATTTATCAAATCATTACGTTGTATATCTGAAATTAACACGATATTATACAGTAATTGTATCTCAATTTAAAAAAGGGAAGATAAGAAAAAGAGAAATGCTGACTCTCATTCCAGAACCCTTAGACTTAAATATGGTCTGAAAATCTCAAGTGCTTTAAATCTGTAAACGAGTCAGACATAAATGATCTTAATAAAAAGGCCTAGTAAACCTGTTGCAAGATCTAGTCTATAAATATCGTGGGCATATTAAATATTTGCACATGCATTATAATTTATTGCACAATACTTACCCCCATATTCTACCCAACTTCCTTCCCTAAAAGCTGCTAGTTAATTTAAGGGAGTCTGTTCTTCTATCATTCCCTTGCACCATATTTGCTCAGAATGGCGTCATTTGTATGTGGTGGGGAGCCCTGGAAAAAAAGGTCACATCTGGTGATGGCACTGCTGGTTGAAATTCTGCAACCTTTCAGATGTTTGTTTTCTAAGGGAACAATGCCAAACAAAACAAAAAAAAACCAAAAACAAAAAACACTGAAGTTCTAAAAGCTGTTGTTCTTACACTTTTATTAAGCTGCAGGTTTTGAAATCTAAAATTAAGTTCCAATTATCAGTTCTAAGAAAGGCTGTTTTTCCATAGGACCTGAATGTGGCTGTTAGGAATTCCCGGGGTTAATAATTTGTCTTCGTGGCAAACCCCTGCTTCATTTTCCTTTGCCCATCTGCACATTTTGCATGCACACGGGCTGTTGGTGTGCATATGTATGCAAGCCTTTGCATATGGAAGAGTATGCTTTCAAAAAGCAAGCTCATAAAAGTTCTAAAGGAGGTGGTGAGTAGTTGGAGGGGGTCCAGCCACACGCTGCAGATGGCGCTGCTGTGATGTGGAAGGGGGTTAGTTCACAGCTCAGATCAGTCCGCCCTGCTCCTCAGAACCTCGGGGCTCTTGAACGCGTGGCACTGGCTCTGCGCATTTACTATTTATGAGGGCCTTGCACACGACACTAAGTATGAAATTCATGGAGGATAAATGCAAGGCTGTATTTAATGAATGCAAAATAATGCCTGCTCTCCCTTGTTTGCAACTTGGAGGGAAAAAAATTGCTCTAAAGGCTAAAACCAGGGTCAGTGTTTGATAATAATGAAGAAGAATTATAGTGGTCATCAAACTCTCTAATTTGCTGTGAAAGAGGAAACAAATAATAGGCTAGCTATGATCTTGGGGGTGTCTCGATCTTTCTCACTTAGTGCCACAGAAAGCCAATTGTCTAGTGAAAGTAATGCTTTGTGTGCCTTTAGGTCATGTTACTGCCTGAGGAGGCTGCTAGATGGTGAGAGTGGAAGGAGTATTTGATCTGACAAAGAGTATGTAAAACATTAAATTGGGAGAGCTGGGGAGCATTTGGAATGTCTCATTTTGAATTCAGGTTTTTTTACACCTGAGTTTTTCCTAATGAGTTCAAGTCTGCAATAAGGTCGGCAACAAAGACCAACATAAACGGCACTGGCCCCTAACTGGTTTTGACTCTGAACTCTAGCCACAAAGCAATTGTAATTTGGGGTTAGTGGCTGAGCTCAGGTCAGAGGAAGGGGACAGAATTGCGATTTACGTTTGAAGATTCCCGTTCCATTTAACTGGCACTCCACAGCGCCTAGTGCAGCTCCTTGCACAGAGCTGGCACTCAAAAACATTTGTGGACGAAAGGACTGCTACCCCCTGGAGGTGGGGACGGAACAACACTTATCTGAGCTTGTGCAGTTGAGAGAATTGCTTTATCGTCAAGAGTGACCTCTGAGGAAGGGAAAGGGGAAGGCGAATGGCTGACATGCCTTGGAACAAAGCTTTTGTTGGGATAAAAACACAAATGCCTTGGTGCTCAGATAATGCAAAGCAGTGAGAATCAAACATGATCTAAACCATTTACAAGGAAAGGTGGAGCTTGTTTGGGAAGGACAATTCCGGGGTTATTGCGTTATCCATTTATACATGAGTTCATTCCAGGGGTGGACATCCTACTCAGCAGGGTTCATTCTGGTCCCTCACTGAGGCATGGCTGGCTAGGAAGCCATGGAGTGTCTGTACCCCCTCCTGGGGATACAACTTGTGTATTTGTCAGATGAATTTAATGTATTACATTAAATTGACAGTGGCTTAGGCTATGGTGAACTGACTTCAGAGGAAGCACATTGAAAGTAAGAGGTGATCTGTTCATCCCAACACGGAAACATCAGTGGTCAGATTGGTGGAGAAGGCAATCAAAGGATAACATACTAGTTTAGACATTTGTTCTTTGATAACCGTTCCTGAGAATTATTTCTTATTAAGAAATGATTAATAATGAGCCTTTACATTGAGCCCATTTCTAAGTTCTTACACGGTAGCTTTTAGGGGCTGTTGGAGGATGACTGCTACTGAGGGCAGCAGGCACCAACAGAGCAGATGAGATTGTCCAGATAGGGTGCAGAGAGAGCAGGAGGGCTAGGGCAGACACGTGAGCACGTACATTTTGGAGAAGTGCCGAATGAAGAGCCTCAAAGGAGACAGAAGGAACTATTGAGGATGATAGAGGAAAACCAGGAGAGGTCATTGCGTGATAGAGACACCAAGAGAAGAAAGTGTCTCCAAAGCAGAGTAAGTTTCAATAAATTATAATAATGAGCTTTGTAGGCGCCCAGGTGCCCCTATTACACCTTTTTAAAAAATAAATATTTGTTTCTTTTTTCTTATCTTTTCCTTTTTCCTTTGGCTTTTTTTTTTTTTTTTTTTTTTTTTTTTTTTTTATTTTTCCAATGTTTTTTCAAGACTGTTTCTAATTTTTTTTTTTTTTTTTTTTTTTGAAAAAGAGAGCACCAGCATGTACACATGTGCCCATGAGCTGTTAGAGGAGGAGGGAAGAAGGAGAGGAAGAGAGAGAATCTTTTTTTTAAATGGAGGGGCTATTATACGCTCCGTGCTATTTCTCTTTTAAAAACTTTTATTTAAATTCAATTTAGTTAATATAGAGTGTATTATTAGCTTTAGGAGTAGAATTTAATGATTCATCAGTGCATATAATAACCAGTGCTTATTGTTTCATGTGCCCTCCTTAATGCCCATTACCCAATTACCCCATCCCCCCACCACCTCCCCTCCAGCAACCCTGTTTGTTTCTTACAGTTAAGAGTCTCTTATGGTTTGCCTTCCTCCCTGTTTTTATCATATTTTATTTTTTCTTCTCTTCCCCAACATTCATCTGTTTTGTTTCTTAAATTCTACATATGAGTGAAATCATATGGTATTTGTCTTTCTCTGACTGGTTTATGTCACTTATCATGATACACTCTAGTTCTATCCAAGTCATTGCAAATGGGATTTCCTTATTTTTGATGGCTGAGTAATATTCCTGTGTGTGTGTGTGTGTGTACACCATATCTTCTTTATCCATTCTTCTTTGATGGACATCTGGGATCTTTCCATATTTCAGCTATTGCAGACATTGCTGCTACAAACATTGGGATGCATGTGACTCTCTGAATCACTGTTTGTACCCTTTGGATAAATACCTAGTAGTGCAATTCCTCGGTCATAGGGTAGTTCTTTTTTCAACTTTTTGAGGAACCTCCATACTGTTTTCCAGAGTGGCTACACCAGGTTGCATTCCCACCAACACTGTAAGAAGGCTCCCCTTTCTCTGCATCCTTGCTAACATCTCTTGTTTCCTGAGTTAATTTTAGCCATTCTAACCAGCCAAATATCACCAGTGTGAGGTGATATTTCATTGTGGTTTTGATGTGTATTTGCCTGATGATGAGTGGTGTTGAGCATCTTTGCGCGTGTCTGCTGGCCATCTGATGTCTTCTTCGGAGAAATGTCTGTTCATATCTTTTGCCCATTTTTTGACTGGATTATTCATCTTTTGGGTTTTGGGTTTGATAAGTTTGGATACTAGCCCTTTATATGGCATGTCACTTGCGAATATCTTCTCCTAAGCCTTTAGTTTTATTAAGGTTGTTTCCTTTGCTATGCAATAGCTTTTTATCCTGATGAAGTCCCAATAGTTCATTTTTGCTTTTGCTTCCCTTGCCTTTGGAGACTTGTCTAGCAATGCTGTGCCCAAGGTCAAAGAACTTGCTGCCACTGAGGTCAAAGAAATTGCTGCCTGTGTTCTCTAGGATTTTGATGGATTCCTGTCTCACATTTAGGTCAATCATTTTTGACCCTATTTTTGTGTATGGTATAAGAAAGTGGTCCAGTTTCATTTTTCTGCATGTGGCTGTCCAGTTTTCCCAACACTATTTGTTGAAGAGACTCTTTTTCCATTGGTTATTCTTTACTGCTCTGTCGATGATGAGTTGACCATAGAGTTGAGGATCCATTTCTCAGTTCTCTATTCTCTTCCATTGACCTATGTGTCTGTTTTTAAACCACTACCATACTGTCTTGATGATTACAGCTTTGTAATACAGCTTGAAGTCTGGAATTGTGATGCCACCAGCTTTGGTTTTCTTTTTCAACATAACTGGCTATTTGGAGACTTCTCTGGTTTCATACAAAATTTCAGAATTCTTTGTTCCAGCTCTGTGAAAAATGCTGGTGGTATTTTGATATGGATAGCTTTGAATAAATAGATTGCTTTAGGTAGTAATAGACATTTTAACAATGTTTTTCTTCCAATCCATAAGCATGGAATTTTTTCCATTTATTTGTGTCTTCTTCAGTTTCTTTCATAAGTGTTCTATAGTTTACAGAGTATAGATCTTTTACCTCTTTGATTAGGTTTATTCCTAGGTTGTTATGGTTTTGGGTACAATTGTGAACAGGATTGATTCCTTGATTTCTCTTTCTGCTCCTTCATTGTCAGTGTATAGAAATGCAACAGATTTGTGTGTGTTGATTTTCTATCCAGCCACTTTGCTGAATTTCTGTATCAGTTTTAGCAATTTTTTTTTGGTGGATTCTTTCAGGTTTTTACCTAGAATATCATGTTCTGTAAAGAGTAAAAGTTTGACAACTTCTTTTCCAATTTGGATGTCTTTTATTTCTTTTTGTTGTGTGACTGCTCAGGCTAGGAAGTTCCAGTACTATGTTGAACAACAGTGGTGAGAGTGGACATCTCTGTCATGTTCTTGACCTTAGGGGAAAACTCAAAGCTCTCAGTTTTTCCCTTATTGAAGATGATATTTGCTATGTGTCTTTTTTTTTTTTTAAGGATTTTATTTATTTGAGAGAGAGAGAGAGAGAAAGAAAGAAAGAGAATGAGCAGTGGGGAGAGCCAGTGGGAAAGAGAAAGAGAAGAAGACTCCCTACTAAATAGAGATCCCAATGTGGGTCTTGATCCCAGGCTGAAGGCAGATGCTTAACCAACTGAGCCACCCAGGTGCTCCCTGCTCCTTTTTATTATTATTCTTTTTAAGATTTTATTGTTTATCTGAGAGAGAGAAAATGAGTGGGGAGAGGGGAAGAGAGAGAGGGAGAATCTGAGTAAGAAGCCTGGTATGGGATTCCATCCCAGGACCCTGGGATCATGACCTGAGCTGAAGGCAGACGTTTAACTGACTGAACCCCTCAGGTGCCCCCCTGTTTTCATTTGCTCCCATGTATTTTTAAATTTTTCTTTAATTTCCCTATTGACCTACTCATTCTAGTAGGATGTTTTTTAACCTTCATGTATTTGTGGTCCTTCCAAATTTCTTCTTGTGGTTGACTTCAAGTTTCATAGCATTGTGGCCTGGAATTATGCATGGTATGATCTCAATCTTCTGTACCAGTTGAATCCTGATTTGTGACTCAGTATGTGGCCTATTCTGGAGAATGTTCCATGTGCACTTGAAAAGAATGCATATTCTGCTGCTCTAGGATGAAATACTGGGTATATATCTGTTAAGTACCTCTGTTCCACTGTGTCATTCAAAGCCCTTGTTTCCTTGTTGATCTTCTGCTTAGATGATCTGTCCATTGCTGTGAGTGAGATGTTGAAGTCCTGTACTATAACTGTATTATTATCAATGAGTTTCCTTAATTTTGTCATTAAATGATTTATACATTTGGCTGCTCCCAAGTTAGGGGCATAAATATTTGCACTTGTTAGATATTCTTTAGACCCTTTTATTATGATATAGTGTCCTTCTTCATCTCTTATTATATAGTCTTTGGTTTAAAACCTAATTTGATATAGGGATGGCTACTCCAGCTTACTTTTGATGTCCATTAGCATGAGATATGGTTCTCCACCTCCTCACTTTCAAATCTGGGCCTAAAATGAGTTGGGAGAAAGAGAATCTTAAGTATGTTCCAAAACCAGTATGGAGCCCAGTGCAGGGGTCGATCTCACAACCCTGAGATCATGAACTAAGCTGAAATCAAGAATTGTATACTTACCCAACTGAGCTGCCCAAGTGCCCCCCAAAATAAATATTAAGATTATTTCTATTCTAAGAGTAAGGCTCATTAGAGAAAATTCTAATTGCAGAAAACATAAGAATTGGAGAAAATCACCCATTTTACCAAAATCCAGTCTCTGTTAACATTTTTTTAAAGATTTTATTTATTTATTTTAAAGAGAGAGAGACAGCAAGAGAGGGAACACAGCAAGAGGAGTGGGAGACGGAGAAGCAGGCTTCCCTCTGAGCATGGAACCCGATGAGGGGCTTGATGCATGACTCTGGGATCATGAAGCGAGCTGAAAGAAGACTTTAATCGACTGAGCCACCCAGGTACCCTTCTGTTAATATTTCTAAGTGTGTTTCTTTTCCAGCTTTCTTCTACACATTTAAAATTTCCTTTTTTACAGTTCTGACTATTGTAGTTTTATTATAGTTCTATGTGTTGCTTTTTCTCCACTTGACATGATAAAATACAATTAGTTTCCCACTTTAAAGTCCTCACAAAGATTATTTTCAATGATTACATTACACAATTGATTTAACAAGACCCATATGGTTAAACATTTGTATTAATTTCTAATTTTTTATTATCATAAGGAACTCTGCCTTTAATACATTTATTAATGTTTTGGCAATTTGTCACAATATTTAATTTAATAGATTAAGAATTATGAATTTTTTTGACATTATTGAATTAGTTTACTGAATTTCTGCCTGGGTTGGGTCCCAGTAATCTTTGTTATAAGCACAGGCTTTAGAGTCATCTCCAAGTAGAATCCCAACTCCATGGGCTGGAGTGAGGCTCTTAGAGGTCCTCACCAATAATAAAATGTAGGGTGCCACCTACCTCCTGTCTCCTGCAAAAGGTAGCTTGAAGTAAATAAAACACCCAGCTGAAAATAGGTTGTGAAAAAGGCTAATGAATAAATGTTTCCCTGTGATGACTACTTTAATGATTTTATTTTTTGAGCATCAAATTTCACACTGCATTAATTTTTTTTCTCTTTTTTATTGCTCCCATTTTACTAGTCCCTTTGGCACATATAAGCGAACACTTGGCTCACTTATAGAGTGATGGAGTCCCAGAGAACCACCCTTTGTGCCTTTGAGAACTCAGTAAGTTCAATGGGTTTCTCTAAAACTTATCTTTAAACCAAAGATAATGATATGTATTTTATTGGTTGTTTTAGGGGTTAAAATTGTTTGCTGCTTAGCACAGTGTCTATCCTGTTAGTAAGCATTCAATAAATGATACCTGCTGTTGATATTTTTTTAAAAAGTTTTAATATAATCACTGCGTCCAATGTGGGGTTTGAACTCATGACCCCCCAAGATCAAGAGTCACATGTTCTCTCAACCAAACCAGCCAGGTGCCCCTGTTGATATTTTTAAAGAGCTATGATGGGGGAGCCTGGGTTGGCTCAGTCAGTTAGGCGTCCAACTTTGGCTTGGGTTGTGATCCCAGGGTCCTGGGATGGAACACCATATGTGGCTCCCTGCTTAGTGGGGAGTCTGCTTCTCTCCCTCTGCCCCTCCTCCTCCCTCTGTCCCTCCCCATCCCCCTTGCTCATGCTCTCTCCCTCCCTCACTCTCTTTCTCAAATAAATAAAAATCTTTAATAAAAAATCAAAATAAAAAAAATAAAGAGCCATGATGGTTTACATTCTTACGTACCCACAAAATAGGACAGTACTTACCATCACAAAAAAAATCTTTAATCTTGTAGTGGTTTTTAAAAGTGGAGTCACAGCCTTCTTTAATTTAGCTTTCTTTGCTTACTAATGAAATTGAAGCTTTTTTCCATGGGTGTGTTAATAGGTTCTGTTCTCATTTAGAATTGTAAATATGGGTTCAGGTCTCAGTTCTTCCACTCATTTACACTGTTATAAGGTCCTTGGTGGCAAGCAATGGAACACCTAGGCTCAGTGGAACTAAATAAGGACATGGATTCTCTCCCATAAGATGGAGCTCCAGCTAGAGCTCCCCCCGGGGGGCTTGCAGGATTAAAATTCAGGGGCCAGATAATGAGCACCAGAATCTACCACTTTGAGCCAGTTCTAAATTTTAAAAGTCCTTGGGAAGGACTGTAACAGGTATGGACTAACTCACAGGCTCATTTTAGACCTATTGCCATGATCATAGGAATGTCTACCTTGATGGTCAGACCTGGAGCAAGGCTCTCTCTGTCATCAGGGAGAAGGACTAGTGTGGTTAGTCCTTCTAATTCCTTCACTTGAGTGGAGAACAAGTCATTCCTCAAAGGAAATATGTGTGTATTGGCTTGGGAAGAGGGGAGGGGAAGATTGCAAGAGAAGCAACCAAGGTGCTGAGTAGACAAAAACAACAGCTGCAATCTGCAAATTGGCATGCAAGGCCATTTGTGATTTCCCCTGACATAGCTCCAGCCTCCATTTTGTTTCTGTGACTCCGTGCGTCTCATCCTGTTAGGAACACTGAACTTCTGTTGAGCTCTGCACCTCCTGGGCTGTCCCTTTGCCTGTGCCACTCCTTTTTCATCTAACCCCTCCATGTAGATAATCCCAACTCATACTTCAGCATCTACTGCAGTTGTCACCTCCTCTAGGAAGCCTACAAGGACTCCATGCTTCCCTCCAATTAGAGTTAGAATCCTGAAAGGGCTTGTGGTGCTAGGGGCTTCCCCCTAACATAACACATATCACATCGTATTGGGATACAATCCAGCTCATTTAAGCAGAAATTTATTTATTTAATACAAGGTATAAGGTAACTTACAGAATTTCAGAGAGGCAAGGGAGCCAAGCTTGGTTATTACTCAGCCTGTGAGCAAAACAATTAGGAGAAACATCCAATATCCTATAGAAGATTCACAGCTAGCCACTGCCCACCATTTAGCCCCTCCAATGCTAAGAACCAGGATTAAAGAACACTGCAACAACTGTCATAAAAGCCAAGAGCCTCCATCCCCCTTCCTACCAGATGGACCTTGTGGCCACCACATCATAGTATTAGCTTTTACCTTCTAAATCTCTGCATGGGAGAAGCCTGGTCACATAGAGAATCTAGCTGCAAGAAAAACGGGGAATTTAGTCTTTACCACAATAAACAGAGGGCTGGAGTAGTACTGAATGAGCCAATTGCTGGTATATTTCACAAAAGCTGTGTTATTTAAAGTGTACAAAGTTATGGAGTTCATACGGTCTTGGTATATAGTTTCATAGTATGTATGAAATCTTTGCTTCCAGAAATATTTTTAACTTAACATCCACTTTATCTGATATTGGTATTGTTAAGCTAGCTTTCTTTTGGGTACTAATTTCCTGACATACCTTTTTACTATCCCCTTCCTTATACTCTTTCTATGCTATTTTGTTTGAGGTATAACTTGTAAGCAGTATGGGTAACTGGATTGAAAAAAAAAATCTAACAGTCCTGTCCTTTACTATGTGAGTTTAAATATTTATTTAATATGATTACAAATCTAGTAACTTATCTCTGACATTTTATATTTTCAAATTTACAAAGGTTTTTCTTTTTTTCCCTTTTCTGTCTTTTGCATTTTCAGGTTTTTCTAATCCCTCTTCTTTTTCTTCAACAAGTTTGGAAGTTACACATTTTATTTCTAATCACTGAGGGGCTTTAACAGACTTAAGTTTATATTTTCCTAACAAGGTCAATAGTTAAACTCTATGTCTAGCCTCCTCCTGGACAAGACATTTAGAATAACATAACTTCCCTCCTGACTCACTACTCTACCCGAATGCCCGCGGTATTACTGTCAAGATTTTAGCTCAGAATGTTTTTATCTGTTCTTGGAAAGAAGTTTCTCCATGTGATCACTCATACGTCTTGATCTAGACGTTATGACAGTCATTTGATCTCTTCCTTTTTTCCAAATTCCTCCCGGCCCCACAGCCTTTCACCTCCTTTCCTGCCTCCCCACACTGCTTGCAAAGTCGCACAGCTCCCTCACTCCTCCCCCTACCACTGCACCATTCTGCAAACCCTCCAACAGGGAGAGGCAATCAGGTGTGCATACGCCGAAGAACACGTTCCCTGAGTGTGAAGAACACGAAACCACTGCATTTTCTCCAGCTTCCCTGACTACGTCTACGCTTCTCTTTTTCAGCTTGTGACCCCGCCTCCTACTTCAGGGAATATAGAAGCCATCAAAAATGTTCACTTCCTCACCAATAAATTCATCTGTATCCCCACCCACATTTCCCTCTCAGCCTCACATGAAACAATCATCTTCTGCCCCTAGGCCAGCTTTCAGATGTAGTCCCTCAATTCCTACTCCTGCATTTTTAATTCTCCCTCATTAATCCCTCATTGTGCCACCAGACAGTACTAGCTCAATCAACCTTGCTTCTAATGAACATTTAATACATATTTATAGAGCACATAAATGAATAAATTGGTCAAGAGGGTATTTACAAAATGGCCATAACAGCTGTCTTTCATCTGAGACATTGTTAAGAAGCTCAAGATACTGGACACACTCAGAAGAGTAACTTTCCACAAATATTTGAAGATCACATCATGAATTCATACAACAAATATCTGAGTTCCTACAATTGCCCTATCATAGGCACTGGGGATAGAGAGCAAATAAACAATCAAGGACCCCACCCTCATGCAGCTGACGTTCTGGAGGAGGAAAGCAGGACATGAGTAAGTAATCAAATGAAATCATTTCAAATGGTGGTTAGGGGCTATGAAGAAAATAAAATGGAGTCATGGATAAGGAGTGGCATGTTGAGGAAAAAATGAGAAAGTAGATGTGGCAAAAGCCTAAACAACAGGGGGAAGGAAGGATGAGGTGAGGGAAGGAGCGCAGGAGCCAGACCATGACATCACATGTGGATTTCATTGTTACTGTCCTGGCATGCCACTGACTTTTTAAAACTGAAATAAAATAACATTGTAAGACCTATAGAAAGTGTACAACTTAATGATGCTGCACACACACACCCCTCGTGAAACAACCACCCGCTTTGAGATACAGAGCATTTCCAAACCTCCGAAGTTTCCCCATGCCACTTCTCAGTCTAACCATCTCTCAGCTCCAGTTGCTAGCAAAGTCCCCTTAGTCTCTAGCTGGCCTTCTATCACTGCAGAGTTGTTTTTCTTACTCTTGAACATCTTCTTCTTCTTCTTTTTTTTTTTTTTAAATAAGGATCTTCGAATTTTTTTTTTCAAGATTTTATTTATTTGACAGAGAGAGATCACAAGTGGTCAGAGAGGCAGGCAGAGAGAGAGAGAGAGAGGAGGAAGCAGGCTCCCTGCAGAGCAGAGAACCTGAGGCGGGACTTGATCCCAGGACCCTGAGATCATGACCTGAGCCGAAGGCAGAGGCTTAACCACTGAGCCACCCAGGTGCCCCCCATCTTCTTCTTTTTTAAAGATTTTATTTATCTGTTTGACAGAGTGAGAGCACAAGCAGGGGGAGCTGCAAGCAGAGGGAGAACGGACTCTCCGCTGAGCAGGGAGCCTGATGCGGGGCTCATCCCAGGACCCTGGGATCATGACCTGAGCTGAAGGCAGCTGGTTAACTGACTGAGCCACCCAGGTGTCCCACTCTTGAACTTTTTCTAAATAGAATCCTACAGTCCAAACTTGGGTTTGTCTTCATTTGCTTTATCTGAGACATGCATCTATGTTGTTGCATGAGCTGGTAGCTCCCTCAATTTCTTTATTACTTGTATTCTGTTATATAAATACATCGTTTATCTACTGTACTACTGATGGCTGTTTAGTCTGTTGCCGATTTTTGTTTCTTATCAGTAAAACTGTTATAAATATCCTCAGACATCTTTGAGTGGACACAAACACTCATTCTGCACACACGCTTAGGAGCAGAATCGCTAGGTCACACAGGAAGCCTATGTTCAGCTTTATTATCATCAAACAACCTCGCAGGCTCAGCATACATTCCCTCCCACTAGCAGTATATGAGAGTTCTAGTTCCTCTACGTCCTCAGCAATATGGGATATTGTCAGACTTTTTAATTTTCAAAAATGTTAGCTATTCTGGCAGGTGTATAGTCATATCTCATTGTAGCTTTACTTCTACTTTCCCTGAAGATTAATGACGTTGAACACCTTTTCATATTCCAATGATATATTTAGATTTTGACTTTTGATAGGTTTTTAGGCAGATTGACCTGTATTTTCAAAAGATCTCTTTGGTCCTTCTGTGGAGGAGCAACTGTGGGGAGCAGAGCGGAGGCAGAGGGAACATTTTATTTTTTATTTTTTTTTTTAAAGATTTTATTTATTTATTTGTCAGAGAGAGAGAGAGGGAGAGAGAGCACAGGCAGACAGAATGGCAGGCAGAGGCAGAGGGAGAAGCAGGCTCCCTGCTGAGCAAGGAGCCCGATGTGGGACTCGATCCCAGGACACTGGGACCATGACCCGAGCCGAAGGCAGCTGCTTAACCAACTGAGCCACCCAGGCGTCCCAGAGGGAACATTTTAGAAGACTAACACAGTGGTCCAGGCAGGAGCTGGAGGTAGATTGAATGAGTAGTGGCAAAGGAGTCAGAAGGAAGCAAAGAGATTCCGGATAAACCGTGCAGGAAGCCTACCAACTGTACACATGGATCGGATATGGGAGAGAAAAGGAGGAATCAAAGATGATTTGAACAACGGAGTGGATGCTGGTACATCTCCTGCAGTGTCAAAATTTGGGTGAGGAGTTTGGGTAGGAAAGTTATAGGAGATGAAAGGAGAGAGACTGAATCACACTGTGGCAAATATCGACCCGCTCCCTCCCTGCCTACCCCCCCCAACTCCTGCCCTGGCTCTGCAAAAACAAAAACAAAAACAAAAACAAAAACAAAAAATACCCAACCCTAAAGCAAACAAATTCCAGTCACAAACTGCTCAAAGAAACATTCTGGGCACTGAGAGAGCTGTGGTGGACTTTGATTTGCTTCCTTGCCTTGCAAATGAGCTCTGTAGCGCTGTGCCACGTGCGTTTGCCAGCAAAGCTTATATAACTTCATTTATCACTAATGTTATTGGGGTTTTTTTTTTCCTTCCAAGAAAAAGTATTTCTCTACCAGATGAAATTAAAAAAAAAAAAAAATCCAGAAATTTAAAATTAAATTAGTTTGGAAATTACTGGCATTTTTCTTCTTGTGTAAGGTCACTCTGCCCTTGCAGGTCAGTGCTGGGGAAGTGACACATTTCTTTCTCTGTCCCACACTTCTGCTTATTTTCATGCCATAAAAAGCAAATCCCTAACATATCAAATGTTCAGTGCCTGTGGTGACTGTTTTTCTCCTCATTTAAACCTTTAATTTTAAGTTTTATTATGTAAAAGGTAGAATGCCAGGCCACTGGTTTACCAGGCCGTTTCTATGTGGAAAACAAAATTCTGTACTTGCAGAAATAATAAGCTGACTCTTCCCATCTCCACGCTGTCAGTCTGCCTGCTGCTGGGATGTGTGTAGGGCTTTTCAGTCCTTAAATATGTGGCAATACTGCATGAAAGCAGGACCTCACAGGTGATAATAGCTTACTATAGATAGTCCCTGTGCTAAACACCAGTCCTATGAGGTATACGCTATTATCTCCATTTTACACATGAGAAAACTAACTTCAGCACCTTGCCTGGGATCATTCGGTTTGGTAAGCGATGGGGCCAAGACCAGAACCCATGTTTATACGAGTTGAAAACTGAAGTTTTGAATGGCTCCCAAGCTAAGGCAGTGTAGAATGGAAATTAAAGTGTGCAGATGTGGGGCGCCTGGGTGGCTCAGATGGTTAAGCAGCTGCCCTCTGCTCAGGTCATGATCCCAGGGTCCTCAGATTGAGCCCTGTGTCAGGCTCCCTGCTCAGTGCAGAGCCTGCTTCTCTCTCTCCTCTGCCATTCTCTCTGCTTGTGCTCTCTGGCTCTATCTGTGAAGAAATAAATAAAATATTTAAAAAATAATAATAAAAAAAATTAAGTGTTCAGATGCCAGAGCCACCCTCCTGGGTTCATATCACAGCCCTCCATTTACTGGCTGTATGGACTAGGCAGTCCCTTGTCTGATGGGAGACCATCATGGTACCTACCTCATTGGCCAGTGTAAGAATTAAATAGTTAATATATATAGAGCACTTAGAACTGTGCCTGGTTTATGCTATGAGAGGGTTAGGTATTACTTTTTTTAAAAATAATAGCTTTATTAAGATACATATTGCATACTATACAATTCAAACATTTAAAGTGTACAATCCAGTAGTTTTTAGTATATTCAGAAAATTGTACAACCATCACCACAATTCAATTTGAGAACATCTCATCACCCCAAAAAGAACACACCAGGAACCATTAGCAATCACTTGCCATTCCCATCCCACCTCCAGCCCTAGGCAACCACTAGCCTACCTTCCATCTTTATAGATTTATACATCTATAAGAATCTATTGAATCTCTATTGCCCATCCTGGGCATGTAAATGGACTCATACAAATACATGACCGTTTGTTTCTGGCCTCTCTCAGCAGGTTTCAGATTTCATACATGTTGCAGCATGTATCAATACTTCATTTCTTTTCATCACCAAATAATATTGCGTTGTAGAGATAGGCCACATTTTATTTAGCCGTTCATCAATTGATGGACATTTGGGCTGTTTCCACTTTTCGGCTATCGTGAATCGTGATGCTATGAATATGTGGGTACAAATTTTTGTGCAGACATATGTTTTCCCGTCCTTTGGGTATAGAAGGAGGAGTGAGATTGCAGCTGGTACTTGGCACAGCCTCTCTATTTATTTCTGAGTATTCAGATACACAATTCTCACAGATAAACATATACCTTAGCATTTTTGTTGTACGTAACTTAATCAGTACCCTACCTATGTTACACTACAATGAAGAGACTGAGATTTTTGAGAGATTTGCCTTACTGTTTCTTGGTCTGTGGCTTTGCTCATGCTATATCCAATTTTTTTGGAGGGGGGGGGGACATGCCCTCCATTCTGTCCCTTATCAATCCTTTGGGTTTGAACTAAGGCTCTACCTCTTGCCTGGAAGGACTGCTTGGACTCCGTGGCTGGGCCACATGCTTTGCTCTGTGCTCCCATAACATCCTGAGCATTGCTTTACTATCACCTTTGTCACATTCTACTATATTTATAACGACAGGACTCTAGGGGAGGGGTACTGTCCTCTTCCTCTCTTCCATGCCACACAAGGCCTGGTAAGGAAGTGGTGGCTGAATCAATGTTGATGGAAATTAAGAAAGAAGGGCCCAGATACATGCTAGAAAGTTGTCGATCAAACTGGTAAAATCTCGTTTGTCACATCATGCAGTTTGAATTGACAAAATAGGGGCACCTGGGTGGCTCAGTGGGTTAAAGCCGCTGCCTTCGGCTCGGGTCATGATCCCGGGGTCCTGGGATCGCACCCCGCATTGGGCTCTCTACTCAGCAGGGAGCCTGCTTCCCCCTCTCTCTCTGCCTGCCTCTCTGCCTACTTGTGATCTGTGTCTGTCAAATAAATAAATAAAATCTTTGAATTGACAAAATAGAAAAACCAGGGAGTATTATTCAGATTGGAAAAAGAGTCTTCATTTTATTAAATCACTTAACACAACCTTATAATTAGTGAGTTCCCTGGGAGAGTGAGGCTCAAAAGGTAGTCTGTCTGCCACAGAAATACCCAGGATGCTCTTAGTGATACACAAGGGGCATTTTTAGCTTAATGGTTAATTATTTCAAAATATATTAAAAATAAATATAACTAGAATATCAAATTCATTATATCATTATTTTGAAACAGGCTAAAATCCTTTTTTAAAATGAAGTCTAGTCAAACTATTAAGTAAATAACGGTGCAGATAGAACAAATATTATATAGATGGTACAAAAGAGTTCAGGTTTCAGAATGCTATTTAAGGACATTTAAAATATGAAAAATTTGGGGGCGCCTGGGTGGCTTAGATGGTTAAACATCTGCCTTCTGCTCAGGTCATGATCCGAGGGCCCTGGGATTGAGCCCTGCATCGGCTCCCTGCTCGGTGGGGAGCCTGCCTCTCCTTCTCCTTCTACTGCTCCCCCTGCTTGTGCTCTCTTGCTTGCTCTGTCAAATAAATAAATAAAATCTTAAAAAATAAAATAAAATTCGAAAAGCTTGAAATACAAAGTACATTTTATGAAGTTGTGCTTTCTTCAGCTTGACTGCGCACACAGATCACTTGTGATCTGTCAAATATATATGAATGTTTGTGTCATTTCTCCCTGCCCCCCCCCCGCCCCACCACCAACTCCTATGTTGAAATGGAATCCCCAGTGTGATAGTGTTTGGAGGTGAGGACTTTGAGAGGTGCTTAGGTTGTGAGGGTGGAGCCTCATGAATGGGATTAGTGCTCTTATAAGAAGAGGCCAGAGAGTAAGCTTGTGCTCTTTCTACCAAGTGAGGACACGGCAAGAAGACAGCCCTATAAACCCTCACCAAGAGCATGACCAAGCTGGCATCATATCTCAAGCTTCCAGACTTCAGAGCTGTGAGAAACACGTATTTGTTGTTTAAAACCATGCAGTCTGTGGTAATTTGTTACAGCATTCCTAATTGGACTAAGCCGGAAGCTGTACAGTAACATCTGAGAGCCTGCATTTTTAAAAAAATTTATTTGAGAGAGAAAGAGAGAGAGAGAGAGAGATAAAAAGAGAAGGGAGGAGAGGGAGAAGCAGACTTCCTGCTGAGCAGAGAGCCCGGTGTGGGGTTCAGTCCCAGGACCCCAGGATCATGATCTGAGCCAAAGGCAGATGCTTAACCCACTGAGCCACCCAGGCGTCCAGGAGACCCTGCATTTTTACAGAGCACCCAGAGGACACTGACGCTGCTGGCGCCAGATGACACTCAGAGCAGCAGGGTTATAAAGCAGAAATGAAAATATAAAGTAGTAGTGATAATACTACCTACTACCTTTTCAGTTCTATGCACTGGGGACTCTTGTAGGTACTTTTTAGATGTTAAATTTATCAATGGTCACAAAAATCCTGTAAGGTAGCTACTAGGATCTCCACTTTCCAAATGAAAATGTAAAAATCAGAATTGGTTCAACTTTCAGTCACAATTTTTTTCCCCACAAAATATATTGTGGGATATCATTGTCCTTATTTTCATCATTGCTATAAAACAAGATCAATCAAGATAGAGGGACCTAAATAAACCATTGCTCAGCTTTGGCCAGTGCTCTCAGGGTCTCAGTGCTCATTCTATTCACATGTCCTCTCTATGGCCTCATTGTGAGTCAGAAAGTAATCTGGTCCAGGGATCAAAGCCTGAAACGTTTTCCCATTTCCTTCCCCACATTCAAAACAAAACAGCTCTGGGCAAGGGATGCACTTCCGTCCCCTGGTTATTTGATGAAGACCAAAAAAACAAAACAAAACAACAAACATAACAAACAAACAAACCCCACCCTACTGAAACACAATTTGGAATAAAAAAAGCATTCTTAAAACAAATATCAATTACCTATGGTAAAAGAAAGGCACACATATACATACGCATGCTAATGTGTACAATGGTTTCAGCTGACTTCAGGGGTTATGTTCTCCCAAGTTAAAATTACTAATTTATTCCCAGAGAAGTAATCCGTGAGATAAATTCATATCTATCTATCTGGCATAAAGATTTCAAAGCTCAATCTGGCTTGGCTTTTCTGTTGTTGTCTAATTTGGAAATGCCCATGTAAAAGCAGATACCTGACTTCTCTTGAGAAATGGGAAGACTTCCAACACTGGACCTAGATTTTTGCATTCGATTCAGCTGCTTGTAATGGAGGAGTGACTGTCCCTTTTGACTGTCTCAGCAAGTTTCACTCATGTCCATTACCTGTCTGGCCCTATAGGCTTTTGAGTTTGGAATTCCTGGTTCACAAGCAGGGTTTATAAACAGCTAACATTTGCTCATCATTATCCTGGGGGA
This sequence comes from Enhydra lutris kenyoni, assembly GCF_002288905.1. Classification (NCBI taxonomy): domain Eukaryota; kingdom Metazoa; phylum Chordata; class Mammalia; order Carnivora; family Mustelidae; genus Enhydra; species Enhydra lutris. Next base: position 32,857,068 of record NW_019154086.1, on the reverse strand, counting down.
AAATCTGGCCAAGTACGTTGGAACACTGAAAAACAGTTTCCTTTTAACAAAGTGAAAGCAGCTGGTTCACACAAGAATTATTCATTGAGTTTGTGGAAGCCAGTGTGCCCTGATTCAAACACTATATTACTCAGCTATGCAAGTGACAAATCTCCCATGTTCCCCGCACTCCCCCCCTCCATGGCACAGCTGGTTGTCAGTTGGTATACTCTTGGCTCATTTTCTCTGAAGCTCATTTTAAGCACTAGAAATTACTCTGGAAGGGGCCCAATAATGTTTCCATCTAGTCCGCTGGTTAGTAGGAGGTGAACTTACTGAGGGCTAGAAGAGTCCATAGAATGAAGGGAGATTTTCATGTATGGTGGGGGGAGATGATACCCAGAGAATTGAATTACTCTCTTTAAAAAAGTAAGAACTTTTGAATTTACTTCTTCACTTTTCAACTTGCTCGATTTAGAGGATGGAGAACATTGCAGTCATCTGGCTTATTATTCATTCAGTAAATACTTATTAAGCACCAACTTTGCTGCCACACACTGCTCAACCATGGACACAAGGGTGAATGAGACTGGGTCCTTTGCTTTGGAAAAGCTTAGCCTGGAGGTAGTTATCCAAATATTTATACCCTGATAGTGACTTGAGAAGTGACTGGGGCTATCTTACAGGTGGAGCAAAAACCTGTCTGTCAGGATCCCCAGAGATCCCACAATATTCCCATCTGTTTGCTTCCCAACAGCCACAGGTATATTTGTCTTGATTTTCCAAAGGTCTTCCAATCCCTCACCCCTAAGACACCTCCAACCAACATAGATAACCTTGGCAAGAGAGAGGCCTCAAAAACCTCCAGGGCAGGGGAAAAGCCAAGGCAAAGCACGGGGGGGTGGGGGGGGTGGACCGCAGAGGAGTGACCCTCTACTCAGGTACTGCCAACTGTTGGGAGCCAGAAACACTTGCCCCAGTGCTGCCAGAATGTCTGGGTTTGTGAGAGAAGCCAGAGACTGGAATTTATTTAGGGTAACATCTTTTTGAGAGTTAGGGTTTGAATTTATTTTTAATCCCAGTTTTAATCATCAACAATGGGGTCGCAGGCAGGTTTCCATCAGGCTGTCCCCAGACTGTGATCTTTGATTCCAGGAGACCGCATGCTCCACCCCCCCCATTGTATTTAACAGGGAATCTTTTTTTTTTTTTAAGATTTTATTTATTTATTTGTTAGAGAGAGAGAAAGAGAGAGCATGAGCACAGGCAGACAGAGTGGTAGGCAGAGGCAGAGGGAGATGCACGCTCCCCGCCGAGCAAGGAGCCCGATGTGGGACTCGATCCCAGGACGCTGGGATCATGACCTGAGCCGAAGGCAGCCGCTTAACCAACTGAGCCACCCAGGCGTCCCTTAACAGGGAATCTTAACCAAAAACTCGCACCCTGGAATCTGCCTTTTCCAGGAAGTCCTGTTGGGCCTCCCATGTTTTTGAAAATCCAATGCAGGGAAATATTCAGACTTCCTGGATCTTTCTCTTTTTCAATATTTCTCTTTCTCTGCTATTTTATTTATAATACTTTTTTTCATTAAAGAGTGGATCTCAAAAACATTTTTTGATCAATATAAGTTCTTTTTTAAGAGTAATCTTTGTAAGATATTCACAACAACATAATTTGGCTCTTCTGACAATAAGACTTAACTTTTCATATTCACACCATTCTGACTTGGAATAAAAATCTTCTCCTGGCACTTGTCCCTTACTTTTGGACTGGTCTTGAGCTAAAAAGCCCACGAGTGCCTTATCTTTCAATGCTTACAAAGACTTCATTCTCTACCATTCACAGGTGTTCTATTTGCCCTGCCTCCATCGTATAAGCTAATTACATGAAAGATTTTGTTTTGATTTTCCATCTCCCTGTTCTCTGAGCTGCTTTCCTTTTATCCAACTGCTGTTAAAGAGAAAACAGGATAGAATTGAGCGTGTAAAACCTCCCTGGCTTTGTTTTTATTCAGGGAAGATATTTTCAATCTTTAATTACTTTACTGCAGTTTCTCACCTTATTAGGACTTAATTTATGCACAATAAGTAGAATTAATTTTAATTAGCAACCTGGATTGTGGATTTTCCTCAGCAACATCCCAGAAAAGACTTCAGCTCGAAGCATACTTCACATTCCCTGCTCTTCTAGAACTGTGTCGTAAAAAACAAAAACAGAACAGATACATAAACCAGTGTCCCTAACACAATATGTTTATTTTAAACATTTTAATCACCTTGGAATATTTATTCATAACATTTTAATTACTTTGGGATGCTTTGACAAATCTTTGGTCTTTTTTTTTTTTTTTTTTTTAATCTCTTAATAGTTGGCACCAAAAGAACATGTGTGTGTGTAGCCAACACTGAATCTTCTCTGGAAATACCTGTCCCTCAGGTATTTAAAAATGTTAATTTCATCATCATGACTTCAAACTGAGGCCTTAGTAGTTAGTAAGGCCTAAATGTGATCTAATTTTCTAAGAATGAGGAAAGTGACTACAGAACCCAAGACAGTAACAGCTGGCATTTTTAATATTTTTTAATTGCTTGCTACATGCCAGCATTGTTCAAATCACTCTGCCTCAGTCAGCTTACTGAACTCCTATTATCATCCCCGTCTTCTAGGTGGTAGAGCTGAGGCCCGGAGAGGCAGTGCAACTCGCCCAAAGTCACAGAGGTAGGAGCAGAGCACATATTTGAACCCACACCCTCTGGCCCAGGAGCTTGCAGGGTTAACCACTTGCCTGCCCTGCCTCCTGGGCACGAGCAGAAACAGAGCAGAGATATGGTTAAAGTTGATGGTTTTCCCCTTATACGTTTGCCTTGGGTAGATTTAGTTTTTCCATTTTTCCCAAATTCCTCGTTCGTAAATTCCAATAGATTTACCAGTATATTGTGGCAACTCATTATTTAAATGTATTCATAGTTCCTTGGAACTTGGAAGAAAGGCTACATAAATATTAGAGAATGATTTAAAAAATACATGAAATTTATTCACCTGAATATATGATGGTCAAATTTCTTACTATAAAGGAATGGGTGCTGACTTTTGAACCAAGTCCTGAGGCCGTGGCTGGTCTGGGTCGCTCCACATCACCTAACAGCTCATTGGCTGAGGCTCCAGAGCTAACCGGTCAGATTCTACATCAGGAGCGAGTCCCCCTGGGGCCTCAAGAAATGGCATCCCCAGGGGTGCCGTGGCGAGGCCTCCATGGGCCTTCTTCCTCAAACCTTCTATCCTAAGTGCCATGAGAGGAATTTGAAGAAGCAGCAGGAGAATGGATAAATCGTGATACATTCGTACCATGGAATACCACTCAGCAAGGGAAAAAATGAATTAAATGTACGTACAACATGGATGAATTTCACAAGCATTTGTGTTGAAAGAAGACAGCCATAAACTAATAGATACTATAGAATCTGGTTCATGTGAAGTTGAAGAACAGGCCAAACCTGGGGTGAGGAAAATGCTTTACTTCTTGTTCTAGGTGTGGTTATATACAGATATATACATGTCTACAGATCACAGGGTTGTACGCTTACGATCAGTTCACTTGATGCATTTTATCCCTTAGTAAAAAATGACAAGTACTTACATAGAAGACTGCGGAGCTGCAAATGCATGGTGGCATCTGCAGCTGGGGCTGAAGGCAGGGGCCAGCTTACAGCAGGGCTTGCACGTCAAGCTAAGGGCCTGCCCTTTATTCAGTAAGCCCCGGGCCTCTTGAAGAAGTGACGTGATCAGTTTGGAGTGTTGAAAGCCCAGTCAGCATCATTCTGCGTAGAGAGAGAGCCGGAGTGGGGCAAAACAGAGAGCAGGGAGATAAGATCACCTTAAATAGCTCTCATCTGAGAAAACTCTAATTCTCTATCAACTTGGTGAGTGCACATTGTCTGCAAATAGAAAGCATTCAACTCCAACTCAGAGCTGGGGAAGGAGGTGGGAGCTCTGGGATCCACCCAGCTGCACCAGGCATGCAGACAATTTAAAAATGGCTTTTCTGTGGCGGCTGCAGCATCGTGGGGTCCCCAGGGCAGGGCTTCCTGGCTCACTGCCCTTTCTCAGCCTCTCCTACTTCCCCATCCCCAGCTCCTGTCTGGGTCACAATTTTCTTCTCTTAACAGCATTTGCATAAAGGAGGAGGAGGTGGTCACTGCTGCCCACACTGACCTAAATAAAATGCAGGAGTCACAGGGTCATTTCCATGGGGAGTGTGTATAATTTGCACATTCTCACTCAGGCATGCTGTCAAAATTCAAGGAATTTTCTATATTAAAACTAAATATTGCCAACAAAGATCAACATTTTAAAAATACTGAATTGAACATAGATGTTTTGTAGTGTGTCCATCTCATAACTGCAAGTCCTTTAAGTTTTCACATTTCTTTTGAGCTGTTTCCACTTACTCAATAAACATTTTTAATTAAAAAACTCTTTAAAGAATATCTGTTTATATGCTTTAAATACATATACACAGGATAATGTTCGGTCAGTAGTCTGGGTTCTTTACTGATGTAAGCTTGTTCAGGTATAGTTCTGAATTTTTTATCACACACACTAAAGTCGCCACTTATAGGCCATCAAATAAATAAGACATTTGGATTTAAAACAAATGCATTTCAACAACATAGTATTTTGATTTAAAAATGAGTTTGCATGTGTGTGCGCACATGTGTGTGACATACAAGTACTTAGTTTACAAATGAATTACTCAAAACTTTAGGTACTCTGAAGACCTTTAGCTGTTCGGGCACTATAATTGCTGATCCAAAATTTGTACAGCTGGAGGAAAAGCTTAAGATAGGTCAATGGAGCCCACCTGCTTTGCAAATGGAGACAGCAGCTCCACCAAAGGAACTTGTCCAAGATCACCCTGTTAACAGAGTTTTCTTTTCCCCCAGAAGGTTTGTTACTTTGCTTTTTTTCACTTTCAAACGAGTTATTTTTTTAAAATATTCTAAGTCAGGGGCGCCTGGGTGGCTCAGTGGTTAAGCCTCTGCCTTCAGCTCAGGTCATGATCTCAGGGTCCTGGGATCAAGTCCCACATCGGGCTCTCTGCTCAGTGGAGAACCTGCTTCCTCCTCTCTCTCTCTCTGCCTACTTGTGATCTCTGTCAAATAAATAAATAAAATCTTCTTAAAAAAAAATATTCTAAGTCAAAATTCACCCTGGTAATTTGAAGAGAGGAGGAAAAGGATGCTGAAAAATAACTGGGGTCCCTGGGTAGCTCAGGTCATGATCTCAGGGTCATGAGATGGAGCCCAGCGTGGGCTCTATGCTCAGTGAGGAGTCTGCTTGAGATTCTCTCCCTCTGCCCTTCCTTCCTCTATGCTCTCTCTCTCTCTCTCTCTCAAATAAATAAATCTGAAAGAAAGAAAGAAAAAGACGACATACATATAAATAAGAAAATGACTTATCTGTGGTGGGATTAACCCAACTGCGAGCTGGAAAAGACAGGACAACAGGGAAATGAGGTATGAGATTGATCCCATCTCCGAGAAGAAGAAATGAAACACCAGTGGGGTGTGGTCAATTTTGTGCACTAGACACCAGCTGATGCTGTTAATCTAGGATGACTTGGTCACTGTCAGGATAGATGGGAGTGGGAGATAGGTTAGAATTTAGATCTATGGCAAAATTTTTAGAAGCCAGGATTAATGGGAAAAAAAATTCATGATAAACAATAAAAATTGAAATACAGACAGGATTTGATGTTGCATTTGCATAATCCCGTCTCACTTTTTTCCCCCCTAATCCTTGCCCTGGTTCCAATAAAACTCTGTTTACAAAAATAGGTGGGGTGCCTTTGTGGCTAAGTTGGTTAAGCGTCTGACTCTTGATTTTGGCTGAGGTCATGATCTCAGCGTTGTGAGATTGAGCCCAGTGTCGGGCTCCTCACTCAGTGGGGTTTCTGCTTCCCTCCCTCTCCCTCTGCCCCTCCCCCTGCTCTCTCTCAAATAAATAAATAAATTAAAAAAAAAATAGGCAGCTGGCCTGTGAGCCATGGTTTGTCAATTTGGTTTTTAAAACATTGTATTAAAATATGATTTGCCCTTAAAACAAGACAAAACTAGAGAGGGAGACAAGGCATAAGAGACTCTTAATCCTAGGAAACAAACTGAGGGTTGCTGAATGGGGTAACTGGGTGATGAACATTAAGGTGGGCATGTGACATCATGAGCACTGGGTATTATAGAAGACTGATGAACCACAGGCCTGTACCTCTGAAATTAATAATACATTATATGCTAATTATTTTGATTTAAATAAAAAATGTTTTTAAAAATGGGAAAATTCAAAAAATATATATATCCTCTACCTTGATTGCTAATTTTTTTGCCATCCCCGTAAAGTTGTGTCCAAGGTAAGTACCTCACTCCTTTTACTTTAGTCCTGGCCCTGAGGTGGACCTGGCAACAGTGCACAGTGGCTTAGCTAGATGGTGAGGCAGCTTGAGTATAAAACAAAATGACGTTATGCGTGCATTTATTCATGTAATTACTTTTTCTTATAGCCACCTTAGATCCCAGTCAGTACATTTTTATGAGTGAGAGTCAACAGAGAAATTACAGTACCTCCCAGGCCCGGTAGAGTGGGCCAAGATGCAAGAAACTTCCCTATCAAAAGCTCCCTGAGCCGATCAGGAGCAAAGCAATGACACGAAGAGATCCAGAGCTGAAACTAGTGTTTTAACAATGTCCTCATTACTTCAGTGTCTAGCATCCTGTAATCTCACGTTTATACCTCTCCAAGATTCATGTGAGAGCTTCTTTGGTTGGTTTTAAGCATACATTATGGTTCAAAAAGCAACTCAGGGGTCCAGAGAAAACCACAGTCGGAGATTGAAGTCGGAATTTTTTCAGGATGTGAGTGGTGATTTGTCTCCGTCTTACGACTGTTATACACTCATTTCCTAAATAACCTCCAGCCTGAAAGAACACATCTGAAATGTTACACTTCCTGCAAGAATGTACAGTACAATGATTCCCTGTTCCAGGACATTATATGCTTTAGTGAGTCTTTAACAGACTTTGGATATTTTGTTTTCCTACTAAGGTGTTAACTGAACTCATAATTGCATTTAGGGTCAGCATGGCTTCCTTCTAACTGATTTAGTACATACTTAGAGATTTCCTGATGTCCAGATCTAAGAACATCATCACCCATGGAGTCGCTGTGAAGGCAGTCCTAGCTGTCTTTAAAATCTGCAAACAGTTCTCAGAATGGCTAACATGGTGTTTGTGCTCATTCACCACCCCCCAAATCAAACCATTAATCTGGCTGTGCTGGAACTTTCTGGGCTCATCTGTACATCCATTTATTTTGGGACAAGTTCATTTCTTGCTATGAGAAATTTTAGCCTTTTATATTATATAGCTTTTCGACTTCATTGCTGCCAACAGAGATAATTGTATCCAGGAAAGGGTTTTTCCTTCTCTCTCTCTCTCTCTCTCTCAATTGTTTTCTTTTTTACAGTTTTTTATTTTTGTCATTGTTGATTCCTGAAGAGATGGTGAGGTTTCTTTTGCTTTCTATCTTACCAGCTAAACTATTTGGTGTATCATAAATAAATAAAACATAGCACATTAGTCATTCATCAAGGAAGAGAAAGTTAAGTCATAATAAATCTCCTGGAGCCAAAAAGCACCCCTCTGTCTTTTCTCTTTGAGGGTGTTTGGGATATAAAATTAGAACAAACCTGAGGACACATTGGTATACATCTATGTGTTTCGGTTGCCAAGTACAAGAGGTGAAGTCAGTCTCCGATAAATATCTTAGGAGGTACACACTTGTACTGGACAACCCAAAAATGACTGCCCTGTACTGGAAAGAACACAGTGCTCCCTCCAGTAATTTAGAGGCTGCTTTCTCTGTTTGTGACGGCCTGTACTTGCTGAGTAGCTCAGTTGGCTGGAGCATTAAGTACCAACGGCTCCACAGGAGAGAACAAGCCCAGATTGCTCCAGGGCCGCTGAGCTGGGAAATGCTCAGCATGGGCTGTAGAGGAAGGAGTCCAGAGGTGAGCCCTGAAGACCCATCTTGTGGTGGGATGGGGACAACAGAGAGCCATCTGGCTCGTGGGGCCTCCCTGAAGGTAGGGGACCCCAGGACTACTTCCATTTTTTTTTTTTTTAATGGTCCTGAGGTAGTAGAACATAAATGCTAGAAAAGGTATTAAAATTGTAGTGTATTTTAAGTTTTTCCAACATTTAAAATTACAAATGGAGCTTTTTCTGCCGTTGGTGTATTTGTGTGGTTATTTTATCTCACTGGAGATTATGTCCAAAATCCATATTTGAGGCCCTCAGTGAATGCAGGCCTCAGCCAAATGCCTTCCTGGGATGCCACTGCCCCATAGTTCACACTCAACCTGGACAAGACAGCTCAGGAGGCAAGGCCCATGTTGTCCTTAGAGCTTCTTTTTTTACCCTATGCCCTCCCTGTGTGGGCTGAGCCCGCAGTAGGCCCTTGACAAGTGTAAGTTGAATAAAGCAATTAGGTGTTCTTTAAACATAACCAAGAACTTTACCACCTCATTTGTTTTTTGATATGTCCCCGACTTGACTCCCCCCAACCATGCATTCTACCTACCTTTGAAGTTCTAGCCAAGCACCATGCTTTTATGAAGTCTATCTGTTCAAATTATTGTACCCAATTACCTCTACATGCTCAGGTGTCCTCTTGCACTTAGTCAGAACCATTTATAGTAGTCTGACACTCCCACACCTCTGACCCCCACTTCTGTCTCAGCCTGGAAGATTCAAGCTCTTTGCAGTCAGGAACCATGTCTTAGTCTTCTTTTGTACCTATAGTGTAAGGCCTAAATTCCATGTACTACCTGGACATCTCTGAGCCTCATGGGGCCCCAAAGGCCTAACCATGAGTACTCCTGCTTTTACCAGGTATGTCCTCCATGAGGTAGGAAAGGCTCCCCACGTGGCTGGGTTCTCCTAATAGCTGGACCAGCTACACTCTACCTGGACCTCAACCAAATGTATCTTACTTTCCTGTCAGCCTGTAAAATTATTCAAGCAAGCCAATCACATTCTCTCATGGGAAACAGGAAGCACCCCACCTTCTTCTTATTACAAAGCCAGCCTCCCACAGCACCTGCTGGTTCACTCAACTCCCAAGTACAATCCCCTTGTGACCTTGCATAGTGTATGATGTCCTTCTATAGGCCGTGAGTATACATGACTGATAACTGCTGTCAGTCTCCTCTAATCCTGCATCAGGTGTGGTACGTTTGGCCATCTTGGACTATTTAGGGTGGGGAATCCCTCCTTCAACAATGAGGTTATTAGGAAGTGATCAGAACAGTATCCTACATGGAGGGATACATTTATGTTGATTCTATATTCTTCCTTCTGTGAAGGTAATAGACCCCAGTAGGAGATTGAAAATTAAATAAATATTTGCTGTGGATGACAATAGATTTATTTTCCTACAAAGAATCTATTTGAGTCATATATCAATGGGCTTCCACTCACATAGCTATATTTCAGGCAATCTTTTTTTTTTTTTTTTTTTTTAAACTACTCACCATGCTGTTGAGCAATAAAAGTAAAGTTGCCTCAGGGCAAATCTGTACTTAATTTCTATACTACTGATCTGGCATTTACATTGCAATTCCTAATTGCTAATAGAAATAAATTGTAGCACTGTCCACTTATGAAAACAAGATGCTGTTATCAGTCAATATAATCCAGAGACTGAACTAACTGGAAGCATATGAGAACTCAGACTTTTCCCACACAAGAATTTACTTAATCTGTTTCATTGCCTCCATTTATCTCATTTTTTTTGCAAGGAAAAACGGCAACACTGAAGGCACTAAAAATCAAATAGAATCTTCCTGGAGTCTATGATTAGTATTAAGCTTATTGGTGCTTCAGAGAGAATTTCATTGGCATTACTCTGCTATTTTATCACTTGGTTTCCCAAGGTCAGAGAAAAGAAAAAAAGGTACATTTTTACTTCTTTACTTTATTCTAAAACAGCAGGGAAAAATCGTACAACAACCAGCAATTCTGTCCGATTTCCAAATCACAATTATTTTTATGTGGACCCCCTTCTTGCCAGTGCCCTGCCACTTGTCCCTTCTCCTTAGTTCTGGTGAGTTAGAGACCAAGGCTCTGAGAGGGCAGAGGGGATCTGGATGGCTGATAAAACCTTAGGTTGACTCTGGTGCCCACTCTTCCATCACACGGGGATTCTAAGGACTCACTTTCTAGCCTCAGCACTCTAACTGGGAAAGTCCAGGAGGTTAAAATGAGCAGAAAATGGTCATTAAATAATTCTAGCAAGCTTCAGACTGAAGCCAGCCACAGGGCCCTTTTCTAAATGCCTGGCTAGTACCTGAAATTAGGCTGCATGGAGCCTCTCTAACGCCCGTTCTCCCAGAATGGATGGTAGAGATGTTACACTTGGTTAAGTATTGTCTTCTGTACTGATCATGTGATAACGAAAAGGCTACTGACAGAGGCAAGTGTATGTGTTCAGAGTTGGGAGTGGGCAAGGAAAAGAGATAGCTCCAAACAACTCAAAGGGCTTGCTACTGGGACTAATCATTTCACTAGGCATGAGGAGGGAGCCCAGGTGGGCCAGGCCTGCATGTGCTTTGGAGTTCAGTGGGCTCCACGTCTAGATGTCTTGACTGTGCACCACTCATGGTGAAGGTCCAAAGGCGGGGCTCCCCAGGCTCATGTAGCTTATGGTCTTTGGCTTCAAAGTGGGCAAAGGGAAGGTGGGTTTTGCCCCCAACAGTGGCTAGAAATGGTGGAAAGAAGTACAAAATGAAGTAATTTTTCCGACACAGGGAGAGGGGAGGCAGGATGCCAAGCCCCTAAGGAAAAGCAGGAAGGATACCTCTTGAATCCTCCTCCTGAATGCTCCTCATTCAGCATCAAATGGAGGGAGAGCCACCAGGGCAGCGGCTGGTTTGCAGGCTTTGGTCCTGAGTTTGCCTACTTTGCTGTTAATTGTTGCTGGCTTGACGAGCCAAAGGAAAAAAATCCCTACACTTGATCCCTTGATATGGAGACGTTTCTCAGTATTCCATACACAAACTTTCCAGATTTATTTAATTATTTTTAGTAAAATAGTAATCAAAGAGGAAAAAGTATTTCTCATAATCCACATATCCAGTACTAATAGTTTTATGTGTATACTGCCAGTAACTGCATATATACACATATGTATGTTTTTAAACCAGATTATATAGTTATGTAATCTATTATTTTAATTTTCAAATCTTGTCATGCTTATCTCTTTATGTTAAGAAATATATATCTACTTCATAATTTTTAAGGCTACATATTATTCCAAGTGGGTAGATATACCATAAGTTACCCAACTGATCCTCTGTTACTGAATAGTATACATATGTTCAAGATTTCCGCATCATAAAATAAAAGTGCCCTTTCTATGTAATTGGGTTCTACAACTAACAGCTCAAATAGGCTTTTTGGAGCTTCCACATTTCTTCCAGCTTTACTGCTGATGAACCTTCATGACCCCCTCCTTCTAAATGCTCCTTTAATTCCTTCTAAAAATTTTCATCATAACCCATACAGATATTGCACAGAAATTCAATATTCCTTTCATTGTGGTAAGAAAGCACAGCTGGGAGTCAGGAAATGTGGTGTCCTAGTCTGACCTCTAGCACTGTGGTAAGAAAGTACAATGCAACTCTTAAGGACAAATTTTGTCTCCCTCCCCCAAGTTTGTATGTTGAAATGCTAATCCCAATACTTGAAAAAATGACTGGGTTTGGAAACAGGGCCTTTTAAAGCGCTGATTAGGTTAGAATGAAGTCATTAGGGTGGGCCCTAATCCAATCTTACTGGTGTCCTTATAAGAAAAGGAAATTTGGATGCAGAGAGAGACACCACCAGAGGTGCACAAGCTTGGAAGATAAGACTGTGAGTACCCAGAAAGAAGGCAGCCATCCGAAAGCCAAGGAGAGAGACCACAGAAGAAACCAAACTTGTGGACACCTTTGACTTTGGACTTCGGCTTCCAGAACTGTCAAGAGATGTTTCTGTTGTTTAAACTGTCCAGTCTGTGGTATTTTATTACAGCAGCCCTGGCAAACGAATACAGCAGACTTTGAATACGTTTTTTAAATCCATGAGCCTCAGTGCCCTTCAAATAAACTAGGCAATGAGATTATGAGATCTGCACAATTCTTAAACCTTAAATAGGTCATTCATTTCTAATGAGGTTGGCACTAAAAAGAACACTGGGTTTCCCTAGCACACACAAACTCATACTTCATCCGTCTGAATGGCTTAGACCTTATTCCTAAATCACTCACTTGGAATTACAGGTACTGTGAAAGGGCTGGAGCTGTAATCTAGCTGGAAAAGAGATGGGGAGGCAACTATAATGTCTGCTAAAGCTAGGAGAAAATTGTTTAGTTTCTGGTTGGCCATGATTTCTGTATAATCATTATGTATATGCAGGAAAGTAAGACCATAACCTGCAAATATATGTCAAATGTAATAACACTTTTGTGAATACTAAATAATGTATTTAACATGGCTATATATTTTATAGACATTTAACTAAATAGTTAATGACTTTTGATATCACCATTTTTATGGTGCATTTAAAAACCAATGTGATTTTTTCAGGTTTCAAATATTCAGGCCCCTGGGGGAAAAATGCTCTTAGACTCCAGGCATTGTGCACAATGAATGAAAGGGCCCCAGAAGCAATATGGAATGTGATGGTAATTAAGAAAATATAGGAGCGCCTGGGTGGCTCAGTGGGTTAAGCCTCTGCCTTCAGCTCAGGTCAAGATCCCAGGGTCTTGGGATTGAGCCCCGCATCCGGCTCTCTGCTCAGCAGGGAGTCTGCTTCTCCCTCTCTCTCTGCCTGCCTCTCTGCCTACTTGTGATCTCTGTCTGTCAAATAAATAAATAAAATCTTAAAAAAAAAAAAGAAAATACAAAATGTGACAAAATTTTGTGGGTTTTTTGCTTAAAGAAAAACTATGTTTATGGGACTAGAGTCCCTCTGGAAGCTAGGAAGGGGGGAACAAAAATAATAAAAAATTTCAGAGTATATCTGGCACCATCAAGGGAAATAAATTTGACTAGTAAAATCAAAGATGTGGGCAGGCACTACTAGTTCCCTTTTCCTTACTATTAATATATCCTTATAGTCCTATGTACAACAAAAACCCAGAACCTAAACCACCACCACCACGACCACCAACAGCAAAACCAAAAAGAACTATGTTTTGCTCTCTCTTGCAAATGGTGCTATCTGTTTGACATAATACTGGCCAATGAGATTCAGGTGAAAGTCTGCTGGATTTCTGGAAAAGTCTGCTTTCTCATTATAGATGTCTCCTTTCCTTCTTATAGCTTTCTTTTTCTCCTCCCTATATAGAATGCAGATGTGTGGCTAGAGGTGGGTTAGCCACCTTTTGACAATGAAGTGACCATGACTAGAGAAGCCCCACACCAACGATGGTGAAACGGAAGGGCAGAAAGAACCTGGAGGCTGCTGTCATCAGGGAACTGCTGCCCCAGTCCTAGACTGACCACCTCTGGATAAATGAGAAAGAGAGACACCTATCTGAGGTATCTATCTGTGGTTTCTATTGTGGGCAGATGAATAGGATCCCTAATTAATGCAGAAAGCTGTGTTGATAGGCAATGTTTTAGTTGGGCCTAAGGATGACTAGAATTTAAACATTATCTTAATGTAACCACTTAGGTTGTTCCAAACTTTTACTACTGAAAATAATTTGTACCAACCATCTTTACACATAAAACTATTCTCACAACTTGGTTTATTTCCTGAGGATAAATTCTCAGAGATAAGATTACTGGGACAAAAAGTATGAACACTTCTTAATCTCTTGATAGAGATTTGCCAAATTGCTTCCCAGGAAGATCTGAAACAATCTATACTCTCACCAAAATTGTGTGGGCATACATAGCCCTTCACATTGTTAGCAGGATTCTGCATTAACTTTTCAAAAAAGGCAATGGAGGAAGAGAATAAACATGGGAAATGGCATCTCAATATGTTTTAATTTTGATTACTAGTTAGAATAAATTTTCCTTTGCTATTTAGCAACTCGTGTTTTTCTTACCAATTTTATGTACTATTGATGTATGAACATATAAATACTTTATCATGCTTTTTAAAAAATATTTTCCAGTTGCTTATCTTTTAATTTTCTTCTTTTTTAAAATGTCAGGTTTACTGTGGTATATATTACATGTAGTAAAATTTGCCTTTTTTAGTGTAAAGTTCTTTGAATTTTCATAAACACATGCAATCAGGTAACCAACATTACAATCAAATATAGAATATTTCCATCACTTCCAAAAAGTTTCCCCATGTCCTTAGGTAGTTCTCCCACCTCCAGCACTTGGCAACATCCTGTTCTCTGTCCCTATAGTTTTGCTTTTCCAGAATGTCATATAAATGAAATTATACAGAATATAGGCTCTTGAGTCTGGTTTCTTCCAGTTAGCATAAAGCATTTGAGAAATCCATCCATGTTCTTGTGTATGTAGTACTTTGTTCCTTTTTCATGGCCGAGTAGTATTCTATTACATACGGAATCCCACATTTTGTTTATCAATGTGAAGCACATTTGGATTATTTCCAGTTTTTCTCAATAATGAATAAAGCCACCATGGACATTTACATACAAGTATTTGGACATAAATTTTAAACTCTCTTGGGTAAATACCTCAAAGTGGAATCTCTGGATTGTGTAGTAAGTATATGTTTAACTTCATAAGAAATTGCCAAATTATTTTCCAAAATGGCTCTACCATTTTGTATTCCTACCAATATTGCATGAAAATTTCAGTTGTCCCACATCTTTACTGCTCCTTTGTAAACAAATAACAAAAACAAACAAAAATATGTTTTTGTTATTGTTTTTCTGGTTTTTAGCCACTATAATTGATGTGTAGTGGTAATTTGTTGTGATTTCAATATGCATTTCTCTGAGAAGTGCAAAAACAAAAAATGCCTAATGCAATAATTATGTAATGAAATTAAGAGTGTTTGTGAATTCACATGTATTATCTTTTCATTTTTTATTTTTCACTGCGTGGATAATTCTTTCCCAATGAGAAATCAGAAAAGAAAAAATCAGCTATATTTTTAGGGTTTTCTTTTTAAGGATTTGCTCTAAATTATCCACATTTAAAAAAAGATTTTATTTATTTATTTATTTGTCAGAGAGAGAGAGCACAAGCAGGCAGAGACAGAGAGAGAGAGAAGCAGGCTGAGCAAGGAGCCGGATGTGGGACTCAATCCTGTATTTTGGGTGTTACTAAAAGCCAAGAAGGAAAGTAAAGCTGGGTAAGGGGCATTTAATTACGAGTAAGTGCTATTTCGAGTAGGCTGGTCAGATCGACCTCTCTGAGGAACAGATGTCTGAGACATAAATGTAGTATTAAGTTTGTGGAACAAGGAGATATCTAAAAGAGGAGAATTCCAGGCAGAGCCAGGAGGTGAGAAGCCCATTTAGAGGGCACAGGTCAAGCAGATCCTTGTAGACACTTTATATTCTAAGTCAGATGAAAGTTATTGGAAGATTCTGAGAAGGGGAGCGATGCGATCTGATTGACATTTTAGAAATACCACTCTGGCTACTATGTAGATAATTGTTTAACACATTTAATTTAAATAAAAATGCTCCTATTGAAAGAAAAAGAAGTAAATAGCAGAAGTATACTTGGATATAGCAAAAAAAAAAAAAAAAAAAAGGTAAAAGGTGGTATTTTAATGCCCAAAGTGTGGGACACACTGGCTTTACTGGTTATTGCTAGTATCTAGGCAACTGTACATTCCTGCATCAAATTCTCTTATGATTAGGTATTTTCCTAAACGATTTAAATAAATCTAAGCATTCTCCCACTGGTTCTTCAACAGAGATTTCTCTGCTCCCTGGTAATCAAGCCTGGATATAGTGTTTCATAGTTTCAAAGTGACTGCACACCTATTATTTTGACAGAACTTAGAGGAACTTATTTTAGAAAAGTCTGAAATCCTGAAGCAAATCAAAGCTATCCCAGCCTTCAGCAGTAATTCAACTGTGTACCGAGAACGGGGAACCAGAGAGAAGGATGAAAAATCACAGATAAACTGTCTCGAAGGCACATCCAGGCAAAATCTCCTCAATTACAGCACCTGTTGCTCTGGGTTTGGTATTATCAGTGAGCAGTTCAATCAGCTGTGGTGTGATTCCAGATGTGCTGAGAGAACCCCCATGACAAGTGTACCATCTTGCGATCCAAGAGTTTGAATAAACTCTGCCCGCCCAACTGAATAAACTGAG
Source organism: Enhydra lutris kenyoni (assembly GCF_002288905.1). Classification (NCBI taxonomy): domain Eukaryota; kingdom Metazoa; phylum Chordata; class Mammalia; order Carnivora; family Mustelidae; genus Enhydra; species Enhydra lutris. The sequence goes on along the minus strand of NW_019154086.1, from coordinate 32,840,723 downwards.
CAAAACTACTTACTTGTTTTTTTGAAAAAGTGATATATGCTTGGTTAAAGAAATGCAAGCAGTATGATGAGAGCACGCAGTGAAAAGTTTAAAGAGAGGAATTACGTACACCTGGCTGCAAATTTACTAGCATGTGCTTGGAACATTTCCAGAAACATGCACAAGAAATTATTTACACTGGGGGCGCCTGGGTGGCTCAGAGGGTTAAAGCCTCTGCCTTCGGCTCGGGTCGTGATCCCAGGGTCCTGGGATCGAGCCCCGCATCGGGCTCTCTCCTTGGTGGGGAGCTTGCTTCCTCCTCTCTCTCTCTCTGTCTGCCTCTCTAACTACTTGTGATCTCTCTCTGTCGAATGAATAGATAAAATCTTTAAAAAAAAAAAAAATTATTTACACTGGTTGCCTCTAGAGAACTACTGGGTTCTGAAGCAAGGAAAACAGAACAACTTACCTTTCACAGACTCTTTTGTACTTTCTAAAATTTTTTTATTGGACTTTAAAAATTATGTGTGTATGTTAAATTTTCAATTAAAACAAATTAATTAAAAATACAAATATAGCTTTTGTACAAAAATTTTAAACAGTTTTCTGGGATTTTACTCACCTGCCATCATAGGTCAGCTGAGGCAACTCAGTTGAAAAATGAATGAGATTTTAAACCCATATGTTGAGTTGTTATTATACCCCATTTTGTTTCATAATTTTAGATATCTAGTGACTCTCACCCTGTGGCATTTTATCGACTATATGAAAGTTAAATATGACAAAAAAATTCTTTTTTTTTAAAGATTTTATTTGTTTGACAGAGATCACAAGTAGGCAGAGAAGCAGGCAGAGAGAGGGAGAAGCAGGCTCCCTGCTGAGCAGAGAGCCCGATGCGGGGCTCCATCCCAGGACCCTGAGATCATGACCTGAACCGAAGGCAGAGGCTTAACCCTCTCAGCCAGCCAGGCGCCCCGATTAAAAAAAAAAATTCTTCTCTAGTATTAAGAACACCAGAGATAATCAGTTGTTCATCACAGTTTTGTTTTTTTGTTGTTTTTTGTTTTTTTTTTTACTCAAAAGCAAGTAGAGACAGATTGTGAATATTGGTCATTCCTTACAACAAAACCTTAATAGACCACATTTCCCTGCCTCCTTTGCAGCTGGGTATGGCCATGTGAATAAGTTCTGGCCAATCAGATTCAAGCAGGGGGAAAAAAAGGATACAACTGTGAAAATTACTGAAAGTCTCCTAAAAAGGAAGAGGTATAGCCTTCAACTTCTCTTTTCAGCAGTCCTCAAGTGCCACAGCTCAAGGACAGCAAATAGGGAAAGCTGTAAGAAGTTCCAGTTCTTGATGTTAATGAAGCACCATGTTACTTCTGTACTGACCTATGGATTTCTTTTAAGTGAAAGGAAGATAACATTCTACCTTGTTTAAGCTGCTATTTTTGAGGGCTCTATTAGTCACAACTGATCTTAATCCTGACACGTCTTACATATCTTACTCTCTCACCTTCCTTAATATCAGAGCTGTGCATTATGAGCTAGAAAATGAAGAATGTCACATATATTAGACATATGGACACAGTCTTTATAAAACACTCTTCAGTTGTTGTCATATCAAGATTGTAGGTTCATGAGTATTAAAATTTTCTTTTATAATATTTTACAGGTGCCAATTTTCTAATCATAAGATTAAATTATTTAAAGAACATGCAGAGGTGACTTGGTAGCCCAATCAGTTAAATGTCTGCCTGTGGCTCAGGTCATGATCCCAGGACCAGGAAAGCAGGGAGCCTGCCTCTCCCTCTGCTGCTCCCCCTCCCCCACCCCCGCTCATGCTCTCTCTCTCTTACCATCAAATAAATAAATAAATAAAATTCTTAAAAAAAAAAAAAAAAGAATATCCAAAAAGTCCCCAGGTTCCTTTAAAAAGAAAATCAAACAACATGAATCAATGCTGCTTGCTCCATGCCAGGATCAGCATAAGAGGTTGGCCACAGGGGTACATGAGGCAAGCTCTGGGCCCTCAGCCCAGTTCCCTGGAGTCTAGTGGGTACTAGCCTGTCACTCCTCACCTACGGACCCTCCTAGCCTTTGGCTCAACCTCTCCTACATAAAATGCTGCCAGATTGGCTTTCCTCATCTATTGTTCCCAAAGAAGCTTGGCAGAAATATCACAAGAAGTGAGAGTTTTCTTTTTCATTTAGTACTTCAAATATTTGAAATTGTATAAGCTGACTCAATTCCAGGAAACTTCAGGTATCCTGTGACACTTGTTTAGTGAAGTGTTGAAAAAAGACCCAATCCAGGGTCTTACTGCAAGATGTGAGCAAGCCAACTTGTAGGAGGCAAGGACAAAATGTAACTTCAGAAAAGTGTTTCTTTCATTCCCTGGTGGTTTGCAGGTCTTCTCTGCCCTACTCCTACATTGTTCTCTTGAGCTCAGGCTTTGTGTGCTCGGCTCCACAAAAGCCCTGCCACTGGCTTCCCCATAGCAACTGGCTCGCACGCTCCTCCAAATTCTATTTATGAATGTGTGTTTAATTATAAACCCTTTCAAATCCTTTGAAGGGAATATTTATTAAATGCTTATTAAAGCTTCTTTCTGGGGCGCCTGGGTGGCTCAGTGGGTTAAAGCCTCTGCCTTCAGCTCAGGTCACGATCCCAGGACCCCGGGATCATGACCTGAGCCGAAGGCAGAGGCTTAACCCCCTGAGCCACCTAGGCGTCCCTAAATAAAACCTTAAAAAAAAAAAAAAGCCTCTTTCTTCAGCACTTTTTGACTTCTCGTATCTATCCTTCAAAGTAGGCTCTGTGAGACTCATTTCACAGATGAGAAAAATGGAAACTCGGGGTTCCACAGCAAGTGCTTTTTGGAGCTGTGCATCAATCTCAAATTCACGCAGGTTTTTTTTCCTAGTTTCCTTCAGCCATGCCAGAAAGAAACTGGGTTAATCAATGTTACTTACTGCCAGCAGAATGGAAGGATCACAGTCTTTGGAATCAGACATACCTTGGTTTAATTCCATTTGGTTATTTCTGAGCTATGTGACCAAGGGCAATATATTTAAACTTGGTTCTCTCATCTGAAAAATGGGAATAATAATAGTACCTACCTAGTGGGATTGTGAAGAGAATGTGAAAAAGAGTTTGGCACATGCTAGATACTGGATGAACAGTATTTATTCATTTAAACTTTTTTAAAAAATTAATTTAAACTTCAAGACGATGACTAAGCATTTAGCATATGCCAGGTCTAGGAGTTCCAATTGCTTTGATTTTTTAAAATTATTTTTTTTAAATTGAATTTTAGCAGATATATAATGTTATATTAGTTTCAGGTGTACAATATGCTGATTCAATAATCCTATATATTACATAATGCCCATTACAATGAATGTAGTGACCATCTGTCACCATACAATGTTATTACAGTATTATTGACTATATTCCTGTACTTCTCATCTCTGTGACTTACTTATTTTACAACTGGAAGTTTGTACCTCTTAATTGTCTTACCAATTTCACCCATCCCCTTCTCCATACCAGTTTGTTCTCTGCATTTAAGAGTCTGTTTCTGTTTTTGTTCATTTGTTTTGCTTTTTTTGATTCCACATATAAGTGAAATCATATGATATTTGTCTTTCTTTTTGTCGGCTTATTTCATTTAGCATAATACACTTTAGGTCCATCTATGTTGTCACAAATAGCAAGATTTCATTCTTTTTTATGGCTGAGTAATATTATACACACACATGCACACACACCCCCCATATCTTCTTTATCCATCCATCCATTGTAGACACTGGGGTGCTTCCATATCTTGGTTATTGCAAATAATGTGGCAATAAACATAGGTGTGAATATATTTTTTTAATTAGTGTTTTTTGTTTTCTTGGGTGAGTGGAATTACTTAATTTTATGTTATTTCCATTTTTAATTTTTTGAGGAAACCCCATACTGTTTTCAACAGTGGATGAACCAATTTATATTTCCACTTAGAGTGCAGAAGGAAGGGTTCCCTTTTCTCCATATCTTATTTTTTGTCTTTTTGATGCTAGCCATTGTGACTAGTGTGAGATAATACCTCACTGTGGTTTTGATTTGCACTTCTCTGATGATTAGTGATGTTGAACATCTTTTCATGGATCTGTCCTCAGCTATGTTTTCTTTGGAAAAATGTCTAAATAGGTTCCCCATCCATTTTAAAATCAGATTATTTGTTTTCTTGTTGTTGAGTTAAATAAGTTCTTTATATATTTCAGATATTAACCCTTTGTCAGATATATAATTTGTATATATCTTCTCCCATTCGACAGGCTGCCTTTTTGTTTTGTTGATGGTTTCCTTTGCTGTGCAAAGACTTGATGCAGTCCTAATAGTTTTATTTCCCTTGGCTTAGAAGACATTTCCAGAAAAATATGGCTAAGGTCAGTGTTCAAGAGTTATTTATTCTTTAAAAATAAAAGAGTTTAATGGCGTCATGTCTCACATTTAGATCTTTAGTACATTTCAAGTTTATTGTGTGTAGTGTAAAAAGTGGTCATTTTTGCACCATTTTTTTTTTTTTTGCATATAGCTGTCCAGTTTTCCCAACACCATTTATTGAAGAAACTATCTTTTCCCCATTGTCTATTTCAGCCTCCCTTTTTTATAGATTAGTTGACCATTTGCATGTGGGTTTATTTCTGAGCTTTCTATTCTGTTCTATTAAACGATACGTATAGTTTTGTGCCAGTACCACACTCCTTTGATTACTATAGCTTCATAGTATATTTTGAAATCCAGGATGGTGATACTTCCAGTTTTGTTCTTCTTTCTCAAGACTGCTTTAGTTATTCAGTGTCTTTTGTGTTCCATACAAATTTTAGGATTATTTGTTCTAATTTTGTAAAAATTGTTGGTGTTTTATTTATTTGACAGACAGAGATCACAAGTAGGCAGAGAGGCAGTCAGAGAGGGAGAGAGAGAGAGAGAGAGAGAGAGAAGCAGGCTCCCTGCTGAGCAGAGAGCCCGATGTGGGGCTCGATCCCAGGACCCTGAGATCATGACCTGAGCTGGAGGCAGAGGCTTAACCCACTGAGCCACCCAGGCACTCCGTTATTGGTGTTTTGTTTTTTTGTTTTTTTTTTTTTTTGAATTATTGGTGTTTTAATGGAGATTACATTGAATCTATAAATTGCTTTAGGTAGTGTGGACATTTTAACAATATAAATTCTTCCAAACCGTGACCATGGTATACTTTCCATTTGTTTGTATTTCTTCAATTTCTTTCATCAATGTCTTACAGTTTTCAGAGCACAGGTCTTTCACCTCCTTGACTGAATTTATTCCTAAGTACTTTCCTTATGATGCAGTTGTAAAATGGACTGTTTTCTTAATTTCTTTTCCATTATTAGTGTATAGAAATGAAACAGATTTCTGTATATTAATTTTGTATTCTGCAACCTTACTGAATTCATTTATGAGTTCAGCCTTATTGGTTTTACTAGTTTTTTGGTTGTGTTTTTAGGCTTTTCTATATATAGTATCATGTCATCTACAAATAGTGACAGTTTTACTTCTAATTACTTTGAAAATGGCATTAAAGAAATAGAAATTCATTCCTTGTACAAATATTTATTGAATACCAAGTCTGTGTCAAGACTGTTCTAGGGACTTGGATCCTAGAGCTTACATTCTAGCAAGGTGGTGGGGGAGGAGAAATAAATATAATAAATAAGTTAATTATATAGTATGTTAAGAGATAATAAGTGCTATGGGGGTTAAAAAGTAGAAGAGTGGAGGAACAAGTTTCAGTATTAAACAGAGAAGTCATGGCAGGCCTCATTGAAAAGATAAGATTAGGAAAAAAACTCTGAAGGAAGAAAGAAAGTTAACCAAGCAGATATCTGAGAGAAGAAAAGAAGTAGATTTACTATGAAGCTAGTGTAGCTTAAATTTCAAGATCCCTAACTTGCAGGGGCCCCTTCAAGAACTTGCTCCTAATTTTGTATTTGTGATTTCTTAATGAAGTTTGACAAACTTGCATACACATCAGTATTTACCCCTGCAGAAAAGTATTGCCAGCAGAAGAACCAGTTAGAGCAAAGGCTCTAAGGTAAGCGCACCTGACTTGCTTAAGGAATAGAGAGTAGAGTGCCAGGGCAGGAACAGAATGAGCAGAAGAGATAGATCATATAGGGTGTCAGAGGTTACTACAAGGACTTCAGCTTTTATGGGAAGCCATTGTGGGTTTTGAGTAAAGGTTTGACATGATATGACTTTGTGTAGCACATCTTCTCAGTCTTTCTTTTTTCTTTCTTCCTTTCTCTTTCTTTCTTTCTTTCTTTCTTAAGATTTTATTTATTTATTTGACAGACAAAGACACAGGGAGAGAGGGAACACAAGCAGGGGGAGTAGAAGAGGGAGAAGCAGGGAGTCCAACGATGCGGGGCTCTATCCCAAGATCCTGGGATCATGACGGGAGCCTAAGGCAGACGCTTAACGACTGAGCCACCCAGGCGCCCAATATGACTTACATTTCAAAGCATCGTTTCACCTAGTATCTGAGATCAGATTTAAAACAGCAAGCAGAAGTAATGGAATGGTTGGGAGGACATGGCAGTAATCCAGGAGAGAAAGGTGGCTTGAATCAGTATGGCAGCAATGAAAATGGAGAAGGGGGTTGGATTCTTGATATATTTGAAGGTCAACAGGATTTCCTGATGGATCGGGTATGAGTTATGAAGAAGTGAGAGGAGTACATAAAGTAGTGAGACAGCATGGGATCACCAACAAAGTGAGCCTAGAGAAGGGAAGAGGTCCATGTTCCGAGGCAGGAGGCATAACAACTTTTCAATAAGGGTTTGGAAACACTGGCCTTATATTTCATTGATGTAATTCTTTCATGTAAGGGATGAGATTTAATTCCTTCAGCCTTCACTTGTAATATAATCATTAAGATTGTTAAATTAAATGAAACTAAGGTGTATATAAGGCTTAATCTTCCCTCACTCCATGAAATTCAACTGAGAAGATGTGCTACATAAAGTCAAAGAAAAGGGCATCAGAATTGGAATCCACAGCAAGACTTCTAGTCCCAATTCTATAGATAATGGCACTGTGAACAAGTCATATAAACCTCCAGTCACAGATTCCCACATCAGTGAGACTAGGGGATTGAAACAAACATTCAGTCCCCTTCCATATTAATGTTATCATTTTTTGAGATGATTCTGTACTTGGTAAGGTTTCTTATTTTGTTTGTTTTGTTCTTGGCATAATGTAAGGAAAATAATTGTGACCAGAGGCAACTTGAAGAATGCTTTAATTCTCTCCCTTAACATTCTTCTTGGTCTGCAAGAGAAGGCTATAGACTGAACCAAATGCTTCAGTCAAAACTGAGTTGGAACACGATCCCCTCTCTCTTTGCAGGATTCCTTGGGGAATATACTATGCAGTTCCTGCTGAGAAAGGGAAGTTTCCTTGGCCTGGCAACCTGGGGATCTCCTATAGGTATTTCATCAGATTTTCTCCCGTAAGGAGAGTACAATGCTGAAGCCAAAAGCAGCAGCTTTTACGTGTGTTGGATCATAAGCCCCTTGAGAATCTGATGCAACAGCTGCTCTATCCAGCCAACAAGAAGAACATCATTGCCACCAAATACTAGAAATGAAATCCTTGTCCTCTAATAAATGAAGAGGCCAAAGACAGAAATAAAGAGACTTGCCCTAGGCCATGCTGTTAGTAGTAAGTAGTGCATGTAAGACTAGAATCTAGGTGTTGACTCTAAGCCGATGTTCTTTCCATTATATGATGTTGCCTTTTATATTTTTCTGCAAAGCTAGTTTTTTTTCTTTATTATGTTATGTTAGTCATCATACAGTACATCATTAATTTTTGATGTAGTGTTCTAAGATTCATTGTTTATGTATAACACCCAGTGCTCCATGCAATATGTGCCCTCCTTCATAACCACCACCAGGCTCATCGATCCACCCCACCCCTCTCCCCTCTAAAACCCTCAGTTTGTTTCTCCAAGTCCACAGTCTCTCATGGTTCACTTTTTTTTGGGGGGGGGAGTGGGGAATGGAGTACCTCATGTATTGTTTTTCATTCATATTCCATAATACTCAACCATGGTACAATCAATGGTTTTTAGCATATTCAGAGTTGCACAACCATCATCACTATATAATTTTAGAACATTTTATCACCCCATTACCTATTAGCAGTGTAGTACCTATTAGCAGTCATTTCCATTCCCCCCACCCCAGCCCTAGGCAGCCACTAATCTACTTTCTATCTCTATGGATTTTTCCTCTCTGGGCATTTCCATATAAATGGAATTATACACTATGCTGTTTTTTGGTGACTGGCTTCTTTCACTTAGAATATTGTTTTCAAAGTTCATCCATGTTGTAGCATGTATCAATACTTCCTTTTCATTGCCAAGTAAGATCCCATTGTATTGAATGTTGGTTACCTATTCATCAGTGGATGGGCATTTGGTTTTTTTCCTTTTTTTGACTACTATGAATAATAGTGCGATGAACACTTGTGTACAAGTTTTTGTGTGGATATAGGTTTTCATTTCTCTTGCTATACACCTAGGAGATTTGCTGGGTTATGTGACAGCTCTATGTTTAACGTTATGAGGAACTGCTAAGACGTTTTCCAAAGTGGTTACATGATTTTAGAGTCTTACCAGCAATGTTAGTTTCCAATTTCTCCACATTCTAGCCAATACATATTATCTTTTTAAAATTATAGCCATCCTAGTAAGTGTGAAGTGGTGACATATGTGGTTAGTGGCCTCCACAATGGACAGAGTAGAACTAAATAGTCAGAGACTAAAATGGAATTCAAGGTCAGATCATAAATTCTTCCACCATTTTTTTTTCAAGCCAACACTTACTGAGCTTTTACTATGTGGCAGTTACTATACTAAGCATTGTCTTAGATTACCTCCTTTAACTTTCATCATACCCCCATCAACAGATACTGTTAGTGGCCCATTTTATAAATGAGGAGACCAGTTTAGTGAAGTTAAGTTACTAGTGGCTGGTAAATGGCAAATTTGGGATTTAAGTATAGGCAAATTGCTGAAGTCTTTAACTGCTACACCGTACTGCTAAATATTTTATTCAGTAGATTCGCTTTTCCAAAACAAATCTAATCAATCATTACTTTCACAATGTTACCCTCACCATGCATCATCCCTAGCTACCAGGGTATCTGTATAGTTGTTTTCCAAATTTAGGTATCATAATCACCTACTTCAATATGCTTCATTAGCTTTGTAGGTGTGTCTGGCATATACAAAAGTTGGAGAACCACCAAGTCTGCTACATTTAAGTTTAGCTGCAATTAACAGAAATGGTACCATAAACAAGATAGAAATTTATTTATCTTACCCAATAAGAAGCCTACAGAGAGTTGGTCATTCTAGGGTTGATATTAACATCTATGGTGATGGGAAACGGGCGCTTTCTAACTTGTTTCTTTGTTTTGTATGGCTTCAAGCTTTTCCAGAATCATCTTATTGTCCAATTAGCTGCTGGCGATTCAACTATTACATCTGCATTCCAACCAGCAAGCAGGCGGAAGGGGAAAAAAATACACACCTTTCCTTTAAGAATTGCCCAGGCATATATGTGCACCACTTCCACTTAATCCCATTGGCCCAGAAATGAGACATAAGGCATGTCCTGATGCAAAAGAGGCTGGAAAAGTAATCTTTTTTCCTGAGTGGCTATATGGTCAGTGAACTATTAGAGGTTTTCTTATGATGGAGGAATTAGGAGGAGTGAATATTAGGGACAGTTAATTTCCATCATACCCAGAAAGGAGGAAAATTTACCTACTTCCTATTTCTACTTCTGCCATGAGACCTATAAGAAATTCTCTCTGTAAGAGATTTTTAGATCCTATAATGAAGGTGACTAAAGCATTGGCTCTCAATCTTTGCTGCACAT